>NC_065535.1:25490781-26090781 GCF_932294415.1 Quercus robur | reverse complement strand
ATCATTCACAACACTTCCATAAGGACCATGACCAAGCTATAACAACCTCATAGCAGCATATACACAATCAAAACTACCCAATATGATTTTGATTTGGGGATTTAGGGTTGCAAGGATTTTGATTTAGGGATAGAGGCTAATACACATGAGAGAGAGAGAGAGAGAGAGAGAGAGAGAGAGAGAGAGAGAGAGAGAGAGAGAGAGAGAGAGAGAGAGAGAGAGAGAGAGAGAGAGAGATGAAAAAGATAAAAGTTTTTTTTTTTAATTAATTGGGAAAAGGCGGTTTTGGTCTTTTATGTTTGTGCCATTTAAGCAATACACATGTACAAGTCATGTGCTTTATATTTCTGTCTAACTTAATAGTAAAACTAACATCGTGGTGCAAAGTGTAACAATAGTCATAGTTTAGGGTGCAAACTATGCATTCAAATAGTTTATGGTGCAAATTGTAATATAGGGTATAGTTCAAGGTGGTAAAGTGTAATATCTCCATAAATTTAAACACATAGTTGTACTGAGTCTATTGATAAATACAACTGAAATAATGTTTTTTTTTCCCAAAGACAATTAAGTTCGACCACGTGGTACATTTGTCAATGCAAACATATGGCTAAATTTAATTGGGAACCTAAGATATAACTCCTAAGGAGCTTTATTTACTTTTTATCTTAAATATTTAGCATACCATCTATATATAATTGGGAAATGTTCACCAATTTTCTATTAAATATATTTATTTTAAAATCTTGTGTGTAAATACATAATAAAGTTCATTATTTTCTATGCCTTCAAAAAAAAGTTCATTATTTTCTATTAAATATATTTATGAGGCATATTCTAGTATTAGAAAATTAAGTTTCGTATTTTTCACACATTTATATTTATATTTATTTATATATAAGTTTGAGTTTATTTTAATTGATTATCGGTATCATAATTTGATCCTTTTGAACATATTCTTGAGTCTTAACTCCAGCACTTTTACTACATTATTAATTGATATTGAAAAGAAAAACAAAATCTGAACTAAAAATAAACTTTCAAGTACTTAAAAACATGGATACAAGTATGGGCACAACACAATAACACAATTATTTTGGAAAAATTAGGATATAACATGGTGAAAATATGCCTATTAAGTAATTATTAAATATATTTTTATGAGTAATGTTACCGTTACAAACTATTTTATAATATTTTACAAATTATTGATGCGACAAATTCTTACTAGTTTTAATCTAGACTCACCATTAACATCACATTTTTATTTATTGTAAAATAGTTTGTGTTTGTAGCATTAGTTTATTTTTATTTTTATTTTGAAATATTGTTAAGCATTTATTTAAGAGCAACATTGGATAAAATAAATTAAATTCATGATTAATGACTAAAAATAATGTTTAAAAATTAGAATACAAATCAAAAATAAAATTTAAAAGCATAAATAAATAAAAGATAACTTTCCCTCAAAAAAAAAAAAGAAAGATAACTAAATTAGAGTTTAGATTGAAACTAAAATAAATATATAAAAGATTTTTGAGTGTCTCATAATTTTTATTTTTATTTAAAAAAAGACGCAACTAAAACACAAGTACAAAAATATTGTAGACAATGTTCTGTGTTTAACTGGGTCTCAAAGTGCTTGTCTCATGTTGACCATGTGGTTGAACATTCGGCCTTAAAGTGCTTGTTCTAATTTTAATTGGGTGTGTTCTTTCGTTCAAGTCTGATTATCTGCACTTTAAAAAAAAAAAAATCCCTAAACTAATGATTTACTCCACTGAGACAGTGATTAACTTGTTCAAAACTTTTAGGTTGGAAACCCAAAAAAGAAAAAAAAAAAAAAAAATTCCGTATTTGAAGAAGCTACGAAGCGGATTCCACACCCAAATAAAGTTCTGAGTAGGCCACTTTAGCGTGATTCCCAGACCACAGTTCGGCAGTTCCCATTTACAGAGAGAGATTTGATTGCGCATTGAAGTATTGGATGGGCTGCAGATATAGGGTTAGGGTGTGCAAATATAGGCAAAGCTAAAAAAATCTGACAAAGTTTTCACATCCATATCCATTTGGTGCCTCCCCAGACTATTGATGATGATGAAAACCCTTAGGAATTATGAACCTGTCGGACTCAAGCCAGCAAAAACTACACTATTCCAGTACTAATATGAGATTGACAAGCTGACTAACATCACCAAACCGCCACCCCCATTGATGGCAATTTTCTCAGTCCCTCTGTTCCTCCAATCCAATCCAAGAATGGCTAAATGAAAAAGAAAAAGAAAGGGTTCGACTGCCATCTTCTACTAATTCTGCACTTAATAAAGGTTTTTTTTTAAATCTTTTCACAGATTCTTTGCTTTTGTTGCAGACTGTGGGATTACCGATATATCCCAGCGTATCTCTACGGTAATCATTTCATGTCACATCTCATTACATGGGTTTTTTTTTATTATTCTCGTCACAATTCACGTATCAAATTTGCCAATACTGTGCGCATATATATTAATAAAATTATAATTACTAGTTCTTTTTAATGAAAATATTTCAAGTTCTTGACAATAATACACTTTCCTCTATTTTTACTTTTCCGATCGTTTTTTTCATTATTATTTGGAAGAATTATTTTTTTATAAAGAAAATGTAATCGTATTTTATCTAATTAATTTAAGTCCATAAAATTTAACAATACCACACCAATACTTGGACTCGTGCTGTGATCAAGGACTTCACTTGAGAAGGTTAATATAAAAAGAGTTGCTTAATTCAACAATTACAATTACAAGGAGAGGAATTTTGAACTATTAATGCCATTGATATGAAAAAAAAGTAGCAATCAATTGAGCTAAAACAATATTTTTTTGTCGTTGATAAAAGCTAGAAGACTATTGATAATATAAAATAGTAGTAGTAGTAGGGGCTAACGAGTCACAAAAATCTTATTCTATATAATAAACATTTATTTTAAAAATTATGATTGTTCTAAATATTTATCTTTTTTATGCACCAAGTGGTTATTCTTTGTTAATTTTTTTTTAAAAAAGTGGTTATTCTTCGTTAAATTAAAAAAAAAAAAAAAGTGGTTATTCTTTGTTAAAATTTTGAATAAATTAAATAATTCCCCCATAATTTAAGATAGTTTCGAACTATATATTGAATTTCAAAAAGTTTATTAGAATTATAAACTTTTAAAATTATTTTAATTCAAGTCCTTTGACAATTCACTTAAACTAAAAAGTAATGGAAATTTACCTTAGTTAAGATTAAGAGTTCATTTGGATACAACTTATTTTGCTGAAAATTGAAAATACTATAACAAAATAATTTTTAAATGCGTGAATAGTACCATGAGACCTATTTTAATATTTTTTTCTGAATAAAGTGGCTGTAGGTCCCGTAAACAGTGCATAAACAGTGAATTTGCAAAACACAAGACGTAGATAATTCCTATCCAAACGCTCTCTAAAACTTCCTGATATAAGTTAAGACTAAAACTCATCCTAACACAAAAATTTATCTCATGTGAATCTATAGAGCCTTTCGTATATGATAATTTTAAGTTTTTTAGTTATTGTCACCAAAAGATCCATGGGAAAATTAACATTTAATAACTCATGTCCAAATTATGATTACATATCCTTAAATTGTCTTTTATTCGATTGGCAAATTGAGAGGTGGACTTCTAAATGACAATTTGATGAAAAAGTAGAGATTAATGGCTTGTTTGGATGGAGGGGGGAAGGAAAGAGAGTGGAGGAGAGTAGAGTTGCTAATTTTGTACTAAATCTATTCTACTTTACTTTACTTCTCCTCAATCCAAACGAACCATAAATTGAATCAGGATATTGATCCACTAATTCCACTCTCTATCCATAAAATTAAATATATAAAAAAGAAGAGATTTTCAATTTTCCCATTATATTCACTGAATTGAACGTACATAGAAAGAGAATCAAGAGGATTGTGATTTTTTCAAAATCGTTGTTGACAATCTTTTACAACAACGATTGTGATCCTTTCAATTTCTGACTAAAAAGTAAAAACTGACTTCACAATTGAATAATAATGCAAAAATGTCAAAAGATAATGAATAATGCAAAAGAGGCAATGCAATTCTAGAAAGTGTAAATCTTATTTCATGTGTCAAACAAGAAGACAACGTGACGTTATATAATTTGATCTCCCCGTTGTTGGGCCAATAAATAAAATAATGGCACACGTGAGAAGGCCAAAAGTTTATTTATAATTACTCATATAAATTACAATGTTTGTATGTAAGAGTAAGTTGTTGGGTAGTTTCTATCAACAAAAAAAAGTTGTTGGGTATTTAGCAATAAAATGAAGCGCTTAGGAGAATACAGGTGGCACCATAATATTAATCATTTATCAGTTATAAAGTGTGAGAGATTGCAGAGTTAATTTGAAGAATATAAGTGTGCGAGTAGTTATTCAACAAGTGGAGAGCACATGAGCAGTTATATAGACATTCAAGCACATAAGAAGCACATGGTTGAGCGAACAAATTATCTTTTCTTGAGAATCAACGTAGTGCCTTTTATTCAATAAATATCATCAAAAAGCACATAATTGGACAAACCAAATTTCATTCTGGACAATGTAACAATAACTGCATGCTTGTAAGTGTATATCATATGGCATTAATTATTTAGGAGTAGTTTTATAACTTCTTAGGAGTATTGTAACTTAATTTTGGTCATGTACTTGTGCAATCTTGTAATTTAGTTTTTGTGACACATTACAATATTAATTAATAATAATATATATTTTATTCTTTTTTACTTTTGAAAAATCCTATTGGTCTAGGTTGTGGGAAAGTCCATCCTTTTGGCACGAAGTCATGTCTCATATATATATAGTGTTTTAGTACAAACATTTCATTAGAATTAGTTTGTACTCTCGAACATAAGTGCAAGGTAGATAATGTGACCTTTCTCAAGTAGGGACAAATGGCAAGAAGCCATCAAGCCCATCAATGCAGCATAAAGGAAAAGTAAAAAAATTTACATGTCATGGAAACGAGAAAATCCAAAAATACGACTTTTATGTGTATGTGATTGTGGAAGTGAATAAAAAAATAATAGCTTTATATAAGATTATTATTTATCACTTATAGATGACTACTTTAATAAATTACAGTAAAAAATTCAGACAAATGGTTTGACCTGGAAGATCTGAAAAAAAAAAAAAAATGTTACCATATTTATTATTTTGGTAAAAGATGAAGATACAAAGGACGGGAGGTTTGTAAGAAGAGAGACAAATGTGTAAATGCAAAGTCCAAAGTGTACAAGAGGCAAGGACAAATGTGTAAATGCAAGTCCAAAGTGTTCTTAAACTTAATTTGCAAGGGGACAAAGTGTAAATATATTCTCATCTCTAAAGAAGAAAAAGGGGCAACTGAAAGAGACAACTCATGTTCTCTTTCTAAGCTTATCTAAGGACTTCTCTCCAAAGGGCAAAGGCAGCAGCTAGGTAGAAGCCTTTCTTGCACGTTCTCTATCAAAGCAACAATGCATCCTCTTCTTCTTTTTGGAAATGTTGGAGTATCAAGAAATGATACTCTCCTCTCTAACATTTTTTTTATAAATTTTACTGTAAATTTAATAAATAGATCTTATTATAATTATGAAAGAAAAAAATATTATCCTCCGTACTTTAAAAGTATTTAAGAATTACTTATATAATTTTGAAAAAAATAACTTTTTTTTAAATAATATAAGTCCGTTTGATATATATATATATATATATATTCAAATACATATTTTTAAATTTTAAACAATATTATATATATTTTTTTCATATTTTTTACTAACATATATTTTAAAATAAATAAAAATAATTGATTAATCACGTACCGACTTATATCTTTATACCATGCGTCACAAAAGTCATGTGGTGTCAAAATCACTCAATTTTTTTAGAGAGATGTTACGTCTACAACATTTTTACAACATTTTTACAACAAATCATGGGTGGTTAGTTGTTATTAGTTCAAATTTAAAACTAATATTAAGATTACTTTTTTGCCCCAACAAAAACAACCAGTAACAACTTGCCACTTAGGATTTGTTGTAAAAATATTGTAGAAATGTTGTAGACATAGCATTTCTCATTTTTTTATGTAGCACCGGCAGCTGGCAAGCAAAGCAGTAAGTAATAACTAATAAGGCAAATTCCCTCTCCAGAAGAAAAAATAATTAAAATTGTTGAGATTTTAATTTATTTTTTGCTGAGTAATTAAAATTGAGATTCTCTATCAATTCTATTCTACTACGTTTTCAAGGTTTTGATTTGATCTAGATAAGGGCTAAGAGTCCATCACTCAGACAGGAACCCCGGGACGGTGACCAGAGCATTCAAGTGGCCCAAAACCCAAAATGGAAAAAATTGAAAAAAATAAAAAATGAAAATGAAAAAAATATTTGTGGTCTTTTGCAAAATTGGCCGACAAATACGATATAAAGAAAACGACAAAAACTTGCTTTTCTTTTCTTTTTATATTTTGGTAATTAGGACAAAAACTTCCACAACTTTTCCCTTAAGTAGCAAATCTTTGAATAAGTTAAAACAGAAGTGATTTTAGGAAGCATGAAAAAAATAGGAGAAAATATTTTCTTTCTGTTTGGTAGGAAAAGAAAAAATATTAGATGAAAATTGGTGTGAGGGTTATTTCTTTCCTGGCCTATAAAATTTAATTTTTCAAATAGAGAGGAAATTATGGGAGAAAGAAAATTATGATTTTATCTTTTATTTAAAACTAATATTAAAAAATTATTTTTTATATAAAAGAGTATAATAATAACTTATTACAAACTACTATTTCTTTCCATCTAAACAAAGGATATATAATAATTTTATGTATCATACTTCTCTGTCCTTCCCACCAACAACTTAGATAAAATATTAGTATCTTCTTTATCCTTTAATTTTTTTTTAAATTTTAAATCAATCTTTACCATCCTTCCTTTACTTAATAAATGGCCTAGTCTACTCCACTCCATGCAATTCTTTGTACTAATTTCATAAGTTGCTCTCTTTTATTAAAAAAAGGTTGCTCATAAGTTGCTTCGTCCAATTTTTTGTTATCGTTATTTAAACAATAATTTTTAGTGTTTAAAATGATATTATGCATATTTTTATATGTTTGTTTACACACATATAATTCTAAAAAATACAAATAATATTACCAAACGAAAATTACTCAAACTCATTGCAATAACCTACGCTTGTTCTAGACACAAGACTGAAACACACACACAGGGGAGTGGGAACCCGGGTCTAATATCACACAACTCACAACATACAAAAACCGGTAACTTTTGAATGTTGTGTGAAGGTTTTAAACTCATTGGGAGACACACACTTGGGCGATGTGGGACAAACCCATTTGATTGCTTTTTTTTTTTTTTGAGAAAGACACAGGACTGAAACACACACACAGGGGAGTATCTATTTAAGCTTCCAAATTCCTATTAAGGCAATTTTCTCATTTTTTTTTCCCGGTGTATGCCCTAAAATATTATTACTAATCTGAAAGGTTTAAGCTAACATTCTCTGTTTCATGTGTGGCATTAGACTCATCTTTAATAAGTGAGGTCTAAACTTCTTCTAAAAAAAGTGAGGTCTAAACAAGACCATATCAATAAAATTTGAGGCCTAAGCGGTTTAAGTGAGATATTTTTATATATTTATATATCAATTAAATAATATTTATTTAGTTTTTTATATAATCAATTTTTTATTATTTAAAATATATTCTTCTCGACTCTTTAGATGCAAAATTTCTAATTAAAAAATTATGTTCAAGTTTTTCTAACATCCTTTTAATCTTCACTATAAATAATTCTCTTAATAATTATTCTTACAAAGTTCATTTAGATATGATTTTATCAATTTAATTTAATTTTGGAAAACTTTTTATGCAACAACTACTTTAACAATATTTTCAATAAAATTATGTAACGATGCATGCATTTAAATGAGAATCTAGTCTTTTTATTTAATTTAGTTTATGAAATTGAGGTTTTTTTCTCTCCTATTCGTAAGACGTCTTTTAAAATTTAAGTTTAGTTCTTAAAAATAATTATAAGCCATCAATGTTAAAATAAAATAAATTATGGAGCGATACATGCATTTAAAAAATAATCTAGTCTTTTTATATAAATTAGTTTGTGAAATGAAGGTTTTTCCATCCCCCTATTCTTGAGTCTTATTTTAAAATTTTAATTTAGTTCTTAAAAATTAACCTAGACTATCAAATATCAGAATAAAATAAATTTAGAACATACAGTAATATAACTTTAATGTTTAGAAAATGAGTTTATCATACAGTAATTGACAAGGTTTACTTGATAACATACAGTAATATGACCTCATGAAAATAAGTTTAGGAGTAACATAGAAAATGAGTTGTTTGACAATGATTGGTTATTAATAAATGCTTTTTAGAGAGTGAGAAAGTATAGGTGGTTTAATGGTCACCATATATATATATAAAAGGTGGGAAGATTTTTTTTATATGAAAATTTTTTAAAGCAAGATTGATAAATAAAAAATGCATATTTGAATTTCTTTTTAGAAATAAACACTTAAAAAAGGAATAAATAAGTATAAAACATATTTTATTTTAGGTTGTTATATCATACTTTAGAATCAGGATTGTGGAAACCCCCCCCCCCCCCCCCCCCCCCTTTTCTATTTGAAGCCCTACCGAATTTCTTAAGGGCTAAGTTAACCCTAGGTTTACTACACAAAATTATCGACATTTTAAATCAGTAGTAGGGTAAACATTCAAACTCATTATTATTTTTTGTTGAGAAAAATAGCTCATATTATAATATTATGATCTATTACCACTAATCCTAAATACTTAAATTATGAAAAGACAATGAATTTAATCCTTTATCATTATTTGAAGTTGAAACATAGCCCATTTATCATTCAACCCATGTCTAGAGGATTTTGTTTTGTTTTTAAATTGTTAAACCACATGCCGAAGTTTAGTTCTCTTTGTAAAGAAGGTTTACTTTAATGTTCCCCCCTCCTTGTATAAAAAAAATAAAGTGATTTGATCAGGAGGAATCTGATTATCTAAAGCTGATTAGGCGGGTTGACAATTACTTTGGCAAGCACAAAGTTGGCAGTGACACAGTCGTAAAAGAGTGTCACAATCAATCACCCCATTCTCAACTTGGCACGCAATTAGCAATAAGATTACTTCCCTCAAATAGATTAAAAAAAATTAAAATTGAGATACAGTCTTCCCTTATCCATTGCCATTGCCTCCACATTCTCAAAGATTTTGATCTAGATTAAGATGATAGGGCATCGGTAAAGTAACACCTGAAAGGATGTCCAAAATTGTTACAACCAACTAAAAGACAAAAAAAAAGTACTAAACTATAAAACTTGAGGTCTTCTTAAACGAAATTGTCCCAAAATTCACAAAATAGACAAACAAAAACTCCACCTATTTAACACCATTGATTGATTCTCATGTTAAAAGACAAACAAAAAGTGGGAGCCGGACAAAACTGAAAAAAGAACCAACTGGGTCTTTCTCTAAGGCTTCAAAATTGGAGGAACATAGCGTGCTATGACTTCACTCTTTACTCACCATACCCAAATCCATGTTCGTTGAGAGTGAGACTTTCTTGCATTCTTTGGAAAGCCACTTGGACCTCATGTAGTTGGCGTTTCTCCAAGGAGGAACGTGAAGACCCCTCTCTTTTAGTGACTTCTTTGCAGCTGAGCAAAGCAGAGAGATAATCTGGTTGAGCTTTTCTTCACTCCCAACAAAGACTGAAGGCAGAGTGTTGATCAGTTCTTTGTAAGTTGCTGTAGGCCTTGCCACTTCAAACTGAGACTTAAAATCCACATCTACAATCAGCCTTGTTGGTTCCTCATCATCACCATTGCTATCTCTCACCATGACATCAATATATTCATAATCACCTGTGCATTGGACAACTAAAACAAAAAAAGACATCAAAATCAGAATTAGGTTTTCAAGAATATAGCAGAGAGAGATCAAAGAGCTAGAGAGAGAGAGAGAGAGAGACCTTTGGAGTGACCAAAAGAGGAGAGCCAAGAAGTTTTACAGAGAGAAGCTTCATAACCATCCATTTTCAATTTTGTCACCAACCATTTCTTCATATGATTAGTATGATCCCCTGAAATATCTCTCATGTACATCAATATTTTCTCAAGGACCTCAACCTCAGCCTCCATGGCCCTCCCAAGAATCTCCTAGAAAAAATGTAAAAGGCAAGTGAATCGAAACCATCAACACAAATAATAAGTTAAATCATAAAGGTGATGAGAAGGAAAGCTGTGACTAAAAATATGAGGAAAAAAAAAAAACGTTTAGTAGTTGAAGCGATGGAAGAAGACATACCTTTAAAGTGAGATATGGGGGGTGATCATTGTGAGAGAGTGGTTTTGAAGATGGAAGTGAGAAGGGTGAGGCTGAATCTGATTCTATGAAATCTCTGACCATTTGAAGTAGTTCTTCTTCTGCTATGCTACCCATATTCCTTGAGTCTTCCTAGAAGGCAGGCAAGACTTCCTGTACAAGAACTTTTTAAGCTGGTATTTATAGATTAGCTTACCACAATAAATCTATAATTATATTTCTGTTGAGTAGTATATTAACAATAATTTGGAGGATACAATTTTTATTATATGGTATTAGTATTAATATTATATCAATATAAAATAAGGTTTTAATTCATTTCCATATGATCAATCAAATAAAAAATAAAAATATTTAAAAATTATCCTTTTTTTTTAATGAGATTTAAAAACAATCTTAAAAGTAATGGAGATGTACTGTCTAAGACTAAAAGTGTCTGACTGTGACTAACTTATTTTTTGTCAACTTATTTTACTATTCAGTTTTTTTTTTCTATTATTCATGGATCCACTGTACTTTTTGGTACTACTTATGAGTCTCACTGTACTATTTCAACTAACATTTACCTTTATTTATAGTACTTTCAATAAAAAAATTTCAGTTTCAGCAAAATAAACGGATCCTAAATAGACCCTAAGTTTTAAATTTTTTTATTTAAGAAACAAACACACATAAGAAAGAGGGAAAATGTTCTAATACAAAAGCAGATCAAGATTTAAACTTTCTTTCAAGTTTTTTGAAACTTTTAATTTAAGATTTTAATTTCAGTTATATTTTATAACAAAAACTTTAGGACTATGTCACATGACATAAAAATAAATATTTTAATAATTACTATGTCACATGACAAAAATATATTATAGGAACTGTAACAATCGTGTTGAGCTACTTAAGACATAAGTTTTATTGCTAATAAAATTTTTAATTGGAACAGTATTTAATATTTATAAAACTTTGTTCATAGAGATTTATTTCTAGTATGTGTATTGTATACCATGAAATATTTATGTTGAACCACACAATGTGTGGGGGAAATATTTATTTATTTATTTATTTTTATACATAGTATATCAGGTGATGTTTAGCGAAAAAGGAAAATTCATATTCAGCACCTAACGCAAGAAAAGATAAATAAAAATACTGACAAAGATGAGGAATTGTTCGACCATGTTATTATTTTTCTTATACAATAGCTTGGCGTACAAGCAACAGAAATGTATATGTGAATAAATGGTATCCTTTTTAGAGAGGGAGAGAGAGAGAGAGAGAGAGACAGTAAATGGTATTGATTGCTGCTCATTCATACAGTAACATTTTTTTTTCGTTTTTACTAAACCAGCTGTAAATTTTAAATTATGAAAAACAAATCTGACCTGCATGAAGTAAATGGTAAGAGCACTAGCATTGGGGTGTAAAACCCCTCAAGTTGCTATTTTACAATTCAAACCATTAAAAGCATGCCACAACTAGGTTGCTAGATGCAAAAAATTATATCCACAAGCTACATTAAGGTTGCATATAGAGTATTAGCATTTGTGTTTGGATCATTATGATCATTGTGCATTGGTTTATTGTTGTAATTCAATTACTGCCTCATTGTTGTAGTTAACCATGGTTAGTGAGGTATGTGGTTTGGTTAAGGGAAGTAACTGTTGTGTTAGTAAATAGGCAGTTAGTTGGTTAGTGTGTGCTGTGAAAAGTTGGTTAGAAGTATCATATTAGTACCATATCTTGTATAAAGATTACGGGGAAGACTGAAACCCACTCGAGGCAATTGGTTAATGAATTACTCTCATTCTTTCCTTATCTCAGTCTCATATTCTTTTACTATCTCTCTCTCCCACTCTCTCTCTGTTTCTTATCTCTTTGTTCTGGAGGTGAAGCTGTCCTCTAATTCAGCTATTATCAATCAAGTCATTTAATAATTCTTGCAATTTGGGAATGCAAAAAAGTTTATATTTTGTATTCTTAAAATTTACTTTATTTATTTTATCATCCTATTTTACAACTCACCCATCGTCCAGGGCCTTGGTTTCGGCTAGAGTAGATCTTTACTCTTTGATATCTTCTCTTATAGATAATCCACTGGGCTAAGTCATGGGTATTATTTGTGGTTTGGATTGATAAAGAAATAGATTGTATTAAGTTGGTCTTTATCTACTACAATATTACCATCCATCCAATATAATGTCATGGAACTCTCTCTCTCTCTCATTTACAACCAAATCAAATTATTATTAACAAACTTTGGTAAGCCATGATCATCCATCCAATCCACATTTTACATAGATACACTCGAATCAAGAGTTTTGTAACTCAATTAATTAACATCTTCTTATGTTTATAATGAAGATATATAGAGTTCAAATTTCTTTTTCCCCGTTATAACTATCAATTTATTAAAAAAAAAAAAAAATAGAGGCAGTTCAGATAGGAAGTAAATTACAACTGGAAGTCCAGCCCATGGGTGAGCCCATTTCCATAAGCCTGTCTTAAAACATGAAAAACACACTCCAGTCCAAGAACAAAAAGAATATAGGAATAGAATAGAGTGTAGGCTTTTCTTTCTTTTGGACTCAGCTACCCACCCGTGACAATGAGCCCCGCTCCAAAAACCCATATTCCTGTCAAACCAATCCGCAAATCGCGAATGACTGGTCGTTGGGATTTGGGACCAGCAGGTATATTTCAAAATCCAGGTAACTTAGCTCGCTTGTATAAAAAGTTAAAATGGGAATCCTCTTCCTGTTCCACTAAAAATTAAAACCACAACCCCTCACTCTCCCACAATCTCACAGCCCTCATCACCAAATAACACGTCAACAAATCCACATGATTGTTGCGGCTGTGAGAATAAAAAGTAGCTCACTGCCATCGTGACTCTAGCATTATATGTTTTTGTTTAATAAGATGAAAAATTAAAATTCCCAACTGCCGAAGCAAAATAAATCAGTTTGTAAACTTTTCCTTCCTTATTTATTTTCTCTTTATATTTCATTGGAGATCGAAATACAAAAAAAATTTGTTTTCCC
Organism: Quercus robur; assembly: GCF_932294415.1. Classification (NCBI taxonomy): domain Eukaryota; kingdom Viridiplantae; phylum Streptophyta; class Magnoliopsida; order Fagales; family Fagaceae; genus Quercus; species Quercus robur. The sequence continues at coordinate 26,077,314 of NC_065535.1, read as the reverse complement.
GGGAAAATATTTTTCATTATCAAGCTGCGCAATCACAGGTCTGGATTTCGTTTCCCATAATTTCTCAATGATCTTACTATCATATACATTTTCTGCTTTTATTTTATTTTTATAAATTTTGTTTGGTGTGTGATCGATTTGATTATTGTGATTCTAGGGTTTGTGTTTTTTTTTGGTACCTTTTATTTTCGATGAATGTGTTTGTAGAGTAATTAGATGAATGTCGCTGCTGAAGAACTTTCCCAATCCGCTTGTTTGGCACCTGAGAAATCACAAAGGAAAAAAAAGCGGTGTTTTGAATTTTGTAATCTATTGCGTTTTGGTTTTCGGCAAAAAGTAGTAAGAATAGAGAAGACGGAAACTTAAAACTTAAAAGTCAACTAAACTAGCTTAGCTAACCGTATCGTTTCAATTTTTGTTTATTTTTTTTTCTCAGCATCCAAACAGACATTACTGGTTCTTATGAATTAATATTTATATTTTTGAAATATTAATTGCTGAACTTTGATGATTAGTAACCTATTAAATTCACCACATATTTGTTTGAGCCTTATTAAAAGATGAAAATTCTTCTCAAAAAAAGAAAAAAAAGAAAGACGAAAGTGTTTCTTTTTTTTCTTTAAGGTGAAAGTTTTGATAATTTGATAGTTACAATGGGAGAGAGGGGATTTGAACCCTAGATGTCTCCGTTGAGAACACTAAGAGGTGCCAACTAGTTGTACTACAAGGCTTTTGGTAAATATATAAATATGAACAAAAGTGAAATGATATAAATGTAAGCTTTTAGTTTGATCATTTGAACTTTTAAATTTTGGCACGGAAATTATGAGAGCTGCATTTGTGAACTGATAGGTAATCTTCTTGGGAAAAAATATCATGAGTAACTCTTAATGATCAATAATTTTGGATAGATAATAGCCTCAGGATCAAGCCACTTGATTCAGATGCCTAGTTGTATTACAGTAGAATGCTTGTTCCACTTGGTTGATCTTTATAACTAATTGGTCGGTATATTACTTCTGGGGTTTCACTATCAAGATCATGGTTAGTAGTATAGGTATTAATAATAGACACTGTAAAACATTGTATGTTTGTAAACTTGAAATGTGGAGGATGATGTTGTGGATCTGACATTTATTATGATTGGATGTTGCATAACTGGGATGTGTCGTGGATAGTTTAATGATTGGGAGAAAAAAGGAAAAAAGAAATGATTAATTGTTTTGGAAAGGAAATAGCCATAAGTTGAAACCATTTGATCCAGATGCTCTGTTGCCTCTTTGATTTACCTTTCTAGTTAATCAGTTGGCCTACAATTTGTAGAATTCCATTATCAAGATTATGGTTAGGAAAATATTTATTATGGATAGGGTTGGAACATTCTATGTTTGTGCACATGGATGATTTATTACCATCACATTTGTCTTTTGTGGACAAAGTCTCTGGGTGTTCAATTTTTCAAAAAGATAGTTTATTGACTGGACTTTCTCTCATGTAATTTTATACATTCCATTGTAGATGTTCGAATATGTCCTTGATTCCCTACTTATCAAAAAAAAAAAAAAAAAGGGTCCTTGATCCCTGTACTTCTATGTTTAGCTCTACACATCTTTTTCCAACTAACAAGGTTCCATATTTGCATAATTTGCTTTCAATGGTGAAATTTCCCTTGTCACATGAGATTTTTGAAAATTTCCTTTAGTTGGAGGAACTTGGAGGATGTCTTAATTTATATTATATTAGTAAATTGGAGGATATTTCTTAATGGGATTTATTTTATATTGCTATGGTGCTTATGTTTTTATTGTATTTTGTACTGATAATGGCTTTTATTTTGCTTAATAAAGCAGAGGTTTAAGCATTAAGGATATGAGCCTTAAAAGGCTCAGTTTTGGACATTTTAGTGGAGCTTTTTTCCCTTTTCTCTCTTTTTTTTGGGTAAGTCGCACGCACACCTGGTGTGTATTTTTTTTGATAAGTAATAAAGGATATATATTCAAGAACACTGCCTTATGCTGAAAAACATAAGGCAGAGAGAAAAATACAGATAGAGAAGATTAAGAAGAGAGTAAAAAGAAAGGAAAAGATACTAAATACAAAGGAGAGAGCTAAGCAACACAGGGAGAGATTCACTAGAGGTGATTTCCCAACCCCTAGACCAGTCAAATAGGGAGCCACTGAAAGAAGCCAATAATTGGTCATCCGAGCTATCCAAGTCCTCAAATGTCCTCCAATTTCGCTCCCTCCAAAGACACCAAATTAAGCATAAAGGAGCTAAATTCCAAATGCTAGATGAATGTTTTCCAGGCCAATTCCACCAACCAAAGAGAGTATCTGCAACCATTCTTGGCAAGACCCATGAAATCCCAAAAGATCTAAACACCAAACTCCACAACTTATGAGCCTTACCACAATGAAGTAGCAAGTGATCCACCGTTTCCCCATTACAACGGCACATAATGCACTGGTCAACAAAATCCATCCCTCTACCCCTCAAATTATCACCTGTGAGGATCTTATCCCACACAACAGTCCACACAAAGAAGGAGACACGCTGAGGAGCCTTAACCTTCCATACACCTTTCCAAGGAAAAATAATGGGCAATGGTTTTCTTAACTTATTGTAAAATGATCGGTAATCAAAATCCCCATTCCTTGTCAACTTTCATCGCATACGATGTCCATTTTCAGTGGGAGGTAGATTTGAACCCAAGGTGCGGAGAAAATCATCCACACCACCCATTTCCCAATCATTTGGTCTCCGAATAAAATGAACATCCCAGCTTCTCCGTTCCTCTATCCCCAACCGTTCAAGAGAAGAGGCCACTGATGCCTCTTTATTGGAAGCCATCCCATACACATTTGGAAAATTCAATTGAAGTGGAGACTCCCCACACCATTGATCTGTCCAAAGCTTAACTCTATCTCCCACCCCTACCTCAAACCGAATGTTTTTGCTAAATTCCTCTCAACCCATTCGGATACTTCTCCTCAAGCCACACCCATGTACCCCTCTACCTAGCTTGGATGTCCATCCCCCCATTCTTCCCCAAACTTTAGAGCTACAACAACCCTTCTCCAAAGCCTTGTCTCCCTGATCCCAAACCGCCATAACCACGCACACCTGGTGAGTTTGGAACCTAAAACAACACTATCCACTACATTCTTTTGGGGAAAGGGTTTTCATTTGAGCAAGAGCTCATTGGCCCTTAGACTCTAGAATTAATTTAAATTTCAAGCTGTTTGCTTGTCCTGCCTTTTCGAAACGACTGTAGAAATTAATGGACTGATGTTAATGGTCCATAAATTATCAGTTATTGGCATCTAGATCAATAGGAAGACACTGCTTCAAAGTATGAGATATATAGGTAGCTAGCATCTTTCTTTTAATCCACCAATTATATAGTATTGGGTCTCTTGTTTCTGGAATCAAATTGACTGCTGTACATTTTTGTCTGTTACTGAAAACTACACTTACTTGGAGCTTAATTATGCTTCTGGATTTGGGATATTAGCGCAACTTTATGAGAGATATATATTGAAGCTAGCACTTTCTTCTAGTTCATGTATAATATATTACTCCCAGTCAGTTATTCTGATAACGTCTATTTAATTAAAAAAAAAAAACCCGCTTATGTATGATACACATACTCTTTAAACTATGATCTTCTCCAATTTTCTGGTGGTTCATGCTATATTTTGTCTTGATTAATTGTTCCTTGTTTCAGTGCAGGTTTCAGGAGCCTGACACTTCATGCCTCTTTTTGCTAAAAGCTAAAGTTGGTATCCGGTCTTAGTATAATTTGTAGTTATTTGCTGTGGAAAATATTCTTTAGGCACTATTGTGGCAGGCAAGAAGGCTGGCTTTCCTCTGTTGCAATATAATATCTTGTGGGATGGAGTGGTTTCCTTACAGTTGACACAAAGAAAACATAAAAAGGGGAAAAAAACTGTGACGAAAGAAAGAGGGCTGATAAAGTGTTTAGGGACACATGTAAAGTTTCAACTAGAGTATCACAAGCACCTTTTATTTATTGGCGGATCAAGTGGAATTTTTAATATAGTTCTGCTCAATGGGATGGAGAGGGGTTTTCTATTCATTGTTTTTTCTTCTCAATCTTGTTGAGTCCTCAACAAGATCAGGGAAAATGTGGTCACTTAACTTGCATGCTGAGTCAGCAATAGCCTTCAGCTGGCCTATCTACAGTGCAAGCATATTTGTCGCCGTTGCTGTTCTGCTCTCCATGTATCTTATCTTTGAGCATTTAGCTGCTTATAATCAGCCAGAGGTATATTCTTGTAGTCCTTTAGACCTTTACTTGTTTTCAATCTCTCTCTCTCTCTCTCTTGGGTATGTGTGTTATTCCTTTGGTGCTACGCTCTGTATGTACAGTCACCTATGCTATTCCCATGTTGCTTTTTATATACAGATAACCTTGTTTTATCTTTGTGGCTTGGCTCGTTCCACTTAATATTATCATTTGTTTTATAATTATTATCCTTTCCTTTAACATGATCTCTGAAATTGATAGCAGCAATTTGTTGTTAATACAGGAGCAGAAGTTTCTAATTGGTCTCATTCTGATGGTTCCTGTTTATGCTCTAGAATCGGTATGATGGACACTACTTGTTATGTTTCTTCCCCCTTCATTTTGATTTATTGTTGCTCATTCATCTTGTTTCAATGGCCTGCTAGTTTTTCTTAAATTTTAAACACTAGATGGTTTTTATAATGCTCCCTTGGATGCAACAAATAGAGTTTCATCCTGCACTGTTTGAATTAATGTTATTACATCATTTTCCTTGGAGTGAAGAAATTAATGTTTTGGGTAGGATATTGTCTTATCAAGAAATGTTTCATTTTTGTTACGTAGCAAGACTAATGAAATGAACTTGCTATTTCATGTATAGTGTGTGTGTGTATATAATTATGAAGGTTCTAATGTGGAAGGCTCTAAGATTGATAAATAGTTGTAGAGATTATGGAGTTTTGTGTGAATTTATCCAATAAAACAAAGGCATAAAACTTCTTTTGGCCCTCAAGTTTATGAGCCAATTTCATCTTGGCCCTCATAAAATCAAATTATCCCTGGTTTTTTGATAGCATTGCAACGGAGTCCTTGCTGTCAACTGACTTACAGAAAATGATGACTTGGTTATAGAGTTTCACTAGGCTTTGTTTGTTTTGTTGTAAAATGTTTTCCAGAAAACTTTTGTAGCATTTTCAAGTGTTTTTTTCGTTGTGAAATTTGATCAACCCTGAAAATGTTTTTTGTTGACTGAAAAACACAGTTATAAAAGTTGGAAAACATTTTATGCCCCAAAATATTGTAAAACATTTTCTAAATTTTGTCAACACATACCTGCTTTCTCTCTCTCTCTCTCTTGATCCACCATGGCTTAGACACTCCTTGATGCTCTGCCTCTCATGACCACCAGTGGATTCCATCTCTCTTGAGCAAGACCTCAACGCGTGGATTGGCTCCATGCTGTGCCTTGCCACTGCAATTGAGGCCATGCCAGAGCTAGAGAGACGACCTACTGCGCTGATTAGCTGCTCATTTCTCTCTGCCTCACTCGCTTGATTACTATTGTAGAGTATATCTTTGATGGGGAGTGGATAATGAAAATTTTATTGGACGGTGGAGTTTGGGTGGTGCTGCTTGCAGGACATAAAAATTGCTGGATGGGTGTTGTGATTAATGTGTTTTGACCTTTTTGGGTTCTGTAATGGGTTTTGGTTATGGATATTCAGGTTATGTGATTACAGAAAATTTCCACATTACATTACGCCAAAGACAAATAATGATTTCTGGAGTATTTTCAAGAATGCAACCAAGCACTGAAAAGAAAATGTTTTCCTTTGTACATTGTAAAACATTTTACAACAAAACAGACAGAATCTAAAGTAAACTATATTAATAATTTAAGTGTACTTATTATATGATGTGTAACACCTTGGGACACATAGCAACCATAGTTTGTAGGACGCAACTTTTATTATATATATATATATATAATATATGGTTGCCTTGGGAGACTCATAGACATCTAATGCCCACTTACATCTCTTTTTTGCTTACATTTTTTAATTTTTAATGAACAATATTGACATGATCTGCCACTGCATATGAGAAACATTGCAATAAATTCTTGATATTATAGAGATTGACAACCTTGATTATTCTCAAGTTCACAAATCTTATCGTTCACAAATATTTTGGCATCTGCTTCCCTGCTCTGTGTAATAAATTCAACTTGTATAGCAGTGTGGTTCTAGTTATTCTATTCCTTTGTGGACTAATTTTTTTGTTACAGTTTTTGTCACTGTTGGATTCAGGCGCTGCATTCAACTGTGAAGTAATTAGGGATTGCTATGAGGCGTTTGCATTGTATTGCTTTGAGCGGTACCTGATAGCTTGCTTAGGTATGTTAAAGGATTGTGCATGTATACTTTTTAGATTGGTGATAGACATCATCTCTTAAATTTTTCATATTGGATAACATCATAAGTAAATTTTTAAAACAGATTTGACTTTTGTTTTGTCTTTTTGTTATGGTTTCTTTTTTCCTTTTAAAGATCCACTGTGTTCACATGTTAATAGATTTGATAATTGGATTATCAAGTTCTTGAAATTTATTTAGTAGTGTTGACTATTGAATTTTGGTAATAATTGTTTACCCTTTTTTGCAAAATATTTCTGCCTGTAGGTGGTGAGGAAAGTACAATTGAGTTTATGGAAAGTCAGAGCCTAGTTGATTACAGCACCCCTCTTTTGAAAGAAGCATACACATCTTATGGAGTAGTAGAACATCCTTTCCCATTAAATTGCATCATAAGATATTGGTATCTTGGTGCCGACTTCTATAATGCTGTAAAAATTGGCATTGTTCAATATGTATGTGCTCATTGTTTCATTGGAAGCTATTGTAGTTTTCTTTTTCACTTTTGCATTTCATGGCCCCTGTTTGGTACTCACTGAGGCATTATTTCCCAGATGATATTAAAGATGATCTGTGCACTGTTAGCAATGATTCTAGAGACTTTTGGGGTTTATGGGGAAGGGACGTTTGATTGGAGATATGGGTAAGGCATCCTTATTTACCTTTCTAATTGAGCTTGTACATTCATAACACACATGCTCACATGCTCCTTTGTTAGTGCATAAATGGCAAATCTATTGGCCTGTTTGGGATCAACAAAAATGTCTGTAAAAATCACATTTTTCTTTGCAATTTTTGTGATTGTCTCTATTGCAGTAGGTGTTGCTATAACCTGAATGTCTCTTATTTTCTTGCAGCTATCCATACTTGGCTGTTGTTCTTAATTTTAGTCAGACGTGGGCTCTATATTGCCTTGTTCAATTCTATACTGTTATTAAAGATAAATTAGAACCGATTAACCCTCTGGCAAAATTTCTCACTTTCAAATCAATCGTATTCCTGACATGGTGGCAAGGCATTGCTGTTGCATTTCTTTTCTACATGGGAGCTTTTAAAGGATCTTTGGCTCAGGAGCTTAAGACACGCATACAAGACTACATCATCTGTATAGAGGTATGTAATGAAACTATTCATTCATGATTATTGTTCATCTCCTATTTGTGTATTTATTGTTCATCTCCAACAACATAGTGACATATACCACTTGCTTAATCACAACAATGCAAATTTCTTTAAAAGTATATTGTACAAGTCAGGATTTTTTTTGAAAATAAATCATTTGTTGAGGGTGATTTGCGCTTGAAAGCCTGATATGATATTGTGCTAACAGTTTGTACAAATGTAGGTCAATGTGGTCTGGATTTTACCAAAGTTAATATTATGTATAGGAAAATGATAAACTTGTTTACTTCACAACCAGAAAAATGAAAAAATCTAATATTAATATTATTGTTTGTTCCTTTCGTTTGATATCATTATGGGGTTTTAAGGGGCACAAGATGCAGAAGAGTTGGGGCCTGTTTAGTCCCTGTTTTCAGAAACTGTTTTCTAGGTGTGTTGAGAAAAAACAAATTGTAATGGCTCCCAAAAAGTTGTTTGGCACTTGTTTTCTATTTCCATTCCTCTTAAAATAACTAAAACAAATAATGGCAACCCACCACCGCGATCCCCGACCCACAACAACACACTACATGGAGCTTGATCTGAACGTGTTCCTTTGTTCAGCCACCATGAGCTGCGATTCACCATGAGAGAGATGATTACAAAATATTACAAAAATGCCATCAAGTTATATACAATAATGTCATGGAAAACAAAAAACAGGTGAGTTGTTTTCAGAAAACAAATGTTTAAACAAACTAGTTTTAGTGGGTCCCACTTTTTTCTTTTTTAAAAACTGAAATCTGTTTTTAAGTATAGTTATGAAATAGGCTCTTGTATTGGTAAAGTGCAAGACCTAATTTGGGAGAAGAAGCTGTTGAAAACTGGGCTAAGCTATTTGAAGGTTGCATTAAGAGAGCCGTGAGATGTAGTAATTATGGAAGCACAAATCATAGTATTGAAAGAGATCAAGTTTAACTTATCAAAAGAAGAAAGAGAGCAAGTTTGTTTACAAGGATGGCATGATGTTTGGATGATTTTAAGACTCTTATGTCATGGATTCATTATAGATAAAAATGACTTAAGATGGATATTTGAAACTTAATGAATTTAAACTGGAAGTTAAATTAAATTTCAATATATCATTCTCCAAATCACCAACGCAATTTAAGGTTGAGATTAGATGCTAATGTAACATTATCTCAGTCACTTGACTATGACAAATCCTCCATCAGTTTCAAACTTGTTTGGACTTAAGAATATTTTTTTGATATGATCATCACTCTCAGATTTGACAAATTTTCTTCTTAGCTCTCTCTCTCTTTCATAGTGGAACTTCAACTTGCACTCCTTTGAAGGAATTGTCAGGTTTTTTTTATTTTTTTTTGTGGAGTTGGATCTTAGTATTTGATTAATTTTGGATATATTTTGACTAATCAAAAGAATTTGCATAGATTTTGTATCTTTTTTATGGCCATTGGGGTATGTTTCTGCAGTATTTGTATCACTAGGAGATATGGGATTTTTTTTCCTATTTGGGAATAGCTTATTTAGCTTTTTGCTAAAAGTGTACTAAAGTATACTTGTGCTTTGAAAAAGTGAGAAAAAAAGAGAGATTTTAAAAAACTATACATAAAAGCTAAAAGCAAAAAAGCTGGCTTATAAGCCAATTCCAAATAGACATGATTTTGGAATTCTGAGTGTTTATGATCAGATAGTACTAGTAAATTTGTACTTCATACTTTTTTCACTTAACGTTTTTGTGTTTTTTAAGTATAGTTATTTGTTTTAGAAATGGTTATTTGTTTTGTTTTGGGGGATGAGAGACCACACAATTTACAACAAATGAATGATATAATGGTATTCTGCTTAGGTTAATGCATGATTTCCCAAGTATTGAGTATACCTAATTTGCTTTTACAGTGCTTCTAGATACTGAAGACCGTATAACAAATCGTTTTGCAAAGCAATCTGTGTATTAATTAAAATTATGATGCATGAGGTTTTTCTTCACAATTTCATGGCATTATATGTATTATTTCATTAAATCATCTGATTGTCATTCATGTCAAGATCTTTCATTTAATTTCTGGAAGTTCAAGTTTCTGCTTGTAAAGCTTCTAATTTCAAGCTTGGCAAATAGATGGGTATTGCTGCAGTGGTGCACCTGTATGTCTTCCCAGCTGTACCTTACAAGCGTGGAGAAAGATGTGTTCGTAATGTGGCTGTAATGACTGACTATGCATCATTAGGAACACCTCCTGACCCAGAGGAGGTTCGTGACTCTGAAAGGTCAACTAGAATACGCATGGCTCGTAATGATGAGCGAGAAAAACGTTTGAATTTCCCCCAAAGTGTTCGTGATGTGGTCCTTGGAAGTGGAGAAATTGTGAGAAATCAACCCTTTTCATTTACAAATAGTCTAGATACACAACAAATTTCACAACTGTTGAGGTGGCAGGTTGTGATTGGTGAACAATAAAAGTAGTGTTAGTGGGGGTCATGTGTAAAAGTGATGTTGTACTAATCCCAATCTGCCACCTTAGATGTTGTGAAAAAAGTAGATACCATTGTTATCTCATTTTAGTTATTGCTTCTCTCTTTTGCTGAAATCGCTCATTTTTTGTTTCAGATTGTTGACGACATGAAGTACACAGTTTCACATGTAGTAGAACCTGTTGAGAAGGGATTCGCAAAAATAAATAAAACCTTGCATCAGATATCTGAAAATGTGAAACGCTATGAGGAGAAGAGGAGGAGCTCTAAGGATGATAGTTATCTAATCCCCATGAATTCATGGTCGGGGGAATTTTCTGGAGCTCATGATAATCTTGTGGAAGGTAGTGTTAGTGACAGTGGTTTGTCCAATAAACCGCATCACCAATCCAAGGCCTCAGTATCTCGTAATAGAACTGGTAGATAATGTTTCACATCTTTATGTCTTGTGTAAATACAAAGTAACACAAATTGCATTAGATGTGCGTCATGATTTTTAGACGCTGTCCATAAACTTTGGTAAGCATTTAGAAATCATTCTGTTTCTACTGAATTCCTGGGGCAAAGCATCTTCAAGTGTCCTTAGTCCTTGTTTTTGTCTGTATAGGGGACAAAGCATCTCCAAGTGTCCCTAGTCCCTAATTCTTACCATAAAATGGTCCATTACATTCACACTTTATTTTGTTTGTACTGAACTCTTAACAATGAATTGCTGACATTAATACAGCAAAAGGAATTAGTCAAGTGCGGGATGCGTTGTGGAAATGGAGTTCCTACAAATTTTATTGCAATTTTTATGATATCTGTGTGGATTCTCTTTTGCGTTTTTGTTGTTTTTTTCTCATTATTTTGTCCGCGGGATAGATTAAAAAAAGAAGAAAAAGACAAAAAAGAAGAAGCGCAGATCAGATAACAACAAACGGATTGAACTGGGTGGAAAGATTAAGAGGATTAGAAAAAGAAATAAGAAAGGTTTGAAAAACACAAAATATTCTAAAAACTTGAAAACAAAAGCGAAAATTTTGGTCAAGCCGTCCATTACGCCCGCTAAAGGCTGTGCTTGCTAGAAATTTGGCAGTAAAATTGATGAGAAATTATAAACAAAGAGTAATGCTACAGACATAAACTATTTTACAATATTTTTACAAACCGTTGATGTGGTAAATTCTTACTAGTTCTAATATATATATATATATATATATAACCGAAGCCTTTGTTGGCACCACAATTTTCCACGTCAGCACAATATTTAAAAAATAAAAAATAAATAAAAATTATAACTCCTCAAAACCCTAGCAACCTTACCCCTCTCTCAAGTTAAGAAATATAAAACCACGGTTTCTGCAAACTCTCTCTCTCTCCAGACATAGGAAGCCCTAAAGCATTCAAGATCTACAAAACCCTAGCAACCTTATCCCTTTCTCAAGTTAAGAAATATAAAGTTACAGTTTCTGCAAACTCTCTCTCTCTCCAGATGTAGGAAGCACTAAAGCATTTAAGATCTACAATGCACGGTATAGATTTTAGCTTATAAAGTTTAGCTTTTGTAAGGTTAGTTTTGTTTATATATTAATTAATATATAGTACTTTGTTCACCATTGAATACTCATATAATCAATTTCCAATTCAGTGTTCAAGAATTAAACCAAAATTCTAACTGCGCTATCATAAAATATTATTATTAGTATGAATTTTATGGAGTTGCGGTGTTCAAGAATTAAACCAAAATTCTTTTAAATTATCTATAATATTTTGTCCTCTGAAAATTTTATCTCTTTGATTTTATTATATTGTGTTTCTTAAACTATAGAGAGATTTTCTTTGGTTTCTGCAAACTCTCTCTCTCTCTCCAGATGTAGGAAGCCCTAAATGCACGGTATAGCATTCAAGATCTACAACTTACGGTATAGATTTTAGCTTATAAAGTTCAGTTTTTGTAAGGTTTGTTTGTTTATATATTTAGTCCTTACGTTTAGGTTTAGGTTTTAAGAGATTTATATATTACTACTATGTGGCTAAATTTCCCGTGACATCAGTTTTATGTTTTTAACCAAATACATCAGGAAAGCAAGAGAAGGCGCATAAATATTTAGTCCTTACGTTTAGGTTTAGGTTTTAAGAGATTTATATATTACTACTATGTGGTTGAATTTCCCGTGACATCAGTTCTATGTTTTTTTTTATTTTTATTTTTTAATTTGTTTTATGTAAGGTTAGTTTGTTTACATCAGTTCTTTATCTCAAAGATAAGGCTTTTATTTCTACCGCAAGAACTATTTAGGTATGTATTCCTTGCAAGCACACATGAACTTAAATTGTCTTTTAATATATGCATGCTTTATTATTTTCTAATAGTTTTCCCGTGCATCGCACGGGTTAGCAACTAGTATGAGCATATTACTAATATCACATTTTTACTTGCAATAACTATTTGGAAAATACTAAAGCAATATCAGTAATTTGTAAAAATGTTGTACAATAGTTTGTGTTTGTAGCATTACTCTATAAACAAATCTGGTATGGTTAATTAATTTTTTAGACATGTTGAATACATGATATAAGTCTTAAAATCATCCAAACATCATGCCATTGTGTGTGTTTTTAAACTAGTTTGGTATATATTGAATGAAATATTGAATATCCAAAAAAAAAGATAGTTATTGGTGATGGCAGGTTGTTTTTTTTTTTTTTTTTTTTTTTTTTTTGAGAGAGAGTTTCAACCTATGACGTCTGCTTCTAATGATTGCTCTTTATCATCAGACCAAGACATTAATCAGTTTTTGGTGTCGGCGGGGATTGAACCCCAGATCTCTTATTCAACCATCAGAGACTTTACCAGTTGAGCTAACTGGAACCCACATGGCAGGTTGTATTCAAATCGTGTGGAAGTACGAATATTTTACAATATGGTTAATTCTAACCCAATTTATTTAATAATCGTATTAAAACTTCTCAAACTTAATACAACTCCGTTATTAATTGGGTTGACATGACACTATTCACATAACATGTTTAATAAATAATTTGGGTTGACTTGACATGGATTGGACCAGTTGAATCCATTTAATAAAGATGAATTGGATGGTTACATATAACCCATTTCAACTTTATTAAAGAATATAACCCAAAATGATTAACATATTTTTATATTTTGTAAGCACATAATTATAATAATTAAAAATATTTTAGATAAATTATATCTCATGATATTTATTTATTCTATATTTAATAAACATGTCAAAGCGGGTGCCAACTCATTTAAACTAAGCACTGACAAAAACTCATGATTTGTTCATGTCGCATTTACGATTCGTGTCAAATATTTCACCTTACATGCAATTATGTTAGCTAAGGATGTATTGGGGACATTTTTGTGACAAGGGTTGGAATGATAGAACAAGCCCAAAACTCCCTCTCAATTTCTTTAGAGTATGATTAAATTGAGAGAGTCAAGTCCAAAATTCCAATATTCAATGAATAGTGGCTACTTTGCATCATAAGAATGAAATTAAAGTGTTAAACACCAAAGGGTGGAAAAATATGCATAATACACTAAGTTTGAAATTGTTTCTCACAGACAATAGGAATAGGAATTTGAGAGAGAGAGAGAGAGAGAGAATACTCCTTGGTACCACTATTTTCGTCCCTAGATTTTAGAATGGTGTAACTCCTTGATGGTTGAATGAGTTTTTGTTCTAAAGTTAGAGGTAAATGTGTCTTCCTTATGTTTTATCTAATTGGGAGGTTTTAAATCAAGCTTAGGATGCTCTTTAAGGGCCATGGTTCCCTATAATGTCAAACTAATAGTTGTGGTTAGATTTGCCTTTTTGAATAAAAGGGTTGGCTTGCTTTTTGCATAGTTAAGGAAATATTTTGACTAAGCCTCATTAGTTGCAATTCCTGGTTGATTTTAGGCTTCGTTTGGTTGGAGTATTTATAGGGTGGATGGAAAATGATGGAGAGAAAAGTGAAGAGAAAATGGTGTCTGTGGTTATTTGGTTAAGGGTGGAAAAGGGGAGAGATTTTGGTGGGTGGGGCCCACAAGTTTTCTTTCTTACCCCACCAAAACACAATCTCTCCAAATTGGGAGAAAATAGGAGAGAAAAGTGGCCAAAAATATTTGGATAAAATTGCCCCTAGCTAGGCGTAACTATGTTGCCTACCCTATTTTTTATTCCTCTCTTTTTCTTTTCATTTTAACTGGACGAATTTTTTATTTTAGCATGATACATGTGCACCGTACACCATACACTGCCCTTTTTTTGGACATTCTCTTTTTATTTTTTATTTTTTAATTTCTTATTTTTAATTAGGCATGAATTTTCTTTTCTAATAAACTTGGGTAATTGTTTTTTTTTTTTTGGTTGATTGTTTGCATTTTTTTTTAATTGGGAATCATTTTTGATAAGGAAATATGAGTAAATTTATACAAACTCTATTTTCTATCCTCCCATTTCTCTTCTCTACCAAACAAAAAAAATTTCTATCTCTCCACTTTTTCACCCTTCCAAACCAAACACAAACGAGGAAAACTAAAATATTTTCTATTCTCCCAACCAAACAGCCTCTTAGGTTTTTGGGAGGTTGCATTTATTGGCAGGTTGCAACCAAAGTTAGTTAAATGGGGCCAGCCATGCTCTAGGAGCCAAAATGACTTGGTCAGAAAGTTCGGCCACAAATAGCAAGAGCTAGAGACCTCTATTTGGCTGAAATTTTTGGGTACTAGACTCTTCTCGTGAGCCTTAATTGTTTTTAGTGTCCCTAGTTCGCTTAGCAACACACACGGCAGGAGCTCAAGCAAAAGGTTCAAAAGAGTCTATTCAAACACTCCAAACCACACCCCCTTAAATCCCCATAATGTCACATGGGTTTGGGCTATACTTAAAAAAAAAAAAAAAAAAAAAAAAAAGAAGTGAATTGGGCTCACAAGAAGGTCAGACTTGACTGAATCAGGCTTGTAAAAAATCTGTTGTGAAAACGACCATCAACAAGTTATTTTTACGGAAAACTCATCAGTCTTCGTCCTTATAAATATGGGGTGTTTTCATTTTTATTCATTGATTTTAAGGAGTTATTGGTTGATTTAAGGTGTTACATAAGTTAGGATTGTGTTATATCGGCTGATATGAAAGCTTTTCTATTGAGGTAGGATTGTGTTTTATCAACTGATTTGCGGGAGTTACTAATTATTTTTTTGATAAGAGGAGTTACTAATTAATGTGGTAGAATTGAGCTAGTCCTTGCCTTGATATATATTCTCTACGTCTTATTCAATCATTTACAATGAATCAATTCCTCTCATCTTATTGATTTCAACGACAAAGTTCTCCAATCCTTAATTTCTAAACTTCACAAGGATAGTACCAAGTGTAGGGAATTTAATCAAAATCCCAACCTGTGAGAAACAAAACAAATAGAGAAAATACACGCCAAAGAAAACAATCATACGCACAAGACAATATTTACGTGGTTCGGTAATTTGCCTACGTCCACGGAGTTGCAGGGATTTCACTATTATCAGGGAAAATACAATAGTGCACAAGAACACTCTTAAGAAACCTAATTCCCAATTACACCCTAGCACTCTCTCACAGAAAAAATAAGAATAGAAGCTGGCTGCCTCTCTTTTCTCTATTTTCTCTCATGCGGCTGCTCACTAGGTTAATTGGAATTTCTCTTAAATCAATTCTCTTCTTCTTGGCCGCATATAATAAAGCGCACACACATATATATATATATATATATTACTTTATAAAGTCGGTTGGATGGGATTCCTAATACAATTTGTATTAGGTCAATTTCTATGACCGGATTGGGCTTGGTTGGGCCTTATGGGCTTGTGGCAAAATTCAAGCCACACTAACAAATCTCCACCTTGGCTTGAATTGATCAAGTTACACTAGCAAACTCCTCTATTAGCTCCACCTTAGCCCTTAAGGGCTCACAAGCTGCAAACATCAGCCACAATCCTCCATAACATAATCCCTCATCCCTGCAACTCATTCTCCTGTCCTCAAGCTAGAAGACCAATTGAAGCTGCGCATAGCTTCAACTTCTCAATAGTGACACCCTTAGTCAACATGTCTGTCGGGTTCTTAGATCCACAAATCTTCTCAAGCATTACCAGCTTATCTTCAACAAGGTAACAGATAAAGTGGTATTTTGTTTGTATATGCTTCGACTTTGAATGAAAAGCTGAATTTTTGGCAAGAAAGATTGCACTCTGACTGTCACTGTGTGGAATTCCCATATTCTGCTTCTTACCCAATTCATCTAAGAAACCATGTAGCCAAATCATCTCATTTCCAGTTTCAGTTGCTGCAATATACTCAGCTTCTGTACTAGACAAAGTGACAATCTTTTGCAGATTTGAAGCCCATGATATTGCTGTACCACCCAGAGTAAAAACAAACCCAGTAGTACTCTTTCTACTATCAATATTACCAGCAAAATCAACATCTACATAACCCTGCAGTTTCAAACTTGCACCTGTGAAGCAAAGACATGTATCTGATGAACCCTTCAGATATCTCAGAATCCACTTGACTGCCTCCCAATGCTGCTTTCCAGGCCTACTCATGAATCTGCTCACAACTCCCACTGTATGTGCAATGTCTGGCCTTGTACACACCATAGCATACATTAAGCTGCCAATAGCTGAGGCATAGGGCACCTTGCTCATGTGGTCCTTTTCTTCTTCTATCTTTGGTGACTGCTCTTTGCTTAATTTGAAATGACTACCCAAGGGTGTGCTCACTAGTTTAGTTTCATTCATGTTGAACCTGCTGAGAACTTTCTTCACATACTCTGACTGTGAAAGTTTCAATGTACCATTAGCCTTGTCTCTAATGATTCTCATACCAAGGATTTGCTTTACAGCTCCCAAATCCTTCATTGCAAACTATTTGGACAATTGCTTCTTCAGATTATTAATCTCCTCAATGCTAGACCTTGCAATAAGCATATCATCCACATACAACAGTAATATGATGTAAGAATTTTCAAAAGACTTAACATAGCAACAGTGATCAGCTTCACATCTCTTGAACCCAATTCTATACATAAAACTGTCAAATTTCTTGTACCACTGTCTAGGAGCTTTGTTTTAGGCCATACAAGCTCTTTCTCAGTTTGCAGACTAAATTCTCTTGTCCTTGAGCAATGAACCCTTCTGGCTGAATCATGTAAAGGTCTTCCTCCAAGTCACCATGAAGGAATGCTGTCTTCACATCTAATTACTCAAGATGTAAGTTTTCTGCAGCCACCATTTCTAGTACCAGTCTGATTGTTGACATCTTCACAACTGGAGAAAATATTTCTGTGTAGTCAATGCCTTCCTTTTGTTGGAACCCTTTAACAACTAATCTGGCCTTGTAACGTTTGCTACCATCATGCTCATTCTTTATTCTGTATACCCACTTGTTGTGCAAAGCCTTCTTTCCTACTAGCAATTCAGTCAGTTCCTATATCTGATTCCCCAACAAGGAATCCATCTCATCCTTCATGGCTAACTCCCACTTGCTTGAATTCTCATATTGTAAGGCTTCATCATAACACTCTGGCTCACCACCATCAGTCAACAGGAGATAATTTAGAGTGGGTGAATAACGCTGTGGAGGTCTAATGTTTCTGGAAGATCTGCGGACTTTAGCTACAGGTGTACTCAGATCTACCTGTGAATTTACATTCTCCTTATCTTCTTCACCCCTTTTCGGACAGTACTTTCAGTTAATTCATCTAAGTTGACAAACTCAGATTTCTTCTGATCTATCTCTGTAACATCTGACACTACAGTTGACCTCTCCTTATACGTAACCTGTTCATTAAATATCACATTTCTACTTCTGATGATTTTCCTGTTTTGTTCATCCCAAAACCTATAGCCAAATTTCTCATCACCATAGCCAATGAAAAAACATATTTTAGACTTTACATCAAGTTTACTACGAGCATCAGAATCAATATGAACATAAGAAACACAACCAAAAACTTTTAAGTGTGAAAACTTTACCTCTTTATCGCTCTAAATCTCCTCAGGAAGTCTGAACTCCATGGGAATTGAAGGTCCTCGGTTTATCAGGTAAGCTGTAGTGCTAAGAGCATCAGCCCAAAAAGTTTTTGGTAGTCTAGCATGCAACCTCATACTCCTAGCACGCTCATTGAGAGTTCTGTTCATGCGCTCAGCCACACCATTCTGCTGTGGTGTCCCAGGAATGGTCTTCTCTATCCTAATTCCCTGTGCAGCACAATACTCACTGAACCCTCCATCTATGTACTCTCCTCCATTATCTGACCTCAAACATTTTACTTTCAAACCTGTTTCTATCTCAACCATAGCCTTCCACTTCTTAAAAGTTTCAAATACATCAGATTTATTTTTCAGAAAATAAATCCATACTTTTCTGCTTGAGTCATTAATGAAAGTGATGTAGTACCTTAAACCTCCAAGGGATGCAATCGGAGAAGGCCCCCACAAATCAGTGTGTACTAACTCCAATTTTTCAGCCTTCGGTGTCTTGCCAGTTTTCAAGAAGCTCACTTTTTTCTACTTTCCTAAGATGCAATTTTCACACATGTCAAAATCAATGGACTTCAATTCTAGTAGTTTTCCTTTTGACAGCAGCATCTTCATCCCTTTCTCACTCATGTAACCAAGTCTGCGGTGCCATAGGCTTGTATCAGTACTTGCATCAGCAACTGCAATTGTGTCTCTTGGACTTGAGGTCATGTACAGAGTACCAGTTTTCTTTCTATGAGCCAATACCCTAGCTCCCTTTGTAACCTTCCAAGTACCACCAACAAATAGTATTGCATGCCCTTCATCATCAAGTTGTCCAATAGAAATCAGATTTCTCCTTAGGTCAGGAATATGTCGAACCTTCTCCAGTAACCAAACAGACCCATTGGACAATAATATCCGGACATCTCCCATACCCATAACATCCAAGGCTTAACCATCAGCCAAATACACCTTACCAAAATCACCTGCAGCATAGTTCTGTATGATTTCTTGGTGTGGAGTGGTATGAAACGAAGCTCCTGAGTCCAAAACCCAATCATCAAGTGGACTGTCTACTGCAAGAAGTAATGCGTCCTGTACCTCTTCTGTTACAGTATTAGCAGAATCATCTTCATTCTTCTTCTTAGGACTTTTGCATTGGTTCCTAAAGTGACCTGTTTTCCCACAATTCCAGCATTGTACTTGTTGGCCTGATCTAGATTTACTTCTATTCCGATTAGAATTTCTGGATTTTGATCTGGCCCGATTTGAATTTCTGTTATTACCTTTGCCTCTTATCTCAAGGTTTAGGGCAGAACCAGATCTTGAGGTTTCACCTGCATCTCTTCTGCGAATCTCCTCAGCCAGAATTAAATCTCGTATATCATTGTACTTGAGTTTTTCCTTTCCTGTAGAATTACTTACTGCCATCCTCATTGCCTCCCAACTGTTTGGCAAAGAAGTCAAAACGATCAGTGCACGGATCTCATCATCAAAATCAATTTCTACAGACGACAATTGATTTGTGATAGTGTTAAATTCATTCAGATGTTGTGCTACTGATGCATTCTCTGCCATCTTCAGATTAAACAGTTTCTTCATCAAGTGCACCTTATTGTTTGCTTACGTCTTTTCATACATACCAGACAAAGCCTTCATCAGATCTGCTATGGTCTTCTCCTTTATAACATTGTGTGCAACAGACCTAGACAGAGTTAACCTAATAACTCCCAATACCTGTTTGTCAAGAAGAGCCCATTCCTCAGCCTTCATAGCCTCAGGTTTTTCCCCTAGAAGCGGTAGATGCAACTTCCTCCCATAAAGGTAATCCTCGATTTGCATCTTCCAAAATCCAAAGTCTGTGCCATCGAAATTTTCTATTCCAGACGCCTTTCCTGCTTCCTCTGCCATTGCTCCCACTCAAACCTAACCCTAGGCTCTGATACCAGTTGTAGGGAATTTAATCAAAATCCCAACTTGTGAGAAACAAAACATATAGAGAAAACACACGCCAAAGAAAACAATTACACGCACAAGACAATATTTACGTGGTTCGGCAATTTGCCTACGTCCACGGAGTTGCAGGGATTTCACTATTATCAGGGAAAATACAATAGTGCACAAGAACACTCTCAAAAAACCCAATTCCCAATTACACCCTAGCACTCTCTCACAGAAAAAATAAGAATAGAAGTTGGCTGCCCTCTCTTTTCTCTATTTTCTCTCATGCGGCTGCTCACTAGGTTAATTGGAATTTCTTTTAAATCAATTCTCTTCTTCTTGGCCGCATATAATAAAGCACATATATATATATATATTACTTTATAGAGTCGGCTGGATGGGATTCCTAATACAACTTGTATTAGGTCAATTTCTATGACCGGATTGGGCTTGGTTGGGCCTTATGGGCTTGTGGCAAAATTCAAGCCACACTAACACCAAGGTTCTAGTTGATATCGCTTGAGACAATCAAGGTGAAACTTGGTTTAGCGATTCAAAGTAAGTAGACTTTGGAACATGATTCCTCTAAGTTATTGTATTGTACATGTATATATTTGAAATGGACTTTTCTAATGAATATAAAAGTTCTTTATATGAATAAGTATTTTATGATTTATAAGTGTACAATATTTTATAAATATTATTAAAGAAAAAGAAAAGGTTTTTAAATATTTAGCTTGATTGTCTATAACCTTTACCAACATAGGGTTAAGTATGGTCTTTGGCCAACGTATTGTTTATTGTGATGTAGTGCATTGTATTGTTTACCCTTAAGAGCCATTGTCATCATTTGCCTCTCTAAGGTTATCATTTTCCATGGGACTGGTTAATACATTATATGCTATTATATTGTTTACTGTATTGAACATAGAAAGCAATTTTATTGTTAAAGTATATTATTCTTATTGTTATAAATAGTTTACTTTTATTATAATTGATGTTGTTTGTGCAAAGTTGTACATATTCATCGTACAATTAAGTTTGCTCTTATAAAATATGTTTAGTTGTTTATATTTTACTATTGTTCATAATGTTGATAATTGTTTCTAAACTTTAATATATTTTCTAATATCATATGTATTTTATCTTGAGAAAATCATGTGATGTAGTTTTTTTTAATAAAATTTTTCATTATAATTCTTGAGTTTCAATTTCATCATGGTCATCATTTGTTTCACGAAAAATATTGATGTGGCTAATTGATTTCTTATTGTGTTATTTAATTATAATAAATTATTTTATGTAGTATTAAAAGAGTCATGTCAATAACTACTTGTCATTTATTTCTTTTTTTGTTCTTTTTTCCCCTCACACGTGCGTGTGTGTGTATGTATATCACCTGATGCTCCATGGTGAAAAATGACTATTTACCTTTTATTTTTAAACTATTTAACTAAATAACTATAGGAATGAATGGCCCAGATAAGGATATTGGGCCGTGGGTCACACCCAAGAACGTTAAAGAGCCTGAGGACAGATAAGTACTAGCGAAGGCAAGTAGATTATTGGGCCGAGGAAGAGGTCTGGTCATAATGAACAGGTGATGTTGTCCGAGGAGCTACCCTTTCTCAGCCAATAGAGTGGAAGCCTAAAGTCTGACCGCTCATCAAGTATTGAGTAGCGGGCAATCATGCTTGGAAGGATAAGCTTCAGAGAGGGTTGAGCCAACAAAGAATTGAGAAATATCTGAGAAGAAAGCTGCTACCACTGCATTGAATGCTCTATACCAAATCAATTGGACGCATTAATGTGGAGGTAATATCTAAATAGTAACTTCTAGCCTTACAACTGGTGCTAATGGGACAAGTATCAAGGAAATTAGTAATCTGATCTACACGTGGATGGTTAAGATGAAAGAATGGAAGGGAGTATAAAAGGAGGATGACTCCATTACAGAGAGGATCATCAGAAAAACCAGAAAAGAAATCACTGTGGAACTAAGAACTTGAATATTCTTATAAGTCTAAGAGAAATATATAAGAACATACCATCCTGGGACCTGACTAAGGAGTATTTTTCCTTTCAAACTGTTTGTTTTACAACTTTTACTCATTCTAATACCAACTAGCCTATTTGTGATTCACATTCTAATTCATTGAATGTTCAGTAACAAGCCCACTCTCTAACAAATTTATTACTTTGGGCTCATTGGGCTATTGTCCAAATCTCTTAGGCTGTGGATCAAAACGTGTCCTTACAATAACCATTTTTTCAAAGTATCCAAGATACCTCTGTTGAGTTTTATGCAAAATTTTCAAAAAAATTCAAGTGGTAAAAATATGTGTAGAATTTGACATTGTTAATGTTGAGTTCCCCTAAAATTCGATATCAGTAATATTAAGTTTAAAAAATAGGACATTTTGCAAAATATTTTGAAAAATAACTATTTTGCTATATATTTTAAAAATAAGAGGTATTTAGCTTTTTTTTTTTTTGGGGTTAAAAGCCCATTTTGATATCAATTGCAAGAGGAAAGGAGAAAAGAAAGAAAGAAGGAAAGAAAGGGTAATAATGAGAATTCGAGTACAAATAAGAGGGTTAAAAATGTCATCACACTTCAAAGGAGAACTAGGGTTTTCTCGCTTCAGCTTTACCTTTTATCTCTCACAAAGAGGCTCAGACTAATCCTCCCAGTATATAAATTGGGGCAAACACCGTTCAGATCCACATCCCTCTCTTCTTCTTGTTTGTTCACTTCTCTCTCTCTCTCTCTTTATAGCTTATTTATTATTATTTGCAGGTTGAGTTTTGATTAGGTCAGGACTGAAATTCTCCGTGGAGGGAGCTGTGATGAGGAATAGAGATAGTCATGCACCACTCTGATGATGTTTACATCAATCTGTGCTGATAAATTTCTCACAACCCATATTTTTTCTGAGCTCCTTTCTCTGTTTCCACTCTTTCTGTTGTTGCATTTATTTGGGCAAATTTCTTTTTATGTTTTCAGTTTGTGTTTGCTAGTTTATTTTCTTGGCAATCTTCTGGGTCTTTTTATATTCTATAGATTTTTGATGATGATGATGATGATGATGATTATTATTATTTATTTTTAAAAGAAAATTAAGAGGAAAGAAAAAAAAGAAGGAACCAAGTGATGCGGTCTTCTTCTTTCAGAAGATCGAACCATGATGCGGACCGTACAACATTTTGTTTATGGGGATAAACTTTGGTTTCTGATGGTTCCTTCTTTTCTTTCCTTTTTAATTCAGTTTAACCATTTCAGTGTTTGTTTCGTGATCAAAAAATATACAATAGAAATCTTCGTACTACAGATTTTTGGGTTGTAATAAGATTTCCTTTTTCGAGTTATGGCCTATTGGCTCGAAGAACAGAATAATTTGGGCAAAAAAATGTTACAATATTATTTCGGAATTTTATTTAGTTTTGTTCAAATTGTTAACTGAGGCAGTGTCAATCAAAATGCATACGCTACCTGTATAGACAAATGAAAATATTAACACAATGTTTTGGTACCCTGAACCCCAGATAAATATGGATGTAAGATTTCAAGGGAATGGTTTAGGTTCACAAAACACAATTTTTACATGATTTGTGTTTGGCTTCTGTTTTCAAAAATAAGTTTTCAAGAAGAGGAAGAAAAGTTAAGAATAGGTGATATTTCCAGTTTCAAGGAAAAGTGCATTTGCTGAGTTTGATTGAGACAACAGATGGTTTGGTTCCTACTCACAACAGAAAAGACATCATAGAAATGAAATCTGATTTCTATTAAATCACTTATATCAGCATTTAATAAAAATATTCCAACAGTTGGTAGTGATACGAGACTGAGAGGCTCGAAATTGCAGCTGGGAGGCGGTGATTCATCACAAAAAGGTGTGATCTAGTGGTTGGAGGATGTGTATTGGTGATTGGGGTGCAGTGATTTTTTTTTTTGGTCGCATGAATTTAAAAATAGCAACAACACACATAGCAAATGAATATGGCATTTTCCTAACGTTGAGATTTTAAGATTCCTATAAATTTATTTTGAGTATTAAATATTATATCACATCATTATTTGTTACCATCTATAATTTATAATATATTATAAAAATTAGATTCTAAAACTAGTAGATGCATGTTACGATGACATCTATTCATTTACTTGTTAAAAAATTATTTGTGCATGTATGGCATACTAAACATGTGGTATATAATTAAAAATTTTGAATGGAATAAATGCATTTCTTAAGGGTTCACATTTTCATTCTTATTAATGACCACTAATTATTAATTTATCTTATTTATTTTCCTAACCATTCCTTTTTCACTTTTATCCTTTTGGAAGATACAAGAGCGAAACAAACAACCTATTGATATTGGAAGACTCTTTTTCTCTTTTATCCTTTTGGAAGATACAAGAGCGAAACAAACAACCTATTGATATTGGAAGAGCCAAAAGAGTTCCAATGTATCATTTTTGGGTCCAATGAAATTCATAGCTATAGGAAGAAGTCTTGTCAAAATAGATATTTTTTCTTTTGATCATCTTTAGATCCTTAATATGATATATAAGGACCACTATTACAAACAAAACTATGGTCAAAACTTAGGTATCATTTTTGGGTCCAATTAAATTCATAGGTATAGGAAGAAGTCCTATCAAATAAATATATTTTCTTTCGATTGTCTTTCGATCCTTAATATGATATATAAGGACCGCTACTACAAATAGTACTATTGACATAACTTAGATTCCTTAGATTTTCCTCTTAAAATTTAGCTATGTGGCTACTTAACTAAAAAATATACTTCCATTCTATAAAGAAAAATTCACTATAGAAGGGAATTTAAAGAACAACACTTAAGTACAGTACCTAAATCTTGCCCATAGTACTGCACCCTTGATTGTGAAATGTCGATTACTTGTTGAACCTTGTGAATAGCGTGAAGCTAAGATACTCCAAATTCGGGAGTCCAAGAGTTTTATAAAATGTTTATGAAGGCTATTCAAGTATTTTGTTCAAAAAAAAAATTATTTGTTGAAAAAATACTTTAATTGAGTAATAAACGTGTAATATAATTATCTATTATCCATTAAAAAAAAAATTACTTGTTGAAGAAATACTTCATTTTTGCTGCCCTATATATTTCATTTATATGAAGGCATTGGTTGGCCATTTTATATTTTTATTACATTGCTCCGTATTAAAAATTACTCTCCATACTTTGAAGTAGGGTTGTAAATGAATCAAACCATTCATGAACAACTCGGGTTTGGCTCGATAAAAAACTCATTCATGTTCGTTTGTTTATAAATAAGCCAAGCTTAAACTTTGGTTTTAGGCTCGTTTTATAAACAAGCCAAGTAAAAGCAAAAAAAATTATTTGTGAACAAGCTTGTGAACAATAAGGCTTGATACAAAACATGTTGAGTTTAGACTCGTTTATAGCTTGATATATGGTTAAATAAACTCATTATTATGATATTACACATTTGTTTTGGAATGTTAATTTATAGCTTGTTTATTCATATATGTTTTGGAATATTAATTTATTTAGATTTATGAAGATTATAGTTGCACGGATGACAAATGTGGATGTAAAAATTGTATTTTGAACAATTACTCAAGCTATAGACAATGAATGATGAATGGATAGATTTAATTATGTAAAGTTGTAATTTGAATAGTTTCTAATCACCGGTGGAATTAGAAGCATTATAAAATGAGTATTTTATTTTATTTTTTTTGTTTTCTTGATTTTTGGTGATATAAGCATTTGATGATGCAATTTTTTTTGGACCTCAAGCTAAAAAGCTTGAATTAAGCTCAAGTTTGAGCTTGATATTAAGCTCGAGCTTAGCATTCTCAAGAGCTTGAGTTCAAACATTGTTTTTAGGCTTGTCTCAAGCATCAGTATTTAATTTTTATTGACAAGCCAAGCTCAAACACGTACTACTTGGTAAAGGTTGGCTAATTTACAGCCCTAGCTTGCACAACAAGATAAAACGAGGTGTAAAAAAAAAGGAAGACGTTTTTAACAAGCGTATTTTCTTTTCTATCTTCTATATGCCCATGCATGATATTTTTGATTGTGCTCAAAAAAAAAAAAAAAAAAAAAGCAAAAAGAATTAAAATGTTTTTACATGATTGCAAGTGTGTTTTCTAGGAGATGTGAGAGTTATATGATGTAACTCTTTAGGTGATAGTCACTTTCAATCTAATGTGATTGATAATGCATAAAATTTGCTTGAATGCTATCTACATATTACTTATTCTGTATTTTGTACACTTACTAGTAGCACACACTACAGACAAATCTTTGCTAAATCAAGTACATGAGACTGTGTGTGTTGTCTAATCAGGCCATCTTTAATTGCATATGAATTGATGTGTAAATATAATTTTTTTTTTTTTAATTTTGGTTGAGAATTTGAAGAATAATGTGTTTAGAAGTTTAAATCTTTGTTTTCAACTTCTTGATTGGTTTTAATATTTACATTTAAGAGGCATCATGTTTTTAAAACTTTTCTAGATCATGTGCATAAGCATTGAGTCTCAAAAACTGCTCTAAAGTTGTTTTTTTTTTTTTTTTTTTTTTTTTTTTTTTTGCATAAAATCTCCAGATTTTTAAAGTTTTAAAATTTGCATTATTCAACCAATCTAAAATCTACCTTGATTGATCGAAACTGTGAGTTTTTGTGTTCAAAACTCTCTACCTCTCTCGATTGATGCTTGATCGATGTTCGAGCAATTGAAATTGGAAAAATTCAGTTTTTTATTCTTGACCGATCAATCTTGTCATGCATCATTTGTTATTGGATGCACATGCATTGCACTCATAGAATAGGACATGCATTCCATCATTTTCTTTATCTATCTTGCATTTTTGTAGTCATTTCTCTCATATATTGTTTTCACACACAACACGCATGCATTTTGCTAAATTGGGTACTCAACTTGATTTAAAATTGGTTGATTAATTTTTGAGTTCAGTACATGTTAGTATATGCTATTGTTCTTGATGTGTAAACTGCTAAAAATTGTGAATATTTTTTTAGAGATACAATGGATAATAAATGTGCAAATATTTTCTTTTCTCTTGAGGTTGATTTGAGTTCAAAACTCCTTGACACATGAAAATACTTTGCATATATGCTGAATTTTTATATTATTGAGATCTATATTGTATAGTCTTAACTGATTGTGTCTGGAAGTGTTTGCATGCATTTGTTTATAGGTCACATATTGTCAAGTTTGCATTTATTGAAAGAGAGAATATTTGTATTCATGTGTATCCTCACCTAATTTTTTTTTTTAAAATTTTGGTTTGTGTTTATTTATTTTTCCCAACCTCCTAAATTTTCACCAAAACTATTTTTTATCAAAACCTGTTTTGTTTTTCTTATTTTTATAGGGCGAGAAAACTGTTTTTAAAACCTATACTGTTCATAGGGGAAGTTATTGCTCTTTGTAGGGGGAGTTGCCTTTATTTTCTATAGAGCTTATTTCTTTTGTTGGTTCCTTGTCTCTCAATTTTCTCTTGACCTCTGTTATGTATGTTTACTATCTACGTTCTGATTGGATTGTCTTTGTCAATACGTAACAAAAAGGGGGAGAAATAGATGAAATTTGGAAAAAAGGTTTTTAGCTGGTTTTATTTAGGGGGAGATGAAATTGTTTTAGAAAAGGGGAGAAAATGATTTTATTTCTTTATTTTATTTTTTATGTATCTAACTCAGGGGGAAAGTTAGTTTGCATGTTTGTTATTAGCTGTTATTGCATACTCTCTCCGTCCCAAATTGTTTGGCTTAGTTAGAAAAACCCAATTATTTAGGGAAACATCATTAATAGCCTTATCTCTTTTAAAAAAAAGTTAGAAATTTCCTAAATTACCCTTAAACAAATTTATCAAAAAATTATTAAAAAAAAAAACATT
Source organism: Quercus robur (assembly GCF_932294415.1). Taxonomy (NCBI): domain Eukaryota; kingdom Viridiplantae; phylum Streptophyta; class Magnoliopsida; order Fagales; family Fagaceae; genus Quercus; species Quercus robur. Next base: position 26,049,392 of record NC_065535.1, on the reverse strand, counting down.
TCTAGTATTGGCGCCAACTACCAAGAAATTTTCAAAGTTATTGTAGATTTCAATTTCTATTAATGTACTACTCTTACAATTTGCAAACCTATATTCAAATCGAAATTCTATAGCCACCAAGCCTAATCCAAATTCAATCTTTATCTTTAAATAAAATTTTAACACGGTAGATTAGAAACTCTACTTGTGGCAAAACAGTAGCTTTAATGGATTTCAAAATTTAGGTTCTTAATTAAAAAAAATGCTACCACAAATAAATTAAGGGCATAAAGGGAATGTTAATAAATCAATGGTGTTTGACTTTTCAAATATGACATAATTTTGGGACATCCTAAAATGGAATACAGGTCAAACAATTTGGGACGGAGGGAGTATATGTTATTTATTGTTTATCTGTCTTTATTTCCACACATTCATTGGTGTGCTCTTTTAAGTGTTTCAGGAAAGACAAGTACATTATGATCAAGACCTTCTGCCTCTTCTTGCAATTTCTGAGTTAGAAGTCTTAGATTAGAATTTGTGATGTATTTGGGCATTTTATTGTAATAGAGCTGTTCTTGTATTTGGGCATTTCATTTTGTATGTAAGTTTTGTCATGGATTGTCAAAGAGAGAGATTGTTAGATTTTAAAAGTTTAGACAATGCTCAAGGTGCTACAAGTTAGATTATGAGAACAAGAAAGGTACAGGTTCAAAAATTCGAAACATGCTAGGTTTGACCGATTAAGAAAAAGGCTCAACCGATCGAGACATAGATCTGCAGAGTTTAATTTTGGCCAATAGTTCGTTAAGCCCATTTAGTGATTAGGATTTCAAATCTATTTCACTAAGTATTTAAAGGAAACCCTAAAGGCACATTTTGAAGAGACTTTGGAGACCCTATTTTGAGATCTAAAATGTACCGTGTCTTCTCCATTAAAAGTCACTACCGGTTGATCTGAAGTTGCTGCAACAAGATCAACTATTGCTGATGAACTAAACCTTTGAGTGGGATCTCAAAGTCATAAACTGGAGTGTTTGTGTGCAACAAATTCATAATAGAAGAGTCTGTAGATTCGGAATTGCATGTAACCATGTGAGTAAGTATTACAAAAGGTAGCATTAGATTTATGGTTAAGTCTATTGTAAAAACTTCCATTCTATTTGTGAATTGTTGCCTTGTGAATTGTTTAGGTTAAGTCTTCCCCAAGTTTTTTACCTTGAAACTAGACTATTTTATTGGTTTTCCTAGGTCATCATATCACTGTGTTCTTTACTTTTTCGCTGTTTATGATATGAATGATACTTGTTTAATCTAGATCTGTTTAATTGAACTAAGTAACAACTTGGCTATAATTAGGTTAAACAAATTGTGTTTACAGGGGTCTAAATAATTAATAACATGATAAATTGGAGATCTAAAAAAAAAGAAAGATAAATTAGCAGGTGAATAGTGTCCATTGTCTAGTAATAATGTCATATTGATTACCCAAAAAATATAGTAATAGCCTATCATATTATGAAAGTTGTTATTAACCGACTGGAATAATTCCGCACGTGATAGCTTGATTAAACTTGATAAAAATGTGGGAAAATTACCTTAATCTAAGCAAGAGTCAGAACAAAGACTTGTCTTCCTTCTAGGAAAGGCACATGTCTCCTTTGCCACCAAAGAGTTGATTACTTAGGACATAGAGAACCATACTTTATTTTAGGATCATGTTAATGGATGTCCTTATGACAATTGTTTTTAAACTATAATAGGAAAGTTTTGACACTACTTTTATAAGAAATATAAAAAATTATCAACATTATTTATTATTTTATCAATAAAATATTCCTACAAATAGCTCTTAAACCAATGCCCATAGGGCATTGGTTAACATTTCCCTTTATTTTATTTTCAAAATATTATATTTTGAATATAGAAACCTGCGAAAGAGTTGATTAGTTTCGTTTATTTAAAAATATTCAATATTTCCTTTTATTTATAATTTGTTTTTCATTTTTTAATCTATTTTTCATCTCTTTCTGTGTTTTAGTCCTACACTTTCAAATTTTCGTAAAAATTTTGGGGAATAAAAAATTCAACAACCATGTAAAGCATTTAAAGCTTTGAATTAGTATCATTCATTATGTTTTGCATCATTTTCTCATACACCAAAGGTCATGTAACTAAGGGTGGCAATTTGTGTTCGCGTGTCGGGTTCGTGTTGTGTCAACTCATGAGTATTCAACTATATGAATCAACATTAACCTGACTTGTTTATTAAACTGGTCAAGATTTCTCAACTTTAACACGGCTCATTTATTAAACATGTTAGTCGTGTCGACATGTTTATCAGATTTTAACAAAATGAAAAAAAAAAAATTATGAAAAAACAAACAAATAAATATTTTTATTTGTTTGTTCAGACCCCTTAAAACCATATTAGTTTAACCTAATTGTTTGTTTTTAGACCTCTTAAAACACAACTAGATTAACCTAGGTAATTAGCCAAGTGATTACTTAGTCAAATTATCAAGTCTAGGTTAACACACATATATCATATTATTGCAAAGTGCGGAAAATAAAGAACACAACAATATGATAACCCAGGAAAACCAAACTGGTAAAAAACCTGGGGAGGATTTAACCTAGCTATCCTCAAGGTAAAAAGCAAAACCACTATGAAAGAATTGAAGTTTGTACAATAGAACTTAGACCACTAACATTCTATTGCTACCCATCAATAGAAAACTTACTGACACGACCATGTAACAGCTCCGAGTCTACGAACTACTTATTTCTTTGGCCTTTGCAAAACACAAACACCCACGTTTGTGACTTTGAGATCTCACTCAAAGGTTTAGTAACACAAACTCTCCTGTTTGTGACTCCAAGACCACCCTTGAAGGTTTAGATCATCATCACCTTTGATGACTAGAGAAGACAGCAACTTCTACAACACCGGATCTTGAGATTCTTCAAGTAATGACACCGGTAGAAGATATGAGAGAGCTTTTTAGGAATAAAACCCTAACTACAAAAGAGGCACACTCTTCTCTCTTTATAAAGCTTTTAAAAAAATGTGTTTAGGGTTTCCTTTATATATTAGGAGAAGTAGATCAGAAACCCTAATCTTTAGGCTTAATTAAAATTCTGCAGATACGACTTTCGATCGGTTGAGCCTGTCTTTCAATCGATCGAACCAGGCAGATTATGAAATCTTCTTCTTGTAGCTTGTATGTTCTTGTGTGTTCACGATTTGCCAATTGTTCTAAACTTGTAGAACCTAACACTAATGAATTAGCCAAATAGTTACTTAGGTTATATTTTAGATCTAGATTAAAGACATGTAATCATATCACTAAGTGCGGAAAAGTAAATAAGACAAGCGATATGATTACCCAAGAAAATCAATGAAACCAACAGTTTTAAGGTAAAAACCTGAGGAGGATTTAACATTACTATCCTCAAGGAAAACAAATTCACTATGACAGAATGGAAGTTTACAAAAGATTTCCCCCCTAAAATCTAAAGTTACCTTTTGTAGAACTTACTAACACGATCATGTGTAGCTCTGACTCCACGGACTCTTCTATCTGTATTTGCTGAGCACAAATACCCACGTTTGTGACTTTAAGATACCACTCAAAGGTTTTAGATCACTAGCAATTGTTGATCTTTTGTAGCAACTTGATTCCACTTGTTCTTGATTGTAGATCTCTTGATCCAGCAGATACTTGTTGAGTTAGAAGGTACAAAAGCTAATAGATCTCACAGGACTTTCTCGAACAACTACAACATAGTTAGGGTTTTCATTTTATACCAAGAAGTGTTTCACTTAAAACCCTAAATGTTTTTGCAGTGTTTGGAATGAACTAGAATTTTGCAGAAAAATCATATTTGCGATTTTCGATCGATCGAGCCTAATTTTCGATCGGTCGAGCTTCATAGAATCTCAACTCTTCTTACTACAGCTTGAATTTTTTTGAAACCTAACTTGTACTATCATGAGCAATGTCTAATACATATTCTAGACATGTTTTGATCTTGGTTTGCCAACATACATAAAAATTGAAATCTAAATATATATTTAAACCTAAACATTTAGAACCTAACAAATTTTTAATATAAAATTAAGAACTAACGAGTAACTGCATCACAAATAATCATTTAAAACTAAAGCATATCTCAATATCACAAATAATCAGGCCAAAATGGGCATTTGCCCATTTCTCACAAACTTTCCAGCATTTTGCCCCATTTCTCAAACTATTTAGGGAAATGCCCCTATTTTGAAACTCAACATTACCATAATTGAGTTTTTCATAAAACTCGATCATACTATAATTGAGTTTGGACGAGATTTTTGCCACGCTAGCGTGGCATTTTCTTATTTTTTAATCTGTACATAACTCAATGACTATAAAATTGAGTTATATACCTGATTATAAAATTATTGAGTTATAAAGCAAAATTGATATCTACAGAATCGAGTTATGCTCGTGTTATAACTTTACTTCTCCTCACATTCAGATTGCCTTGCTTTCAGTTTAAACTGAATTCCACTGCTGCTCCACAGATCCACAGCTGCTTCTGGAATGAATTGAAATTTCTATCACCTCAAGTAAAAAACCCATACCAGAAATTTATGGCAATGGTATTTTCATTTAATATTGTACTGATTTTTTTTTTTTTTTTGTTTGAATGAGTGTTATGTGAGTACATTGGTGTGATTTTGGTTATTTGTTGTAGTAAATTTTAATCACAAGAGAATGAGAATCTTTACTATAGCAAGAAGTAATCAACTATATAACTTATTTTTCTTAGATTGTTATAAGATGGTTAGTGAAATGAAGGATAACACATAATTATAATAATATGATAAGTAGCATTTATGGTCATGTTGATAACTCTAGAAGGCTTTTATTAACAAATCAGCAATGCAAAAGCAATAAAAGTGGCTACTATAGATGTAACAATAAAAGTAGTTACTATAGGCTTTATTAAATGTATATTTAAGTTGGGCACTGGCTGTAGATTTATAGGCATAACAATCAAATTTATTTTTAGAACAAAACAATAAAGGTGAAATACAATATCTCACCTGCATGTATGAGTATGACTGCTTCTGCTTATCATGGTACTTTTGGACCACCTCTATCTATCATTCATTTTTCGAACCCTTCTATGGGTGAAAATGAACACATTGTTTTTAGCAAGAAGTTGATCATCTTAGAAGCCCAAAGCAAGGGTTGGAAAGCTTGTTATATGTTAGGAGTTCTACTCAGTTTGCTACAAACTTTAATGAACTATACATATTACCTTATGTTCAATAATGAGAGTCATTTCATTTTTTATTCAACTTAATTCACAGCTTGAAACTTTAGAGGAGATCTGGCCAAAATGTATTGTGGCTTTGTATATAAACCATATCTCATTCTACAGCCTACTCCATAGGTGATTCTATTACAAATTGTATATGTCAATTTGTAAATTTATTTATTCCTTCTCTTTTCTTTTAATATTAGCTCCTCTCTATCTCTATCCACACATATAGCCTATAGGTTATTAGGTTTATACTTTATAGTTTTTTTTTTCCCAATTTTATGTTTTACGAGTACAAGTGTACAACCATCTTTTAGGTGCTGTCATTTGCATGTGTGACTAAAAAACATATGGATGCCTCGGATATAGTGCTCTCAAAGATTCTTCAACACAAAAGTCATGGGAATAAGAACCCAAAACTAAAAGTGATTATCCTTAACGCTCTAATCATTAAAGCCCACCAAACTCATCTTTACTTTCTCTAAAATCAGACACCACCAAAGTTATAAAAAAATGAGGGGGGAAAAAAAAAAACTGCCCTACAAAGGGATTCCAATGTTTCACCCCACCAAAGATATGGTTTTTTTATTTTTATTTTTATTTTTTATTTTTTTATTTTTAATAAAAAAAATCAACCTTCCAATCAAAATTTTGACATTCATTCCCCTCCCCCTTGAGTCTAAAATTAACTTAATATCATAAAAAATAAACCCTGAGATCTCCACTACCTCTTTTTAATTAATATGAATCTTAAGTATTAAGCTTCTCAACATAACACTACAACAATATTCTGCATCAATGCAACTCCTTAATTGGGGATAAGAACCTTGAATCACCATACTCAATTCTTTAACTTCTGTCAATTCCTTCCCCCCTTTTTTTTTCCTATTGTTAATAGGTAATTTAGGGTGCAGGAATAGAATTTAAAGGTAGCATTCACCAATACAAAACTTGATGACAATCAACACCATGATTCAAATTAATCTAAGGAAGCATCAATACCAAGCATAGATCCTAAATAAACCAGAAGGCTTCAATAAAAGCATAACCAACCTAGAAAGGAGCCAATATTATTAAATCAACTCATTCCTACAATGTTGGGTGCACTGCACCATGAGTCCAGCCCACATGTTTTTTGTCAAGAGCTCATTTAATGAGCATGTCTTTAATGTTTCTTATCTATTCTTCATCATGTACAAAAGTCAGCATTAGTAATTGGGTTGGTTGGCTTAGGCGTGTCCAACATGCTGAAGAAAGAAAAGAAAGAAGTAAAAGGCATGGTCATTCGGGTATGGCAGAGCTGAAAGGAAAAAGGAAAGAAACAAGCAAGGCCATTCGGCCAATGAGAGCTAAAGAGAGAGATTTTGGTTGAAGCAAAGTCAAAATAAGTGGCTTGCACTTATTGTGACTTGATGTGAAGAGTGTGAAAGGAAGAAAAGAAGGAAAAGATGAAGAAATAAATAGAGAGGCCATTCGGCCAGTGCAGAGGTGAAGAAAAGAAGTGAAAGTCCCAAAGTGTGAGGACTAGTGCAGTCTTGAAGAGCTACGTGAGTGAGAGCAAGCAAGAGAGAAGAGAAAAATAGAGAGAGTAAGAGAAAATACACAGTGAGAAAGAGAGCAGTGAGTGAAAAGAAAAAGAGAGTTTTTTTTACTCAAGTTGTATCTCTAAGTGTTGTAATCTCTATTTTATATAGTGAAATTATTCGGAGTTTGTTCCGTGGTTTTTCCATTTAAGGAGAAAGGGTTTCCACGTAAATCTTTGTGTTTTTGTGTGGTTGTGCTTCCGCTGTGCTTGCTAAAATTTATTCACAGTAATATAGAATTTTTCCCAACATACAACAATCTAAGAATTGAAACAAAAATAAAAATAAAAACAAAAACGTGGTCATGCAATTGAGGGAAACAAAAATAAAAACCTCAAATGGTGGCAAAATAAATGTGGTTATGCAATAGAATGTGGTCATGCAATTGAGGACGTAAATTAACTGAATACCTGCTCTGCTCGTAGTGTAGACAGTGATGTTTGGTACACAGCAAGGATGTGTGTGGCATGCTGTGCGGTGCTCTTTGGCCCGCTCCACCTAGCAAACATGGGGTTTAAACAAATGCTCGTTAGTGAACTCTCATGTGATGAACTGTGAACAATGTTGTTAGTGAACTCTCTCTTCCTTTACATTTAAAAAACTTTGCTTTATATTTCACATCCATATACTTCGGTATCTAAGCATTGATAAGTTTCTTTTGTTTGTTAGTTTGGCATATTTTTAATTATATCAAAGAGAAAAATAAAATATAATATACTCTTACACATAAATAATTAATCATAATAGACACTTAGCTTGAATAATGAGATCTCAATGAATGTACCTAATGGCAAGCGGCCCTGAGTGCATTGGTGGTAAAGGCGGCTTCACAATAGGGCATATTCGTGGGAACCTTAAATAGGCCCATAACTGCACCAACAACAGTGCTCCTCCAATCTACATTGCATCCTTCTTCGATGAACTACAAAGGTGCCTGTAAAGCCAAGCCAATGCTATACTACCCCAGCTATACTGTCTTGTATTACTGATTGGGTTGAGGAACTGTAGAGGTAGGAGTGAGACGTAGTCCGCTAACTTGTCCATGAACAACAGGGCCCCCATCCAAACAATTAGGTGGTAACGGGCATATCGTTGCACTACTTCATCACTAGCGTCTGTAGCTGGGGGAGCGGCAAACTGTGCATCAAGCCACTTGTATCTTATCCTCGTCTCAACAAGGATAGATGTGTTTGAGTTGGGTATCGGGGGTGGAGGTTGATGGCCCAACAACTCTTGGCACAACAGACTCCAGTTCATGTTTGTCTTTCTAGTGACAGGCAACCCACCCACCGGAATCCCCAGCATCACCTTTATATCTTGCAAGGTGATGATACCCATTTCTCCATGGGGTAAGTGGAATGTGTGCATCTTCGAACGCCACCGCTTGACCAAGGCCGTGATTAAGGTGTGGTTGACCTCCATATTAGGAACCTTGAATAACCCAGTAAAACCTGCTGCATCTATGTACTGTATGATACGTGGGTCTAGCCCACCCCGTGGCAGTACACATTTACGGCGTCGAACCTTTAAGACACTAGACACCTCTTACACACGGACGAGCATTGTGTTAGGTAGTGCACATGAGGTAATTATAAAACGGAGATGTATTAATAATACAACTACATACCTCGTCGGCGACGTGCCTCCAAAGTGGAGTTGACCGATGATCCGCCTGCAGGCTCAACTGGGTATCATCGTTGAGTCTAGGCTCCACTCTATTCAGTGCCTGCATATTTGACATGACAGCAAATAGATTGTTAGTAATTATTGAGGATTCACTTTATGACAAGATGTAATTACAATAGTAAATCATGTCGTCTAAGCATGTGATCCAATGTATACCCGTGACATATCTACTTTAACACAAACTTGATTAATATGTGTCAATTCATGACCACAAAAACAACATGACATATAGAACTAGAAAGGATTAATGATTGTTATTAATTATAGAGAGGAAGTGTATGCTTGAGTTTTATGATTACTGGCTGAGAGAGATTATTATTAGCCAAACATTCCAATTTTCTCAACATATAAAAGGTCAAGTTTGCAACTTGATCTTTTATAATTAGTAAATTTACTACTTTTAAGTAAGTTTCAACAAAATAATCAAAATCTCACATAAAACACAACCTAATATTACTCAAAATCAGAAAAGATATCACCAAAACAACACAGACCTATTTGTCTACTTAGCCATATAGAGAGGAAGTGTATGCTTGTTTGTCTACTTAGCCATTTTTAGTTGTCTAGTAACACAACTTTGAAATTTCCAATGACACCACAATTATTGTAGCATATAGTAGGAATGATGATTTGATAGTTGTAAGATTATGAAAGGTAAAAATTAAAATTTTTGATGGGTTTGTTAAGATTTGAGACCTGTTTTTGAAGTTGGAAAGAGAATTTGATTTATTTATTTCAATTGTTTTCTTTGGCTTATGAATATATTTTGTATATGGTGGAGTTGTGAAAGTTAATAAATGTCATTTGGTTATGATAAAAGGATAGAAAACTTTTAGGAATTAATTTGTATAAGTCAATCGGTGATACAATTAAAGGTGGATCATATCATAATGTTTATGGTGGAGCACAAGGAAAAGAGACGTGTTTTAGTTATAACACCACAAATGGAAGATAGAAATAGATGAAAGAGATAAAGATTTTTGAAAAAAAATGTAAGTGATATGATTGAAAAGCCAAATCCAGCAAAGAAGTTCATGAATTACTTTGTACTCATTAATTGTTCCACTTGTTGAGGACATTGTAAAGCACTTCTATGGTTGAAATATGTTGAGCCCAATTCATGAAAGGATAAGTGTTAATATGCATAGGCTTGTTGGTTTTGAAAATCCCACATTGATTAGAAAGAAATAGTACAGAGGTATAATGATTTTTATTGAAAATAGTAATCCCATATTGAGAAGAAAAAGAACCAAAGGTTTAGAAGGATAGTGCAACTTTGATTTGCTTTGGTATGTAAAGAGTTTAAAGACAAAACTTTATTAGTGCTTAGTGTCCTGGATTTGAGCGTTTACCTTAAAAGTTTCTTTTCCAGTATCATTGATATTGGATATATTGTGAACATAAGCATTTGATCAAACAAACTTCTATTTTATGTCTTGTGGCACTTACAATTTTATTGTGTATATATTATCACTTACAAAAACTAGTAATTTTTGTGTAGGACCTTTCTCTCTCTCTCTCTCTCTCTCTCTCTCTTTTCCTTGTTAAGATATGAGGGCATTTAGAGCTCTTTGAGCATTAAACTAATCTCTTGAAGTAGTCTCTCAGTCTCACAAATACCAAGTTATTATAAGGAGAAATTCCTTGGAAGTGACTCTAATATGCTAGCTAGAACCTCATGGATATCATGAGATCTTAAAAACTATTAAACCAACCCTTAACAAGTTAATTTTTACAAACTATACATAGTATTTAAACAAAACAATCACATTACATTTATAATGTCATTTTAGATCAATTTTCATTATGATTGGATAAGCATCTATTTGTGGGTTTTGGCATTTCAATCAGTCCATTGATTTGATACACAATGTCCAAAGAACCCAATAAAATGTCTTCTTGATTAGTAAATTTACTAATTTTAACTAAGATTCAACAAAATTATCAAAATCTCACACAAAACACAGCCCCATATTAACCAAAATCGGATAAGACACGTTTTACACAAACACAGAGATATCACCACAACACCACCAATCGATTTGCCAAAATCCCCCATCAAAACCCCAATTCCAACAATATCACAAGCACATTTAAACTCATTAATGAGAAAATAACACAAACATAACCATATAGCAAAAAATACTTTATATCATCGTCACTGCAGCATATAAAAGACAACAAAATTATCATCTTGATTAGTAAATTTACTAATATTAAGTAAGTTTCAACAAAATAATCAAAATCCCACATAAAACACAACCTAATATTACTCAAAATCAGAAAAGATATCAGAGGAGGGCAACGTACCTGTAATCAACGGCAGTGGGTACGGTGTGGGTTCGACGGAAGCACCATGGTTTTGACAACGATGACTGATCGAAGAGGGTGAGGGAGACTGATGGAGAGTGGGGGAGAGTGGGGAAGAGTGATCACAGAGCAGAGAGTGAAGGAGAGTGTAGATGGAGAGTGATGGCAAAAAGCGAGGGAGAGTGTACAGGGAGAGAGTGAACAGGCATTGTGAGACGTTAGGGATTCAAATTGTTAAGGCATACTCAATTTTCTACTTACCGAGTTATGTATGTTCACACGAGCATTTTTTTATTGGAAAAAGCCACATTTGCTTTGCTAGGGTGGCACAACTCTTAGACTAACTTGACCATATGAATATCGAGTTTTTTAGTAACTCACTTATAGGATAATTGAGTTTCATATGAGAAATCGATCCTCACATTATCGAGTTTCAAAACAGGGGTATTTCCCTAAATAGTTTGAGAAAATGGGCAAAATGCTGGAAAGTTTGTGGGAAAGGGGCAAATGCCCATTTTGGCCCAAATAATCAATCACAATATGTCAAAGAAAGTAAACCACAACAACTAATAAGTTTATATACCTAGGGTTTGAAGAGTATATTAGTAAAATGTCATTTAATTAAATGGGTTAGATGGGTTAAACGGGTTCTATAGGTTGAATACTAACCCAACCCATTTATTAAACGGGTTAGTCATGTCAACCTGCTAATTTCATGTTGTGTCATGCTGGGTTTGTGGGTCGTGTCTAATTTTGCCATCCATACATGTAACAGGTGTCTTGAAGTAAATTTTGAAATCAATTTCATGGAAAATATAAAAGGGAAAAGTTAATCGGATGAACCTAATATAAAAAGCCATAAAAAATATTAATTGTTTTTTTTTTCTTTTCTCATAATTTTTTTAAAACATATTTTCTAAACTAACGGTCTTATGCATCTGTTTACCGTTTCCTGTATCCCTTACCCTTAGCATCCCAAAATTTCGAAGTTTTACATGGAAGATCTCGTGGCCGACCTTAATGTAGCCTAATAAAATCAACAATCATCACACACCCATATTGGCTTACAAAAACGACAAACACAGGAGTTGAAAACCAAATTGTTACGTTGAGATTCAAATTAAATTTTTTTTTTTTTGAAAAGCAAAACAAAAAGGAAAAGTATTTAATTTCTGATGGGTATGGTGGACTTGAAATTTTTGCCTCAACGTAGAGTGGGTCAACTCTGATCTCAACTTGGCTAAAGGACTTGGTTTTAAAATTCGCTAAAGGATCTAACTTTCAGGATATGAAATTTTCTAAACCCAGAAAAATGTTTGGAAAAACAATAATGTTTTAAAATTTTTTATGCAATCTTAAAATTTTATATGTTTATTTTATTTTTAAAAGTCATTTAATTGATATGGCACAATTTAATTGGTTTTATATCTTTATTTTATTTTTAAAAGTTATTTAATTGATATGGCATGATTTAATTGGTTAATTGTTGCATATGACAAGTTTAAGTGGCACTTAATGGCAACCTCAACACCAAGAACAAAAGAGAGCAAATCCAAACACCATCTAATGTTTTGAAAATGGTTCACACTTTTGAAAATTTTGAAGATTAATTAAAATTATTCTAAATTTTAAGAGTGTAATTTGTAATTAATTTTTTTTATATGTTGTTTTCTTGAGGGCAAAATCGATTTCATCACTCCTTTTTATATGGAATATTAATTTGATATTATTCCATTGTCCAAATTAATGAATGACTAGAATATCTATGGTTACATTGGAATGCTAGCTATATATTAAACATGACTGCTAGCTGTATATGATTTTACTAACATTCAACTTGTTGATTTAATATGATAAATTGGCCATCTCAAAAAGAAAAAAGAAAAATGAAAAAAGAAGAAGATAAATTAGCAAGTGAACAGTGTCCACTGCCAAGTAGTAATATCCTTCATCCCCTTCCCCTATATATGTGTTTCTCAAAAAAAAAAAAAAAAAAAAAAAAGTAATATCCTATCAATTACCCAAAAATATAGTAATACCAAATCATATTATGAGACTTGTTATTAACCGACTGGAATAATTCTGCACGTGATAGCTTGACTAAAATTGATAAAAGTGTGGAAAAATTACCTTAATCTAAGCAAGAGTCAGAACAAAGGCTTGTCTTCCTCCTAGGAAAGGCACATGTCCCCTTTGCCACGAAAGAGTTGATTACTTTCTAGGATATAGAGAACCATATTTTATTTTATTTTCAAATATCATTATTTGAATCTAGAAACCTACCAAAGAGTTGATTAGCTTCCTGATGAAAAAATCCAGTACCATAAACTATCCCACAATTTCTTTATTACAATTATAATGTGGTAGAGTAAGTGGTAAAAAAAAATTGTGGATCCATGTGTAAATGATAGAAAATCACTCATAACTTATCACATCAGAAATATAGTAAAAAATTGTGAAACAAATTTTTTTTTTGGAAGAAAATTGTGAAATAGTTTGCGATCTTAGAACCACTTAATTCATAATAGTGACCTTCTGTAGTTACATTTAGGATGAGTTTTATTGGTCAATGTGAGAAGAAAAGAGTACTACGTCTAGAAGACAGCGACTTGCATACTTGTCTTCATCCTAGAAAAGGCACGACTCCTTTGCCACTAGGACTGTAAATGAACCAAGTTGATCATGAACAACTCGTGCTCGGCTTGATAAAAAGCATGTCCATGTTTTTTTGTTTAAAAATAAGCCAAGCTTGAGCCTTAGTTTTAGGCTCGTTTAATACACAAGCCGAGCCCAAGCAAAAAAAAATTGTTCACGAACAAACTCGTGAGCTATTAGGCTTGATACACAACAATTCAAGTATAGATTCATTTATAAGTTTATATGTGTTAGCTAAATATACTCATTACACATATCTTAATAATGACATGGCCAGTATGAGACCACTACCTATATTATCTTAATTTTTTCCTTCCCTTTAAACTGATCAAGAACCACTATAGACTATAGTTACATTTAAAAATAAATAAATAATTAAGTAGGCCACATACGATCCTTCCCTATCAATCATCTAAAGTAAAGTTATGAAGTACGTTAGTATTTTCTCATTCATAATAGTTACAAACATGTATTCTTCTAGTCCTTCACCATCTAACGTGAATGTAAAAATTGTATTTTGAACAATTGCTGAAACTGTAGACAAGGAATGATGAATGAATGAATTTAATTTTGTAAATTATTAATTTGAATAATGGCTAATCATAAGTAGGACTAGATGCATGATAAAACGAGTATAATATTTTCTTTTTCTTTTTTCTTAATTTTAGAGATTTAAGCATTTAATAATGTAATTTTTTTAAAAAAATCTCAAGCTCAAAAACTTGACTTAAGCTCGAGTTTGAGTTTGATATTAAGTTTGAGTTTGGCTTGACTAATTAATCAATACAAGCCAAGCCAAGCCAAGCCAAGCTCAAGCTTTTTGGCTTTCCCAAGTGCTCAAGCTCAAACACTATTTTTAGGCTTGTCACAAGCTCAAGCCGAGTTCGAGCTTTTGATTTTTTCTGACAAGCCAAGCTTGAACATAAACTACTCACAAAGTTCGGCTCGTTTATAGCCTTACCCTGAAGCTACTTGGTACAATTTTAAGTTTAACTACAAATTTTATAGACTATAATATATCTATTATATTATTAAATTTGGATACATCATATATATATTTGTCTAGATTTTTTCTTTTATAGAGAGTTTTAAACTATGTCATCCGCTTTTGATGATACTCTTTTTCATCAGACTAAGACATCAATAAGTTTTTAGTATAAGCGAGGATTGAACACCAAATTTCTTATTCAACTATCAGAGATTTTACCAGTTGAGCAAATTGGGACTCACTATATCTATCTAGACCTTGATGTAAACACTTCCAAAGGGTCAAAAAATTTCTTTAAAATCTTTAGAAAAAGATAAGTAATAATAATAATAATATATGAGATGGATAACTATCATTAACCTTTAATAAAGAGTTAAGGTTAATTGAAGAGTCAAGATTCTATGTTTTCCTCAAATAAATCATTGAATCATTAAGTTTTAGAATTTTGCCTTACTACTTCTTTCTTTCCCTCACATCCCTTTCCTTATAAATACATTTTCTTGCAGAGCCCTGAACCTCCACTGCCCCTAATTGGTATAAACTAAGGAGTTTGTTCTCTAATGAGAATCCAATAAAAATTCTGGCCAAAACTCAGCCCCTTCACACCATCACATATTGCTTCTTTTTTATTTTTTAATTTTTTTTACAAGATAGAATTTCTACTCTAGCCTAATCTAAGTGTATATGTGTATGAAACTCCCTTCTGGAGACCTGAACCCTAGCCTTTGCCCTCCACACCCCACAAGTATTTATACTTGTGGAGTGACCACCGTATCAAGGGTGCGTGGTGGTGAATTGTAATTAGTTAAAATCTTATGTTTGTTTTGGTTGTTGATGAGGACAATTTTTGACTGATTGGTATGGGGGTACTGAACCTCCTTGACCGACCCCAAAGGGATGACTGACCCTAAAAGGGATGACAGACTCGTGGGCCAATGGATCAGGCAATCCTCGATCTTGATGATCCATCCCCCTAGGGTTTCCATGGGGCTTGCGTGGGGCCCACTTACACATCCTTACATAGAAATTACTTGCACATCACAACCAAAGGCCCTATCACGCAATCAGATCTCTTATATATGAAAAGATGATCCCGAATATCTTGGGGCTCTTCTCTCTACAAGGAAATTCCCCCGTATCAAGGGATTCGGGTCAACTCTCTACCACTATATAAACCACAAACCTTACCCTTCTTGAGGTACGTGAATACTCCCTAACTCTTGCACTCTTGAGTTCTTGGAGATTCTTCTATCACTGACTTAATCTTGGAGGGTCTTTCGCTGGTACACCACCGGTCCCCTTTGATTGGCTCTTCTCTTTTGTTCTTCAGGTACACCCATTAGCACATGTGTGGACGATCAACTCAATGACGATTTTTGTGCATCATCAGTTGTAATTTACATCACATGTTTACTTTGTAAGATGATAAAACAGTATGAGTTGACTTTGTAAGAATAGTGAAAATGACTAGGCATCACATATTTATTGCATTCAATGTATCCAACGTTTACATCAAGGATAATTTAAAAAATTTACTTTTGTTATGCTTGAAAATCTCATTAATTTTTTCATTATCGTTCTAGGTTTTATGCTCCTTATTTTAGAGAGAGAGAGAGAGAGAGAGAGAGAGAGAGAGAGAGAGAGAGAGAGAGAGAGAGAGAGAGAGAGAGAGAGGGAAACAAAAAAAGTGATTTGTTTCATGTGACATTGTAATGTATATAATTAGATGTATTTTTGAGAAAAAATTATGTTAATATTATTAGGCATTGTACGGGTTATAGACTAGTTTCATTTATTTTACATTCCTGAACATGTAATTTTCTCCCTCCCCCCCCCCACCCCCCAACCTTTCACCTTCCTCACTCCCTCCCTCTTTATAGGTGAATGCATTTTTTCTCCATTTCCTCTCCATATTGTCAGATTTAAATATGTTCTCTCATTTTGCCTCACAATTGCATTTTTGTTTTTGATATCCACTATCAAAACTCTCTCTCTCTCTCTCTCTCTCTCTCTCTCTCTCTCTCTCTCTCTCACATGCACACCTTAAACTTATTTTTTGATTTGTTTTAATATATTTTTGTTTCACATATTACTTTCTTCATATATATAGATTTTAAGGTTGAATATTTTTTCAACTAAAAATTTATTGATTTATTTTATTGGTTAATTATCAAGTTTATGCCAATATTTTAAAATTTGTGTGTTTAGATTGGTGTACTCTAGAGTAATCTTTAATAGGGTCTGAATATGCTAATTTTAATTAGTGGGTGATTTTTAGGTGCAAGTGTTGACACTGTATTTTGTTTACTCTTGATTTACGTTAAAATTTAAAAAATATTTCGATCACGGGATTGTGGATTATCAAAAATATTTTAATTTGTCTTGGTTGGATATTGGTTCACCCATTTTTCGGTCCAACAGGTAAAATGACCAAAATTCCCCTAGTGGCAAAAGCCTTAATTGGGTTGTCCAGCGGTCAAACAAGCTCAAGAATGCCCCTAAACCCCAATTTTAATCAAAATCAATGATTTCAAACATTTTCTCCAAATTTGATCAAGTTTGACCATAGTCAACCCATGCTTGACTAAAAGTTGACCAAGATGTGATTGAGAGAAATTTGAGCTTATATCGAAGAAAACTGAATCCTCTTTAAAATGATTGCTTGTGGACCTAAATCACAGTTGAAATGAGTGAGATATCTCAAAATCGCCAAAATACCCAACACTTAGTTGGACTGCAATTTTGCATTGTTTAATTGGCTGCCTTTCTGTGCTTGTAGTTTTTTTGAGATGGAAGTATGCACTGAGAGCTTTCCAATGATACCTCACGTGAGCTAATTCGAGGTCGGTGGAAACACCTAGCAAATCTCACTTTTTACACAAAATCAGCCTTTGGTAGGTACTTTGCATGTAAACCCACACATCACGAAAATTGGAAAAAAAAAAAAAAATCTTTCTTAAGCAGAAAAATTTCCTTACAAGGCTACAACTTGGAAAAAATGGTGTCTCCAAAGTATCTTCGGATTGATAGGAATCGATCTGGTAAAATGAGAAAAATCATGTTCAAATGTAGAAAGTTTAGACTAGTCAACTTCTGATGTGCGTAACTCATTTATCTGGAATCTTGGATTCCAAACAGTACAAAACTGGAATCTTTAGAAAGTAGACTCCGAGATCTTTTCGATGGCTCCAGAATTAGTAAATTTGGAGGTCCATAAAAGCATCCACATCAGTTCTTCTAAAATTTCTGTCTATATTACACGAAAAAACCTTCTTTTTCTATTTTACACTGTCACTTTTACAAAACACTCACATCGGTTTATCTATTTTACAAGATATTTCAATAAAATATTCCCCTTCTCAATTTTTTTATTATTTCTCTCAACTACCTCTCTTTAATATGCGCCTTCTCTCTCTTTCTACCCATTTTTCTGATTTGTTGCTCTCTCTCTACACCCATCTCTCTGGCCACTGCTCCACCAGCCATCACCTCTGGCCTTCCTCTTCCAAATCACAAAACCCATCCACCTTCCTCTTCCACCACCATCACAAAATCTCAGCCACCACCAAATCTCAACCACACACTCACCCTGACCCACCAAATCCGATCCACTACCAAATCTCAGCCACACAACCACTACCCACCGCAACTGTCACCCACTCCCACAACCCACCACTAGCAAAACGACCCACCACCACCATCTCCACCAAATGACCCTTGAAATCCAGTAACCCACATCCATAAAACCCACCAAAAATCTTCAATCTCAACAGCTGAAACCCACCAAACACCAAACGTTCGATCCACTACCAAATCTTAGCCGCACAGCCACTACCCACCACAACTGTCACCCACTCCCACACCCCACCACCAGCAAAATGACCCACCACCACCACCATCTCCACCAAATGACCCCTGAAATCCAATAACCACATCCCCAAAACCCACCAAAAATCTTCGATCTCAACAGCTGAAACCCACCAAACACCAAATGCTGAAACCCAAACACCGATCTCAACAGCCACCGATCTCAAACGCTGAAACCCATATGCTGACGCACACCAATCTCAACAGCCACCACACACCATTGCACACCGATCTCCAGTAAGACCCATACTACAAGCACCGATCTCTAGCAAGCACCGATCTCTAGCAAGCACCGATCTCCAAGCACCGATCTACAAGCAAGCACCGATCTACGAGCACTAATCTCCGAGCACCGATCTATCTCTCTGTTGGTTTGTTTGTGTGGGTTTTGTTTGTGTGTCGATTTGTCTGTGTGGATGTGTTTGTATGTGGGTGTGTTTGTGTGCATCTGAGGAAAAGAAGATGAGGAGTTGAGGTCGTTGTGCACGGAGAAGAGAGAGAAAAATTGGTGTGAACGAAAATTAATAAAAAACTAAATACACATGCTATAGTGCCTGTGTAAATTTACACGGGCACTGTAGCCCGTTGAAAATTTTAGATGATTATACACGATTTTAAATGGACTGATGTAGTGTGTTTTTTGGTTCAAAATTTGTAAAAGTGGCCAAAATGTGTATTTTACACATTTATACAAGAGCTGATGTGAATGCTCTAAGGCCTCCAATTGAGGGTTCAAAGTTCGGGATTGAGCAGTGGCAAAATCTTGAATAAATGAAAGTTCGACCATTAGGCTCACATGGCGTGTGCACCCCCTAAATGCTCCTGGCTCTAAGATTGGTGTTTTTGGACTGCTTTATATTCCAACACCTTCATTTTGAACCTAGGAACCGAAATCAGCTAGTTCCAGCAACCTCTTTCCTCTATCCTTTTAAATATATATATTTGTGGGTAGGATTTCTCATGGTGACTTCATAGTCACCATAAAAATCCAAATACCCAAGCAATAAAGGGTTTGAAATTTTTATTTGCTTTAAATCTTTACTTTGCTTATTTTCCATTGAATAATATGTTAGATCTTTGTGAATAAAAGGGAACAATCGATAATATCAAATTTGAAGAATCTCCTTGAATTCCATGATTTCCGAACCATTAAATAGTGAAACTAATTTGAAAGATCTCATTGAATTCCATAATCTCTTAACTATTAAGTAATGAAATTGTGTTTCTCTTTTAATTCATTTTTCATTGGACTCCTCGGTTTTCATAGTGCTGTTAAATGTTTGCAACAAAATTAAGAAATCTAATAGGACACATGGTACAAAATTAGACCTCCAATTTAGAATCCAATAGGATTTTCTTTGAGTTTTGACAGTCATTTTTATATTTTATTAACCCTTTAAAATTTTTTGTAAGGATAATATTAGGTATAAAATGTAAATTGTCCATATATATATTTTTAATTATTATGAAGCACTTTTAAAAATTTTTTTTTTTACGATTTATTTATTCTAGACTCTTTAGTTTTTGTACTTAATAATTTACTTGGATGAATATTTATGATGTGGTCCCACATTTGATTCTAAAATTAAGAAATAAAACTTTTTAAGAAAAAATAATTTAGGACACATGACGCAAAATTGGAACTCTAATTTGGAATTCTAATTTGAGTTTCTCTCAGCTTCACCTATTATTATATATATAGATGTGTGTGTGTGTGTGTATATATTTTGGAAAATTTTGACAAGTCCATCATTAGATTATATATATAATAGTTTCAACTTATGAAGTTTGCTTTTGATGATTGTACTCTTTATCATCAGATCAAGACACTAATCGATTTTTGGTGTAGTTGGGGATTGAACCCCAGATCTCTTATTCAACCCTCAAAATCTTTGCTAGTTGAGCTAACTTGAACTCATTGGATTATATTTTCTTCTTATATCTTTCACGCTTATAAAATTTTCAGAAGATTAAAGATCAATAGCTATATTATCAATCAATTGTTTCATTTTCAAGTATTTGTAGTTTAAAATTATGTATAAAAAATAAGTTTATGGATCAAATAGTAAATAACATTTGATTAATATGAAATTTGACCTGCATGTTAAAAATATAAAGAACATGCAATCTAACGATTAAATTTTCAAAATATATAGTTATGTTAACTTTTTAGTGGGAATTGTTGCTAATACAACCAAGTTTGTAACCAAACTTTGTCTATATATATATTTCAAAAGTTCTACTCTTAATCAAACAAGTTTCTTTGTAATGTACATCAAAGTTGTCACTAAAGCGAGTCAATTCCAAGGCTCCAATCATGAGTTCAAATCTTCTATCCCATGTATTGTGCTCCACTCCATACTTTACCAATAAAATTTGGATAGCTAGCTTCTTTCATTAAGTGAGATAATGTAAGAGTTTTAATGTTAACATAGTTAAGCTAAATCTCAGATTAACCTCTGGTTCAGCTGCTTTTGTTTTGTTATGTTATGTTTATTTATTTATTTTTATTTATTTTTTCTTCCTCTTTGTGGTCTTAAGCTTGTTCATCTTATTCCTTACTAAACACCAGTCACATACACATCCGCCTCTCTCTACCAACTACCAATCACCAACTCTCCCTTTCTTCGAATCTTTTGCACGTTCTTTTGAAAACCCATTTTGCGATCTATTGGTTTGTGGAAAGGAAATAGTGGTTTTTTCATTACCGAGCTTTTTGAGGGTTTGATGTGGGAGTAATGATTTCTTAGAGTTGAGATTTAGGTTTATGTTATGAAATTTTCATGAAATCATGTTCTCTAGCCTGTGGAAAATTCAAAGTTGTTGAAGAAAAGTGTGGAGAGAAACACAGTGACTTGCCTATGGTGATGATGGTGCAAAAAAAGTTTCTCTTTATTGTAAAGGTTGTATTCAATAAATATTTGGGGTTGCTAGATTTTGTATTTTACATATTTTTTGAAATTCTTAAATGAGTTTAGGGACGGGAAGCTCCTCCATAGAAGCATTTCAATAATTGGCTTCCCTTAGCATTAATTTGGGAGCTTGCTCTCTTGTATATATATTATTGTAGATATTACAATTTGATTTGAATATACATATAACATTTGATTTAAGTTGGGGTTTGAATTTATATTCGCGTGTCGGGTTTGTGTCATGTCAACTCATGAGTATTCAATTATATGGGTCAACACTAATCTGACATATTTATTAAACAGGTCAAGATTCCTCAACCCTAACACAACTCATTTAATAAACGGGTCAGTCATATCAATCTGTTTATTAGATTTTATCAAAAAAAAAAAAAAAATTTAGTATTAACCAAATTGATATGAATTATGAAATACCAAAACAATATATATTTTTAATATAAAATTCAGAACTAACGAGTTACTGCATAACAAATCATCATTCAAAACTAAAACATATCTCAATATCACAAATAATCAATAATTATATGTCAAATAAAATAAACCACAACCACTAATAAGTTTATATACCTAGGGTTTGGAGAGTATATTGGTAAAATGTTATTTAATTAAATGGGTCAGATAGGTCAAACGAGTTCCATGGATTGGACACTAACCCAAAATGGGTTAGTTGTGTCAACCCGAATATGACACTAACTCATTAATCTTCAACTCATAACTTGCTAATTTCGTGTTGTGTTGTGTCGGGTTCGCAGGTTGTGTCTAATTTTGCCACCCTTATATTTAAGTTTTAGATTACATTATTGTATCTGTTGGTTTTTAGACCCCTTAAAACAATTGATTTAACCTAGTTAATTAGCCAAGTTGTTATTTAGTTCAAATTCCAAATCTAGGTTATCATAATCAAACAATCATATCATGCAAAGCAGCGGAAAATAAATAAGACAATGATATGATCACCCAGGAAAACCAAACTGGTAAAAATCCTGGGGAGGATTTAACCTAGCTATTCTCAAGGTAAAAAGCAAATCCACTAGAAAGAATCGAAGTTCATACAATAAGACTTACAAGCCCCCACGCTCGACTTTTTATTGCTACCCACCAGTAGAACTTACTGACACGACCACGTGCAAGCTTCGAATCCACGGACTCCTTCTTTCTTTGGCCTTTGCAAAACACAAACACCCCCGTTTGTGACTTTGAGATCCCACTCAAAGGTTTAGCAACACAAACTCTCCTGTTTGTGACTCCAAGACCATCCTTGAAGGTTTAGATTATCAGCACCTTTGATGACTAGAGAAGGCAGCAACTTCTACAATATCGGATCTTAAGATTCTTCAAGGAATGGCACCGGTAGAAGACATAAGAGAGCTTTTTAGGAACAAAACCCTAAATACAAAAGAGGCACACTCTTTTCTCTCTGAAAAGCCACATAAAAACGTGCTTAGGGTTTCCTTTATATACTGGGAGAAGTAGATTAGAAACCCTAATCCTAAATGAGCTTGAACTGCTGTTTGGGCTTAATTAAAATTCTGCAGATACGACTTTCGATCGGTCGAGCCTGTCTTTCGATCGATCGAACCAGACAGATTATGAAATCTTCTTCCTGTAGCTTGTATGTTCTTGAATCTTGACTTGAATCACCTTGAGCATTGTCTAATAAAACCTATAGACTCTAAGATCTATATCTAGACAAGTTTGTGTTCACGATTTGCCAATTGTTCTAAACATTTAGAACCTAACAGTATCAAACTCTATCTAATAAGGCCTGGCTTTTAGAGTTAAGATTTAGGTTTATGTTATGAAATTTTCTTGAAATCATGTACTCTTGGTTGTGGAATATTCAAAGTTGTTGAAGACAAGTGTGGAGAGAGACAAAGTGACTTGTCTATGGTGATTATGGCGTTTGACTTTTGTTCCATTATGAAACATGTGCAAAGAAAAAAGTTTCTCTTTCTTGTAAAGTTTGTGTTCAATGAATATTTGTGGTTGCTGGATTTTGTAGTTTACACATTTTTTGAAATTCTTGAATGAGTTTAGGGACGGGAAGCTCCTCAATAGGAGCATTTCAATAATTGACTTCCCATAGCATTAATTTGGGAGCTTGCTCTATTGTATATATATTATTGTAAAGATTACAGTCTGATTTGAATATGCGGATAACATTTTATATAAGTTTTAGATTACATTATTTTATCGAACTCTATTCGATAAGGATTGACTTAGTTGATAGCTATCAGCGAAGAATGCTTGGACTGATATATTGTGGTTTTGTGCTTCGATTAAAATAAGGTCGGATATGTATCAATAGATTATGGGGTTTAATCAATCAATATCAAATCTAATTTTATACGAGACCAGCACCTCCATAAATTGGTGGAAAGCACGATTCTCAATCCCATTGGTGAATCTTTAGATAGGAACAGCTTTCCACAGCTCATTCTCATTAATTTATGGTTGATATCACTGACACGGTTTAGTGGAAACAAGAACTCCATGAACAAATTGTATAACAAATTTTATTTACACCAAACGAGAGAGAGAACTTACTGGGACAAGAAACTTGCTTGCATGTTTCGGCAGGGGCTATTGATCTCTCATAAAAAAGTATAAAAAGCTATAGGACAAAAGGAAAATATGTGACAGCGGACAATAAAGCTGTTGGAGACCTGTGCGTAGTAAGGAATACATTGAGACCACAAAGAGAAGAAACAAAACCAAAAAGAAAAAAGTAATAATAATAAAAACTGTGGAAAAGACAGAAATCAAAAGTTAACCACATGAGGTAACCACGTGAGATACGTTATCTCACTTACTGAAAGAAACTAGTTGTCTAAATTTTATTGGTGAAGTATAAAGCGAGACACAATATATGGAGGAAATTTCACTTTACCTCTCTAAACCATGCATTAGATTATATTTTGCATTTTAAACTATTCGATTGCATATTTTGCACCCTAAATTACATATCACACTTATTATACTTTTTTGCACTTCGGTGTTATTTTTGTTGTTATATTTAACAGAATTGTGTTGTATGTGACAAGCAAATGCTTTTTGCTTAGGTGAAACAAAGTTAAAAGATTGAAACGCCATTCTTCAAAATCAATTAAAACAAAACCCAAATTTTTCCACAACTAGCACTGCATTCAAGATTCACCAAAATACATTATAACTAACAAACAATTAAAAAATAGTACAATAAGCAGAACTCTTACTACATATTTCTAGATGAGTCTTCTGTTTGCAAGCAAGCAACCTAACATCCTGCTAATACTTATCTGCAGATCATAAAAAATAAATAAAACAAATAATTTACTATTTATAAATTGTTTGAATGATGTTGCAATATCATTAGCAGTAGAGTGAAATTCCTCCATCGAAGGATCTTGGGCCAACTTGTCCTAGAATTCAAGCCACCGTATCCATGACAGTTTGTTATTCGGAGGACTTCTTTTTTAAGGCAAAGATAACCGAAAAAAAACTGAGTTAACCTCTCATTCCAACATATACATATTAGCAACTTGAGCACCGGCCATCCATCCGGGAATGGATCATGTATGCCCTCATCTACTATGCCTTGATCACGTATGCCCTCATCTACCCAAAAAAAGCCCACCTCAATTAAAACCACGTGGATCGTTTATGATCTGAAAACTTAAGGTCCTTGTTTCAAAAGATAAGAATTCAGATATAAAAGAAGTATAATTTTCTTTGATTTTCCGAGTCATATTTGTTAGGTTCTAAAAAATTAGGAACTAATGTATTAGAACTTCAATATGTATATGTTGGCAAACTATGATCAAAACGTTTAGTCTAGATTAAGACTGCTCAAAGTGTGTGTATGTGTAAAGTTGGAATCGAGTAATTGTAGGAAATTACTATTCAATTTCTGCAAGGCTCGATCGATCAAAAATTTTAGACTCGATCGATTGAAGCTCGTGCAGATTGTTTTTCTGCAGAATTTCAACTCAGCCTAAGCTCATATGATGAGTAGGGTTTTATGTTTTGCTTCAAGTATAAAAAGAAAAACCCTAGCCACATTTTAGAGGTTGTTGATATGTTGTGTATGTGAATCTCTTGTGAGATCTAGAGGTATTTGCCTTTATACATACTTAGGGTTATCAAGATCAAGATTGATGTTGAGAGCTCGGTGATCATTTCAGTTGTTGTTTAAAGAGCTTAAAGAAAACACAAGTGGGAGTACTTGTGGTTGTTGTGGATCAAAGAAAGAAGTAGTCTGTGGACTCGGAGCTATCACATGGTCGTGGTAGTAAGTTTTCTACTCAAGGGGTAGCAATAGGATGTTAGTGGTCTAAGTTGCTACTGTAAACACTTCATTTCTTTTATAGTTGATTTGTTTTACCTTGAGGATAGTTAGGTTAAATCCTCCCTAGATTTTTTACCGGTTTGGTTCTCATGGGTTATTATATCGTGTGTTCTTTATATTTACGCATTACTTACATGATATGATTTGATTGTGTTAACCTAGATCTGAATAATTTATCTAAGTAATCACTTGGCTAAATAACTAGGTTAAATAACTTGTGTTTTAAGGGGTCTAAAAACGTACAATAATCTCAGACCACAAACGGGAATTTGAGAAAAAATGAGGAAGAAAGGATAAATGGTGTTTCAGTCTTTTAACTTTGTTCCACCTAAGCAAGAAGCATGTATTTGTCACATGCAGCAAAATTCTGTTAAATCTAATAGCAAAAATAATACCAGGGTATAAAGTGTAATAAGTATGATAGTTTAGGGTGCAAAGTGTGCAGTCAGATAGTTTAGGGTGCAAAGTGTAATCTAACGTATAGTTTAGTATGGTAAATCTAATAGCAAAAATAACACTGAGGTATAAAGTGTAATAAGTGTGATAGTAGGATGCAAAGTGTGTAGTCGGATAGTTTAGGGTGCAAAGTGTAATTTAATATTTAGTTTAGTATGGTAAATCTAATAGCAAAAATAACACCTGGGTACAAAGTCTAATAAGTGTGATAGTTTAGGGTGCAAAGTGTGCAATTGGATAGTTTAGGGTGCAAAGTGTAATCTAGTGTATAATTTAGTATGGTAAATCTAATAGCAAAAATAACATCGAGGTACAAAGTGTAATAAGTGTGATAGTAGGGTGCAAAGTGTATAGTCGGATAGTTTAGGGTGCAAAGTGTAATCTAACGTATAGTTTAGTATGGTAAATCTAATAGCAAAAATAACACTGAGGTATAAAGTGTAATAAGTGTGATAGTAGGATGCAAAGTGTGTAGTCGGATAGTTTAGGGTGCAAAGTGTAATTTAATATTTAGTTTAGTATGGTAAATCTAATAGCAAAAATAACACTTGGGTACAAAGTCTAATAAGTGTGATAGTTTAGGGTGCAAAGTGTGCAATTGGATAGTTTAGGGTGCAAAGTGTAATCTAGTGTATAATTTAGTATGGTAAATCTAATAGCAAAAATAACATCGAGGTACAAAGTGTAATAAGTGTGATAGTAGGGTGCAAAGTGTGTAGTCGGATAGTTTAGGGTGCAAAGTGTAATCTAGTATTTAGTTTAGTATGGTAAATCTAATAGCAAAAATAACACCGGGGTACAAATTGTAATAAGTACGATAGTTTAGAGTGTAAAGTGTGCAGTCGGATAGTTTAGGGTGCAAAGTGTAATCTAGTGTATAGTTTAATATGATAAAGTATAATTTCCTCAATATATGAGATAGAAAATTTGTACTCCCCAATTACTAACCTTAAAGGGTCCCAACCTTAAACACTTTGCAATGTTTACTTTCTGATATTTTTTAAAGAAAATATTATATAATCGGCTATTCCCATTAATTGTACGGTCAATATATCACCGTTTCCCTCAAAAAAAAGAAAAAAAAAAGAGATCACCATTAAAACAAAAAATTCAAGGCCACGACATCTATGAAAGACAATTCTACTTATCTTCAAGAGGTGTAGCAAATGAAATCCTATAGGTTTTTTTTTTTTTTTTTTTTTTAAAATAAAAAAATATTGAACCTTAATACTCTTAAATGTTAATTTGTTATTTTTTCGAAATCTCAAGTTTTAATTTATTACTTTTGACCAAGGAAAAAAAATTGTTACTTTTGAAACAAAACAGTATGATTTATTTTATAACCTTTTGAAAGTCCATACCTTAATTTATTATACTTGTAAGGACTAGATTTGAGTCCTATGCCCAAATGTTAAAAGGATTTAGGCCCAAAGAGCTCAATACAATGAATTTGTAGAGAATGAGTTGAAAAACTAGACTCTAATGAGTTGGGTAGCAATTATAATAGATCCAAATGACAATAAAATAAAAATAGATTGGTTGTATCTAATGAAAATCGTCCTTAGCATAGTCCAAGGAGATCAGTTCTTGTATATAATTCTTGAAGTTGATTACAAGTACAGTTCTTATTGCTATAGTATTTCTCTCTTAATTCTCCGATACCCTCCTCTCAGGGCATCCCTTCTATTTTATACTATCTTCCCCCTTCCATCTCCGCCCTCCACGTGTAGATTAGATTGTTGGTGTTGATCATTGTCATATCAACACCTTCTTGAAGTCTTTGGAGAGTAGCTATAAGGCTGAAAAATATTGTTTAGGTATCACTTATTCATTAATGTGGCCAGAGAGTTAGCTGCAGAGCATTTAATGCTGTGGTAGCAGCTTTCCTTTAGATATTTCATAGCCTTCCTCTAACCTGTTCCTTCCTGATACTTATCCTCATCAGTAGAGTTGTCCGGAACGTTGCTGTTGATGTTAGACCGCACTTTCTAACTTCGGCTTAGCATTCCTCATCGGATCACTTTTTTGGACTTTCATGACTATACCTCACCTCTTCATTCATTAACACGGACTCCTCTGACAGTGTTTCTCCGTTCTCGAACTACTTAATGTCCTCGGATTGGGCCCCCGGCCTAATATATACATAGATACGTACTACTGACCCTACCACCCATACAATACCTCTACAAAAGTTAAAATGTAAAATTTTCTGTTATTAAAAAACAAAAAAAGTAAATTTTTCTTTAATAAATCTTAATTACTAGAATCCTACTACTAGACCCAGTTGATGTTGCAAAATTCATCTTCTTCTCTTCGATTGAACAAAATAGCAGAACACATGATAGCGCCATTAACGGTGAATTCATTATTGCTAAATTGCTTTGTCATAGTT
This sequence comes from Quercus robur, assembly GCF_932294415.1. Lineage (NCBI taxonomy): Eukaryota > Viridiplantae > Streptophyta > Magnoliopsida > Fagales > Fagaceae > Quercus > Quercus robur. The sequence continues at coordinate 26,020,906 of NC_065535.1, read as the reverse complement.
GGTATGGTCGCTGTCACACCTTGCAAGACTATTCGTATTTAACTATTTTTGTCTCAAAACTTTATTGAAAGTTTGTTTTTCATCCTTAAACTTTAAGAAGTTCATTTTTCGTTCCTAAACTATTAAAAAGTTCACATTTCATCCGTAAACTATTGAAAATGTTTTATTTATATCCTTAAATTTTACCAAAAGTTTGTTTTTCATTCCTAAACAATTAAAAATTGTTCTTTTTTCATTTTTATTTTTTGTCTCTAAACCTTGAAAAAACTCTTTACAAAGTTTAAGGATGAAAAAAGAACTTTTTAAAATTTAAGGATGAAAAACAAAAATTTGTTAAAATTTTAGGGACTAAAATAATATTTTATCTATTTCTTATTATCTCTTATTTTTTTTGAAATTCATATATTTCTTATTATCTTGTTAGGAAAGTAAGGTTTTGTTTAGGAATTCATAGGGAATGGAATTGAATGATCATAAGGAAATGGAAAGGAATGGAATGTATTTAAGTAAGAGAAATGAATGGAAAAGAATGGAATATAATAGAATTAAGTAACCTTGATTAGATGTTTTAAAATAAATGAATGGAAAAAAAATGAAATAAATGGAATGTAAGTAATCTTGTTTGGGAGTAACATTGAGGGAATGAAATTGAATAATTTTATGACAATATTACTATTAGACCCCTATTTTAAAATAAATGATTGAATATATAGGGGTATTTTGGGAGTTTTAGTAAAAAAATTTATTAAATCTAATTCTATTTCCTCCTATTCCTCTTAATTTCAGGAGAAATGAAAATTTGAGATTTTAAGGGAATAGAGAGGAATGAGTGTTCCTTTCTACCCATTCCATTATCTCCCACTTAAACTCTCAAATAAGAGAATAAATTTTTCATTCCCTCTATTAAAACTCTTATACAAGAAAAGAAGAAAATGAAAGAATATTCTAAAATTATTCTTTTAATTCATTTCCATTTCATAGGAGTCAATATATAAATCTAATATCCTTCTGTGCTATGGAATTCAACTCAAACAACATTAGCTTTTCTTGTAAGTGATCAGGTAATGGCATCCTCAAGTGTTGGGCAAGACAAGTATCGATCCTTCTTGAGTGAAGAAGTGAAGAACACCAAATGGAGGTTTGGGGTACCTAACTATGATGTTGTCAATAAGCTCTTTGAAGAAGGCAGAACTAAGGTCTCCCTTTCTCTCCTTTCTTATGTGTGTGTGTGTGATATCTTTATCTCATCTGATTAGTTCAAAGGTTTTTTTTTTTTTTTTCTTTTTTGGGTGAAGATATGGCTTCCTGGGTCACTTGAAGAAAAGGTGCAGAACTTTGTAAAGACATGGGAAATGGAATTTTTCCATAAGACCGACCCAGATGAGTTTAAATCCATTGATCCCAAGAAATTTACTTTCAGCGTAAATGGTATTCATTAATTACAAAGAAATAAACTAGATTTCAAAGTTTTCAAGGTTATGTGATCTTGGAATGTTTATCATATATATTTGTGTTGTCAGGACGGAAGGCTTTAAATTTGGAAGAAATAGGCAAACTTGGGGGAGGCTATAATCCGCTACTTCAGACCTCCCTGCCAGAAAAACTCAGGGTTTACAATCCAGATGAAGAAACAGCGGCTTCTTCTCATAAAGTTTTCACTACAACATTCCCACGTGGGTTTGCTTTGGAGATTCTCCAAGTTTATACTGGGCCACCTGTGATGGTGTACAAGTTCAGGCATTGGGGTTATATGGAGGGCCCTTTCAAAGGCCATGCCCCAACTGGAGAGATTATTGAACTCTTCGGAATTGCCATTTTTGAGGTTACCCTTCAACAATATCTTTCTTTTCTTCTCTATTTTTCTTACTATTGTTGTCTACTTTTGTATAATTCAATTCTTTTTCCATGTTGAAACAGGTGGATGAGCAGATGAGAGTAGTGAAGGTGGAGTTCTTTTATGACCCTGGACAGTTACTTGGAGGTCTTCTGAAAGGCACTAGCTTGGATGGTTCTTCTGCTGAAGAGCCAAGTTCAAGCTGCCCTGTGCTCAGGAGCACAGGGTAGAATTAGATATTAACATGGAAGATTATGTAATCACACTTGTCTTTTTTTATCTTTTGATTTTGTATAATAACGTTAAAGGTCGAGCTTTAGTAGGAAGGTAGCTTTCTACCAGAAGTGTCCCGGATTGGTCCATTCCAGCCACTATCTTTAATGTGTCTGAGATGGCTAAGTTTTTACTTTTCTGTCAGTTGTTCTTTTGTTTGGGTTAGGGGATGTTGCAATTCTTCAGCCCGTGGAGCTGCTAGATTTGCTTTAAATTCTAGGATGTCTTTTACTTTCAGTAAGGATAATCTCTCCCCCAGCTTTGGCTGCTGTATGTAAGGAAGATTACCATCTTTGTTCCCTTTTTTTCAGCAATAAATTGAAGTTTATCATTAATATATATATATATATATATATATATATATGCGTACTGATTGCAAGAACTTTCTTAGTTGTAATAGCTTAAATATACTTTTTTATTTTATTTTTATTTTTAATATTATAAGTAAACATTATACTAATTTGGTATAATTTGGTAGAATGTAATAGTCAATAACAACTTGTCAATTAAAATTTATTTATTGTGAAAATATTATAAATATAACATTTTTTGTTCTTTTTAATGATTGACTAATTTTTGGGATTCTATTGAGCAAAATTTGGAGGCTTTATTTCACTCGGGAGCCTTAGGGTTTTGCCTCACTCACTCGCCTATAGCATTGAGCCGGCCTGTGTTAGGCAATTCTAGTGGAACCCAAAGTCAAACTTGGGTAATTTCTTTACTCCTATTGCATGGTGTTCTCTGTGCTGGCCTCAAAATCTTAGTGGGTTGGGCTTTAGAATTTAGGCATTTCTGGGGCTTTAATCAGGCCTCTAAACTCGCTTTTAGTGCGTGGTCACAAATAAAAATTGCCCTTGTGTTAATTTTACTCATGGGCGACTACGAAGTTCATAAGAATTCGTTGCACCACCAATGGAAAGGTTGTAGACGAACACCCTATTGGACATTACCAGAGGCTGGGAGTGTTAAACTAAAATGTCGACGCTGAGGTTGAGAGATCCTTCTCTGTCATTGCTGTTGTGGTCAAGGATTGGAGAGAGGAGTTGGTATTTGCAGAGCTACACGGAAAAAGGTAAAACACCAATCTCACTCTCCAAGTGGAAGCAAGCCTTGCTCTGGGCAGTCCTTTGTCTTCGAATGGGATTCAAAGATATGCATGCTATCAAGCTTTCTTTTCCCAACTTTGATATACCTTGGAGTTGGAGGATTAGAAATCTGGTGTTCAGGGGCGGAGTTAGAAATTTTTGTTTGGAGGGCCGATTTGTGTTGTTAATTTATTAGTCTATACAAAATTTTATACACATACACAAACACATGGAGGATTCTGGCATTTTACCCCTAATTTTGAAAAAAAATTAGCAACATGCCCCTGTTTGCAAACTATATAGGAGCGTGCCCCTGTTTCGATACTCGATTATCCTAAAATTAAGTTCAATTAAATACTCGATTTGTAGAAAATCGAGTTATGCCCGATCAAACTTAAAAAAAAATATAAAAAAAAAATTTTCATGGAACTTGAGTTTCAGGAAATTGAGTTCCATGCAAAAAAAATTTTATAAGTGTGATTGCTCTATATTCAGGGAGCCCTATAGTGGCGTTTTTAAGCCCTATAGTGACGTTTTAAGGCCATATAGCGGCGTTTTTCTGCAAAATTTTTAATTGTGTAATCGCTTTGTTCTGGTGCCCTGTAGTGATGTTTTAAGGCCCTATAGTGACGTTTTAGAGCCCTATAGCGGCGTTTTCCTGCAAAAAATTTTTATAAGTCTCATACCAAGAAGTTCAAGGGGCCCTATAGCGGCGTTTTGGAACTCGACTTCCCTAAAATCGAGTTCGATGCTTTTTTTTTTTTTTTTTTTTTAGTTTTATTTGAAATAACTCGATTTTCTACAAATCGAGTATTTTAATGAAACTCGATTTTAAGGTAATCGAGTATCGAAACAGGGACATATCCCTATATAGTTTCGAAAAAGGGGCATATTGCTAAATTTTTTAAAAATTATGGGCAAAAGGCTAGAATCTCTCAAACACATGTATCTATACACACACAAAAAATTAGTATCTATCATAATGAATCCTTAAAATTAAATGTTTCATAAAATTAAATTAATATTTCACCATTTTCCATAGTAAAATCCTTACAATTTTCATTTTCAATATAAGTTACCAAATTGTTTACTGTTGTGAGTAAAATGAAAATTCAATTAAATTAATGAAGTGTTTAAAGACATAAATGATCCAAAACTTTAAAAAATACAAGAACACATATTACCATAAAAAATGAATTTGAGAAACAATATGTTCTCTAGAACTACTAGACAAATTGAACAATTTTTTTTAAGAACATTATTGGACCAACTCAAAGAATTGGGAGGGCCAAGTCCCATTTTTGAGGACTAATTATTAAAATATTAAATATTTCTATATAGTAAAAAATAAATTTCAAAAATTGCCCCCTCCACCTTAACATGTAGCTCCGCCCCTGCTGGTGTTAGAATCGTCTTTTACCTTGTCAGATTTTTGTCTAGATCATTCTTTTAGCTGGGTACCTAGAGATACTTCTCAATAAAAATAAAAAAAAGCTGGGTACCTAGAGATGTAAATACTGCTGCCCATGCTTTAGCATTTTGGTCTTTTGACTTATAATCTTGTGGGTTCTTTTGATTTGGGGTGCTGCCCTCCTGCTTTCTATGAGGCCTTATTCTTCGGTATATCCATTAATTTCTTACGCTCTCTCAATTCCTTCTTTTGCAATCTACTCTTTCCTTTGATATTTTGATTTTCAATTTTTAACATATATAATAAATCTAAGGGCACAGTCAATTTTACAATTGCGGGTGGGTTCCAGTTATAGTAAGTTTAACGAGTAAAATCATTGATGATTGAATAAGGGATTTGGGTTTAATATTTGCCTACACTAAAAATCGATTGGTATCTTGGTCTAATGATAAAGAACTATTATCGGCGCGAATGCTATAGATTGAAACTCTCTAAAAAAAAAAAAAATTTACAATTGCAGAGGTCACAATTTTTGTTTGGTGTGTAGTAAATGTGATGTAAATGGTGGTCCAGTGTCAAAGTAGTGTATTACAAATTATAGTCTAACATGTTAATAAGTTGTGTAATTTGTTGTGTCTATAGCATACGCATTGTTAATTTAGTTGTTATCAAACTCATTTTATGATATCTTTTTTTGCTTTGTCTTTCTTATATAGTGGTTCTATCTATGGTTCTTTTATTTTGTTTTCTACTCTTTAAAATTATGAATAAGGAGAATAAATGCAGTCTCTTATAGTTGAACAAAGGAATAGGTTCGAATCTTACCAATATATATATATATATATATATAAACTAATTGTTATATTGGCTTGATGGTAAGAGTAATCATCATGGAGTAGACATCATTGATCCAAATCACATGCAAGTCTATATATTGTTGGATCAAATAAAAATATTTAAATTTCATATGAATAAAGAGTGAGAAGTTTAGTGTTAGTGTTCAAAAAATGAGTGAATTATAAGCAAGAGATTATATATATATATATATATATATATATGACAAGATCAAGTTACACTTACAATATTACACCACTTAATATATTTTTATGAGTTTAATAATTTGAAAACCCCACCGTTGGATTACATGTTCTCTATTTTCTTAACCAGAATACCAAATTTCACACTAGTTGTAAGTTATTTACTATTCAATCTACAAACTCAATTTTTATGCATAGTTTTACCATACAAAATGTAAAACTTAAATATTTTATAAATGAGATAGTTATTGATCTTTAATCGTTTTGAAATTTTGCAACCATGAAAGGTATAAGAAAATGTAATCCAATGCTAAATTTATCAAAATTTGCATCAAAAAAAAAAAAAAAATAGTGGTATAAGTCTTTTGTGTTTTTGAAGTCCAAGATTCAAGCCTGGACAACTCAAGAGAACATAAATTAATGTAATCTCGACACTTAGCTCAACAACTAGTCGATTGATCGAGAAAAATAGATTATGAATCCAAATCAGGCCCAACAAGTTTTGCTAGATATTAAATAATTGATTAGGGGTGACTTAAACTTTTTTTTGAGAGTTGCGATTATGTTGCCTAGGGTTTAGTAACCAAGTACTCTATCACCATCATGCTTTGAAGATTTGAAAACTGGTGATTACGTTGAAGTTGTTGCACATCGCAAGTTGCTGTGGAAATCTTCAAGACGATTACTGAACTCATGAATGGTGTGTTTGTGTGAAGAGAGTATGTTGTAGAAGAGTCCAATGATTTGGAGCTGCATATGGTTAGGTTAGTAAGTATTAGATGACGTAGCAATATAATTAAGGCTAATTTTATTGTGTAAACTTTGATTCCATTAGTGTATATGTTTCATTAAGTGTGGCGATAAACCTCATTGAGTTTTTTTCAATTAGGGTTTTCTCTTCATAACCGTATCACTTGTGTTATTTTCTTTCTTCACTTTATTTTAATGATATTGGTTTGTTGTGATTAACCATAAAGGAAACGTGCAAGCATACTAATAAAATCGACATATAAAACTTTTGTAATTGTTTGCAATCAGGATCTAAATTTATGTGGGTATGCTTTTGAAATCACTTGGTTTCAGAAGTTTATTTCCTAAGAAATAAATCAAGTTTCTTATCTTTAAAATTAATGTTTTTGTTAGGAAGTTATTTATCATTTTTATTTTTCAGCTTATGATTTTGGGAAAAAATTCTGCATGGGTAGAAAATTTTAAAATTTTTTTTCTTGTTTTTGAAAAAAAAAATGTTCTGGTTTAATTTATAAAATTTAATAAAACTATATAAAGTATTTTAAAGCCTATGCAACCATCTTCTATATAACTTCTTCCAACCTTTAACTACTAATATTGGTCTTCATCTTCTCTTTTTCCTTGCCACATTCCCCCTAGCTATATACCAAGCGTTACCAATAAAAATCTAGAAATGCTTTTATTACTATATTCCTTTCAAATTGATACTATGGGGACCGGCCTAGAATAATAGGCTGGACGGGCCCTGGGCCCGTTCGAGGGCTGGCCCGTCCGAGGAGACATCGTGGCCCAGGCAATCTTTATTTAGGCCCACGGGGGCAAAGAAAACATGTCCGAGGAGTAATTCCTCCTCGGACATTGCAAAATCCGGATCAAAGGTACGCCCCAGCCACTGTAGTCCAACCTCCAAACATGTAAAAAAGAAGGGAACCAGAAATATCTCATCAAAGATTGCCACTACCATATTAAATGCATCACAACTATTCTCCTGACCGCATTAATGAGGAGAAGACCCCTGAACAATGCTACCTTGAACACTGCAACTCACAAAGAATTGATAAGTGTGTCTAATGGGACAGGTGCTCGAGTAGGGGTTTGGATAATCAACAAGTGTAAAGCTCAGATGATAGGAGAGAACCTATATAATATGTAAGAGTCCCCCAAGAGAAGGGGACGGGAAAAAGAAAGAAAAGGAACACAGGAGAAAAATTTCACTGTACAAATGATGCCCATGAATAAAATTTCTCTCTTCACGTCCATCTTCTTTGTTCTCGTTTCTGTATTTCCATAGCCCATGCAACAAACCGTCTAAGCTAACTGAAAACAAGTTATTTAACCCATACTCTATAAGAAATTCATTGTGTGGAACCTTTTGGGCCAAGACTTAATCAATAAGGATTGGACCATTAAAATTGTGCTCCTACAGATACATCATTTAATATATTGAAAGCAAATTCATGTGAATGTGAACTGAATTCTTTCGATTTCAAATGACTTGTTCTAAAATTTACTTATGGTTTACATAGTTAAACCTTTGGAAACTCATTACCACAATTAGTACATATTACTTAAAAAAGCGTCACTTGACTTATATTTTATCAAAAGTCACAATGCTAAAGAACTCTCAATTAAATAAACTATTATTTAGAGAAAATGCTATACCATATAGCATTTTTCCTTGCCCATCACTTAACTTTCTATAATATATTTCTTTTCTACAAGTTTCAATTTCTATAAACACAAATTATTTAGTAGAAACTTTCACATATAAGTCCTTTCAGGGGCCCCTCAAAAAAAAAAAAAAAAAGTCCTTTCAGGGATACCGGGTGGTGGGCTTAATGAACTTGAGAATGTGTTGTAAACATGTTTTTAAAAACTAGTACAGTGAAAAAACTGAAAAATTGACTGGTTATCGGTTTTCTGGTTAGACCAAGATCTAACTAGTGGTCAAATTAGTGACGTCATAAATAATTTAATTAATAATTTTAAAATAATAAAAAATATATATTTAAGTTTTTTAACTAAGAATATTCAGTTAAACACACACATATATATATATATATATAATATATATATATATATATATATATATAAAATTTTAAAAATAATATAAAAATTTAAAAATAATGTGAGTTTAGTATTCGTGGGAAATAAAAATAACAAAACCCACAACTCATATATAAAAATTTTATACCGGTTAAGAATCAAATTAACAATATATAATATATATTTATTATTATTATATATTTAATACTTATATATATATACTAAGTACTGACATGGCTTTCCCTCATGAGTTGTCCGGTAAGTCACTTTGCTTATTTCAAGAACTTGTAACGTGGCTATTGGAGGTGAGTGAGACATAGACAAGACATAGAAAAAAAAAAAAAAAAAAAATCATTCTCCTTCATTAATACTTCACCTTGCCCTTCTTTCAAACTTCCATTTCTCCTTTCAAACTTGTCACTTCAGACCGAAAGCTAAAGTAATTCTCACACTCACCTCTCTCGGTCTCAAAATATTTTTGCTACTAAATAAAAAATTTCAAGAAGTTGATGTTTTCGAGGTAATTCATATTTACCTTAAAAATAATCAAGAATCACATTTTAATCTTTAGTTCTTTACCTCTCTCTCTTTCCATTGATTTTTTTTTCCTTCCCACATTTTTGGATCATCATTCTTATGGGTTTTAGGTGAGATTTGAAGGGAAAAAAAAATGCAACTTTTTTTTTTTTTTTTTGTTGCAAAATGCATACATCTAAACATTATTCTAATCCGGTTCAATTGGCCCGGTTTTCGATTTCCACGTTGAATCCCCAGTTATCGGTTTTTTTCACTTTTCTTTTTAATTTTTGATTTTTAAGCATAACCAGACCGGACTATTAGTCGGTTCCTTGTTGAGCCGGTCCGGTTTGATTTTTAAAACCATGGTCGTAAATTCAGAGGTTTCAAGTTTTAGTTTCCACACTATCAATTTGTGGAGTTTCTAAGGTGTTTCATGTAGGTAGGGAGTAGAATAGTTCAGCTAAAGGTTTTGGTTTTTTTTTTTTTTTTTTTTTTTTTTTTAAATTTTTTTTTAAATTTTTTAATTTTTAATATATATATATTTATATAGGGTAAGACTTAGGTGCAACATTTAGGTACTGTTCCTTAGGTTTCTCTCTTAATATTCTACCGTGAGGATTTGTTCTCATAGGATGAAAGTGTATTTTTTAGTTAAGTAGCCACATGGTTGAATCTTAAGAGGGGAACCTATGGAACACCTAAGGTATTGTACCTAAGTTTTGTCCATATATATAACCCTAACCATATATTTTGTCTTTTCCTAAATGAATATTAGAATTATATGAGGTATTCATGCTCTAATTGACTTGTTTATCATGATTTTTGAACTAATATCCTTTCAAGACCATTAAAATGAATGCTTTAATTTAATATATTGCAGTTATAGGTCATTTGTCTCACATGATCATTGAAACTTATTGCATTTTGCAAAATACCTAACTTATTAACAAGTCAACAGAAAAATTATTATCAGACCTTGTGACCCTAGCAAAAAGATATTGCTTAAACTAAAAGTAACTTAATTTGAAAATTATCATATTTTTCAAAGTCACACTTTTCAACAACACTTATTTGAACAAAATATTTTATGAATCAATCAATTATATATATATATATATATATAAAATATTTATTTCATCGAAAAAAATCATAAAAAAATATAAAATTATATATATTTCAATTCTTTCTAAAACACCTAAGGTATTGTATTTAAGTTTTGTCCATATATATAACCCTAACCATATATTTTGTCTTTTCCTAAATGAATATTAGAATTATATGAGGTATTCGTGCTCTAATTGATTTGTTTATCATGATTTTTGAACTAATATCATTTCAAGACCATTAAAATGAATGCTTTAATTTAATATATTGCGGTTATAGGTCATCCGTCTCACATGATCATTGAAACTTATTGCATTTTGCAAAATACTTAACTTATTAACAAGTCAACAAAAAAATTATTATCAAACCTTGTGACCCTAGCAAAAAGATATTGCTTAAACTAGAAGTAACTTAATTTGAAAATTATCATATTTTTCAAAGTCACACTTTTCAACAACACTTATTTGAACAAAATATGTTATGAATCAATCAATTATATATATATATATATATAATATTTATTTCATTGAAAAAAATCATCAAAAAATATAAAATTATATTTATTTCAATTCTTTCTAAAACACCTAAGGTATTGTATTTAAGTTTTGTCCATATATATAACCCTAACCATATATTTTGTCTTTTCCTAAATGAATATTAGAATTATATGAGGTATTCGTGCTCTAATTGATTTGTTTATCATGATTTTTGAACTAATATCCTTTCAAGACCATTAAAATGAATGCTTTAATTTAATATATTGCGGTTATAGGTCATCCGTCTCACATGATCATTGAAACTTATTGCATTTTGCAAAATACTTAACTTATTAACAAGTCAACAAAAAAATTATTATCAAACCTTGTGACCCTAGCAAAAAGATATTGCTTAAACTAGAAGTAACTTAATTTGAAAATTATCATATTTTTCAAAGTCACACTTTTCAACAACACTTATTTGAACAAAATATGTTATGAATCAATCAATTATATATATATATATATAATATTTATTTCATTGAAAAAAATCATCAAAAAATATAAAATTATATTTATTTCAATTCTTTCTAAAACACCTAAGGTATTGTATTTAAGTTTTGTCCATATATATAACCCTAACCATATATTTTGTCTTTTCCTAAATGAATATTAGAATTATATGAGGTATTCGTGCTCTAATTGATTTGTTTATCATGATTTTTGAACTAATATCCTTTCAAGACCATTAAAATGAATGCTTTAATTTAATATATTGCGGTTATAGGTCATCCATCTCACATGATCATTGAAACTTATTGCATTTTGCAAAATACTTAACTTATTAACAAGTCAACAAAAAAATCATTATCAAACCTTGTGACCCTAGCAAAAAGACATTGCTTAAACTAGAAGTAACTTAATTTGAAAATTATCATATTTTTCAAAGTCACACTTTTCAACAACACTTATTTGAACAAAATATTTTATGAATCAATCCATCAATTATATATATAATATTTATTTCATCGAAAAAAATCATCAAAAAAATATAAAATTATATTTATTTCAATTCTTTCTAAAACACCTAAGGTATTGTATTTAAGTTTTGTCCATATATATAATCCTAACCATATATTTTGTCTTTTCCTAAATGAATATTAGAATTATATGATGTATTCGTGCTCTAATTGAATTGTTTATCATGACTTTTGAACTAATATTCTTTCAAGACCATTAAAATGAATGCTTTAATTTAATATATTGCGGTTATATGTCATCCCTCTCACATGATCCTTGAAACTTATTGCATTTTACAAAATACTTAACTTATTAACAAGTCAACATAAAAATTATTATCAAACCTTGTGACCCTAGCAAAAAGACATTGCTTAAACTAGAAGTAACTTAATTTGAAAATTATCATATTTCTCAAAGTCACACTTTTCAACAACACTTATATATTTGAACAAAATATTTTCTGAATCAATCAATAATATATATATATATATATATAATATTTATTTCATCGAAAAAAATCATCAAAAAAAATATTTATTTCAATTCTTTCTAATCATTCAAATGTATATAAGTTATACAGATCTTGGCCTTAACTATTATTTTGAATTCAACTATAAAATAAGAAATTTATATACTGAGGGAAAATTGATGGATAGAAGAGCGATGAAAAAAATTATCGTAGAAATGACAGAATTGGTCATCCTTATTCTTGTTGAAGTGCTAGCTAATTATCTGACTTTCACTTCTTTCAATCCATCTTCACTTCCAATAAACTTTCCTCATCACACTAAACTTAATAATGTTCCAGATCTATCTCACAAATGCGTTGAGGAAGAAGTAGTCAATTGTATAACATCGCTAAAAATACCGCATAAGCATCGCAATGCAATATGTATTGTAAGATGTTTTCGGATTTGCATGGTTAACCCAATTTTTAAAAACGATCCAGCATATCATACTGCTAAAAGCTGCTATATATGTTGCCTGTATCAATACAAAAACTGAAGGAATCCTTTTTGCAAATTGTTTATTGAGATGTTACAGAGAATTGGTATTTAGCGCAATCTCTCTCTCTCTCTTAGCAATCAATACTTTTGGAAGGTCCAATACATTCAAATTAAACTTATTCGAAAATGGGACAAGAATTATGCTATTAGCTAGTGGATTATGTAGATGGGATTGCTCGCTTGGTCTAATTTATTAAGAACAAAATAGGACCCCCTAGACAAAAAATTAATCCATAATCATGGAAGTTGTGGAATTAGACTACGGGAATAAGAAGTTACTAAACCCAAAAAAAAAAAGATTTTGGAATATTTGGAAGTACAGTGGCAATCCAAAAAAAAAAAAAAAAAAAAAAAAAATCTATAAACCTAGGAAATATTATAAAATTGTATGTATGAGACCACCAAGATGGGTTTTGAAACTCTAGCCTATGCAGTTTTTTAAACAGGTACTTGTTTAATGATATATACAACACATAGTAGTGAAAATTTTAAATAGCCATATCTCACTTGTTTAAAATCTTCAAATGTTTAAATCGGAACCTTTTCAAAACCATGTGTAACACCTCAGGTCCTCTAGGTCCAGAAGGCTAGCCTAATGGGAAAGGGTGTTTAACAAGTTTTATAAACTTTTCAACCTCTCCGTCACTAATTGACGTGAGACTCCACTCCACCACATTTCCATTATGCTATTCTGATAAAGAGGTGGAGAAGTTTTATACTCTTGGATACCCCTTCTCTATGGGGCTAGCCTTTTGGGCTTGAAGGATCCGAAATGTTATATCTTGAATGTCTACTTATAGATCAAAATGATTTTATTTAAAATTTTAAGAAACAGAATCTGCGTAGCGGAATTTTAACAATCGGTTTTATGACATACTTCTCTTCACTAAGTGTATGTTTGGATCCACTGAAAGTTGCTGCGTTTACGTTTACGTTTCAGCTTTTTTTTTTTTTTTTTTTTTTTTTTTTAACGCTAAAACGCTACTGTTCATCACTGTTATGAACAGTAGCCACAACTTTTGACTGTGAACAGTGTATATATGCACTGTTCATGGACCCATAAATTACACTTTTCAGCAACTTTTTCATTAAAAATGGGTCTCACGGTACTATTCACACATTTAAAAATTATTTTGCTACAGTGTTTTCAGTTTTCAGTTTTCAGTTTCAGCAAAATAAGTTCTATCCAAACACACCCTAAGTTGACAATTCCATAGGAACTTCGAAATTTTTCTACATTGTCTAGAGCAATCCTCCACGTAGACCAACAATTTAAACTTGTTCAAAATTTCAGTCTATAATATGTATAACCCACAAACAAAATATTTCTCCAATAGTGATGCACGCTACTAGATTGATGCAAACATAACCCACAATTTAAGACCTCACAACACTCTGTAAACATTATGAGAAATACAAAATTCATTTTCTATGTAGTGGGTACCAGTCATGGTGTTTGTATACATACCACTCTATCAATATTGAGTGGTATAGTGGGATAGAGTAACGGTTTAAGCCATTATTCCATAACTCTTGGATGTTACTTTTGGTGAGGTATACAAAGGGACATGCCCAATTTGGGTGTCTTATATTCCTCTCAGTTTCTAACACTTATTTATTTATTTAATTTCTAAGATATTATTTAAAAAGTATGCAAGGGTCATATTTTTATTTATAGGAATATCAAAGTCAAAACGCACTTTACATGTATTTGAGTCTTAGTTTTTAGTGTATTCAAAGATACGTTCAAGTGGTATGAATTGAAGATAGAAGGCTGCTAAAGCAAAGCAGTGAAATATGACTTTGATACCTGCTAATCTATCGAGAGTAAATGAATTTCAATACCTGGCTAGTCACCTCTCGATCTATTGAGTTACGAGAAAACTAAACAGTAATTTTTGTTTCAGTCCACAATGACTTGGTTCATCTTAGAATTCATGTACTAGAGTTCAAGAACATATAAAAGAGATATTTTATGACCATCATCACATACAAAGAGAGACTCATGCATAAATATTTAAGAAGTTTATTGATATGTAAAATGGGATGTCTACAATATTAGTACTCAACAAATACTTGCTTCTTTTTATAGGTTTAATTACACATTTTTTCTTCAACCTTTTTCTCATGTTTCAAAATAGTCTCTAACCTTTCATATGTTTTAGTTTAGCCCATAACCTTTTAAATGTGTGTCAAAAAGATCCATATCGTGAATAAAACAATTGCTCAAATAATAGTCCAACAGTGAAACAAGAGAAACGTCTAGCAATTACTTGTCAGGCATATCTTAGTGATAGGATACCTAGCTATATATCTTGAGCTAAGGCTCAAGGACTTGAAGAGAAGAAATAGAAGTTTTATGGTTTGATTTGAATTTTCATGATAACTTTTGAATATTGCAATAACTAATTTTAATTGGAAATAAACTTTGGACTTGTAAATTCTGCGGTTAGGTTGAAATTATATTGGTTATTGATTGACTGATCTGCAGGTTTGATCTTTTCTTATTATCAGGATTTGGTTTAAAAAGTATTTTTGAAATTCATTGATTGTTTCAAAAAATGTTGTGGCCTCTGATTTTTTTTGCATTCATTTTTTTTTCCTAAAACAACATTAATAACTTATTCATAAAAAAAAAAAAAACATTAAAAACTTATCAGACATATACAAACGTTATATCCAATAACATTTTTTTTTCTTTAAAAAAATTAATAACATACATATATTTTTTGAGCTTTTTCATTGGCAAAAGTAACACTATTCTTTTTCATATGCATCAACCTAAAACATTAGATTGGACCTAGTTTGCTACCATTCTTCTCCTCCTATTACAATTGATTTTTGTGAGAAAGCTATTTATAATTTTTCATATTCCTACTTGTGGTATTGAAAAAAGTTAAAATTATAAGTTTTACAAACTACAAGGGGCTTAAGCTTGATTTAATATTTACTTTGAAAGAAAATAGAGTTTCTCTTAATTTAGCATTAAAAATTTACTAAAATGAAATTACACTACCAAAAATTGGATCTATAGTGGCATTTTTTTTTATTATCGGTGTTCATAAAAAATGCCACTATAGGATGCTTTGTGATATTTTTGGGATACTTTGTGTGCAAAAATGTTGCACGGGGATTTTAGAGTATTCTAGGGATAGTTTGCATAGTCTTGTTGATAGAAGTTCTTACTTAGTTATGAAATATATGAATTTTTTTGTTATGAAATTGAAACAATTTTCCTAAGTACCTGTATGCTGTATCATTAAAAATATTTCATTAATTGTAATTATGGTGGAGAAGGATTAGACACTTTAGCATGTCTAATTGTAAATATGACGAATGGTTGAGGAACAACAAGCATGAAAAACCTTTATATTTTACTAGTGTGTAGTTTCGTGCATATGCATGAATACTGTGGGGACCAGCCCAGAATAACAAGTTGGCTGGGCCTTGGGCCCGTCCGAGGAGACGTCGCGGCCCAGAATCCCTGCCCAAGCCAACTGGGGCGAAGAAAACACTTCTGAGGAGTAATTCCTCCTCGGATATTCCAAAGTCCAGGTCAATGATGCATCCCAGTTACTGTAGCCCTCACTCCATACACGTAAGAAGAAAGGAGACTCAAAATATCCCAGCAAAGGCTGTCACCACCACATTAAATGCACCACAACTACTCTCCTGGCCGCATTAATGAAGAGAAGACCCCTGAACAGTGTTACCTTGGTCACTGCAACTCACAAAGAACTGGTAAGGGCGTCTGATGGGACAGGTGCTCAAGTGGGGGTTTGGATGATCAACAAGTATAGGGCCCAGATGATAAAAGAGAGCCTATATAATATGTAAGAGTCTCTCAAGAATGGGGGACGAGAAAAAGGACGAAAAAGAGAGAGGAGAGAGGGGAGGAGAACCAGGATTCACTGTATGAATGCATAGTCATGAATAAAACTTCCATTTTCACATCCATTTTCCTCATTCACATTTCTATATCCACTAAGGACATGCAACGAACCGTCTAAGCCAATTGAAACCAAGTTCTTCAGCCCATACTTTACAAGATTCATTGTGTGGGACTTTTTGGGCCAGGGCCTGACCATCCAGGACCGGGCTAACTAAAATCGTGACCCTACAATTGGCGCCGTCTGTGGGAAGAACTAAGGTATCAGTTAGCACGATAGTCGAGCATGACAGAACTAGGTCCACACCAGGAGAATCCCCACCAAGCTAACTCTCAATAGACACAACCCATTGAGTCCCAGCGACAAAATAACCCCGCCAACCTAAGCGGCAGAGGGAATTGTGAAGGAAGCGTGCATACTACCCAGACGAGCCAGAGTCACACCCAGATAGGTAGTCACGTATCCTAGAGGCGAAATAATCATCAGGCCATGCAGCGAGAGATAGATGACCTGAAAAGGAAGTTACAACGTGCACAGCGAAAGCGATCTCCCTTTAGCTCAGATGATTCCTCTAATGGGGAGGATGCAAGTTACCGACGGAGGTCAAGGACCCCCCCAAGTGAAACCTTTTCTTACGAAAAGGAACCACGCCCTGTACGAAAATATGAGAGCCCATTCAGCAGGGTTCAGGAAATGAGGCTATGAATAGGGCGCTAGACCAGATTTCAAGGTCACCCTTCATGTATAGAATCAAAGGGGCTAAGCTGTCTCAACGCTTTAACCAACCAGCGTTCGCCATCTATAACGGCCGAGCAGACTCGGTAGAGCAAGTGAGTCAGTTTAACCAAAAAATGGCTATCTACTCGCAAAATGAAGCCCTGATGTGCAAAGTCTTCCCATCCAGCTTGGGACCAATGGCGATGAGGTGATTCAACAGCCTGAAGACAAATTCCATAGGCTCATACAAGCAGCTCACTCAGTCTTTTTGCTCCCGCTTTATTACAAATAGCAGAGTCTCTCGGCCCCTTAGTTCGCTGTTATCCTTGTCCATGCACAAGGGAGAAACCCTGAAAGCATATTCAGATAGATATTGGGAGATGTATAACGAGTTAGATGAGAGCCATAATGATGTTGCTATCAGCACATTCAAAAGCGGTCTCCCCACCGAGCATGGCTTGAGGAAATCTCTCACTGGTAAACCAGTTGTCAACATTCATCAGTTGATGGATATGATTGACAAGTACAAAAGGGTGGAAGAAGATCAGCTGCAAGGAAAGGGAAAGGAGAAGATCATTCCCCCCAAAGCAAATGATTTCAGGTTGGAACGATATAACCATAACCAGTCGAGGAGAGATTTTCGCGACAGGCTGGACAGAGTAACACGCAAACGGTGAATGTCGTGTTCAGGGAGCCAGTACAACAGGTGCTGGAGAAAGTAAGGAACGAGCCTTACTTCAGATGGCCGGGAAAGATGGCTGGAGACCCTTCCAAACGTAACCAGAACCTTTACTGCCACTATCATCAGGACCATGGGCATACCACTAAGGATTGCAGGAATCTATGGAATCACCTAGATCAGTTGCTCCGAGAAGGGAAGCTACGTCATCTTCTGCACCCCTCGAGTGGTCATCCCGGTCAAGCAATGCAAGAGCCTCGAAAGGATGTGTCATTAAGACCCCCCACCGGAACGATACACGTCATCCTCACCACACCAGGAAGAACAGGGCCACCCCCTTCCAGGGTACTGGCTATTGGTCGGCTCCACTCCGAGGACAGGCAAAGGGAACCTAAAAGGTCGAAAAAGGGAAGCTCTTTGATACTAGGATTCTCGGACGAGAATAAGAGAGGAACTATCCAACCTCACGACGATGCCTTAGTGGTTACGTTAAGAATCGGAGGCTTTGATGTGAGAAGGGTGTTAGTGGACCCAGGAAGCGCAGTAGAGATAATGTACCCTGATCTATACAAGGGGTTGAACCTGAGGCCGGAGGATTTGACAGCTTATGACTCCCCCCTTATCAGCTTCGAAGGGAAGACTGTTACGCCCAAGGGGCAGATCAGACTACCCATATAGACTGGATCGGAGGTAGTGGAGGTAAATTTTATTGTGGTTGATGCTTACTCACCTTACACAGCGATAGTAGCCAGGCCATGGATCCACGCCCTGGAAGCCGTATCCTCCACCCTTCACCAAAAAGTAAAATACCTGTCCAGAGGTCAGGTAGAAGAGATTCGCGGAGATCAGGCCATGGCCAGTCAGTGTATAGTGGCTGCCATCTTACATCGGTCCCATGCTGAGTCCTCGGCCCCTGGGAACTTATAGCAACCAGCCACCTCGGCAGGGCAAGACAATGAGCTAGCCGAGGAGATAAGGTGTGAAAATTTAGAAAAATTCATCGTCAACGACGACCCGGAAAAGTTTTTCCGGGTCGGCTCCGAGTTGCCTTCTCAAGAAAAAGAGGAACTGGTCGGATTTCTTAGAAGAAATGTTGATGTGTTTGCATGGGACGCTTACGACGCCTCGGGAGTTGATCCTAGCCTTATTTGTCACCACCTGAACGTTAACCCATCTTCCACTCCGAAGAAGCAACCACCCCGACGCCCCTCGAAGGAACATGCTAGTGCCGTAAGAGACGAAATGGCAAAGCTGAAAAGAGCAGGGGCTATTAAAGAGGTCTTTTACCCCGAATGGTTGGCAAACACGGTAGTGGTAAGGAAGAAAACGGGGAAGTGGAGAGTCTGCGTGGACTTCACGGACCTAAATAAGGCGTGCCCAAAGGATCCATTTCCCTTACCTCGAATTGACCGATTGGTGGATGCAACCGTGGGACACCCTCGAATGAGTTTCCTGGACGCCTTCTAGGGTTATCATCAGATACCCCTTGCGTTAGAAGATCAGGAGAAGACGGCTTTCATGACACCTATCGGAAACTATCACTATAAGGTGATGCCGTTTGGACTAAAGAACGCAGGGTCAACCTACCAAAGGATGATGACCAGGATGTTCGAGCCACAGCTGGGAAAAATCATTGAGGTTTATATAGACGATATGGTTGTAAAAAGTAAAATAGTGTCCGAGCACGTAAAAGACCTTGAAATCATCTTTGCTATCTTAAGGGAGCACAAGTTGCGACTCAATGCTTCCAAGTGTTCATTCGGGGTCGGGTCTGGGAAATTCTTAGGGTGTATGGTAACCCACAGGGGAATAGAAGTAAGTCCCGATCAAATCAAAGCAATTAACAGCCTACAGGCTCCTCGGAATCCAAAAGAAGTACAGAAGCTCACTGGCATGATCGCAGCATTAAACAGGTTCATATCACGATCTGCGGATCGATGTTGACCCTTCTACCTCTTGATAAATAAATGGAAAGGGTTTGAATGGTCGGAGGACTGTGTTCGGGCCTTCCAGCAACTTAAGGAATACCTATCGCGACCACCCATCATGTCCAGCCCTAAGGCAGACGAGGTACTGTTTGCATACGTGGCCGTAGCTCCCCATGCTGTAAGTCTGGTACTGATATGGGATGATAATGGGGTACAGCGACCGGTTTACTACGTGAGCAAATCATTACATGAGGCCGAAGTGCGATACTTACCTTTGGAAAAAGCAATTCTGGCGATAGTACACGCCACACGGAAGCTCCCTCACTACTTTCAGGCGCATACGGTCATTGTTCTAATCCAACTTCCCCTTTGAGCGGTGCTTCGAAGCGCTGACTACACAGGAAGGATCGCCATGTGGAGTGCGCTTTTGGGGGCCTTTGATATTAAATATATGCCCAGATCCTCCATCAAAGGTCAAGTTCTCACAGACTTAGTCGTGGAGTTTGCTGAACCCTCTGTAGAAACAATAACCGAGAAGAAAGACATAGATGGAAAATCGGTTGGTACAATTTTAGCGGGGGGGACCCTGCATTGGAAGGTCTACGTAGATGGCACGGCCAACCAGAGAGGATCTGGAGTTGGGATAGTTTTAATATCGCTGGACGGTGCTGCCATTGAAAAATCACTGAGACTCGGGTTCTCGGCTACGAACAATGAGGCCGAGTACGAAGCCTTACTTCAAGGGATGACGATGGTTCAAAGATTGGGCGGAAGGGTAATAGAAGCATTCTCGGACTCTAAATTGGTCGTCGGCCAAGTGATGGGTGAGCTGGAAGCTAGAGATGCTAGGATGCAAGAGTATCTAGGACGAGTCAAACGCTTACAGTTGAGTTTTGAATCCTTCAATCTGACACACGTTTCCAGGAGTGTAAACACCCATGCAGACTTGCTGGCCACTCTCGCCATGTCCTTGGCACATAATCTGCCGCGAATGATCCTTGTCGAAGATCTAGTCCAAACGAGTCCCATTAGAAGAGACCCGGCCCAGGTCCATCAGATCAGAAAGAATCCCAGCTGGATGGATCCCATAAAAAACTTCCTCCAAAACGACATCCTACCAGAGGGAAAATTGGAGGCCGAGAAGATACGGAGGAATGCTCCTCAGTTCTGGCTATTGGAGGGCCATAAACTATATCGGCGCTCCTACTCTAGGCCATACCTACTCTGCATACATCCAGAAGAATCCGAGTCCTTACTTGAAGAGTTACACGAGGGGATTTGTGGAAGTCACACCGGAGGGAGGTCACTAGCACACAGGGCACTCACCCAAGGATACTGGTGGCCGAACATGCAAAGAGAGGCCCAGGAATACGCCAAGAAGTGTGATCAGTGCCAGAGATTCGCCCCAAATATCCACTAACCCGGAGGGGTCCTCAACCCCCTCTCCAGGCCCTGGCCATTCGCACAATGGGGTCTTGATATTGTCGGTTCTTTCCCCAAAACTGCGGGGAATAAGCGATACATAATAGTTGGAACCGATTACTTCACCAAATGGGTGGAGGCTAAACCTTTGGCCAACATTAGGGACGTGGATGCCTAGAAATTCATCTGGAAGAACATTATTACCCGTTTCGGAACTCCACACACACTCATTTTGGACAACGGTCTCTAATTCGACAGCAAGAACTTTAGGGAGTATTGCCGTGAGTTTGGGATCATTAACCGATACTCCACTCCCGCCTACCCCCAAGGAAATGGGCAAGTTGAGGCCGTGAACAAGGTCATAGTGAATGGACTGAAGAAAAGGCTGGATGAGGCAAAGGGGAGATGGGTGGAAGAGCTCCCACACGTCTTATGGACCTATTAGACAATGCCGCGACGGTCAACCGGTGAAACCCCCTTTTCGATGACTTATGGGGCTGAGGCCGTGCTCCCAATCGAGAACAACTTTCCCACATTGAGGTCTAACTCCTTTACCCCGAACAGTAACGACGAGTTATTGGGAAGAAGTCTAGACTTAGCCGAGGATAGAAGGGAAAAAGCAACGATCCATATAGCCTATTATCATCAGAAGCTGAGACAAGGATATGATGCCAATGTTAAACTGTGACCTTTAGGTCCGGGTGATCTCGTGATGAGAAAAATTCTCGGCAGTGCAAAAAACCCCTCTTGGGGTAAGCTGGGGCCCAATTGGGAAGGACCATATCGCATCACATCTGTGTCCGGGATAGGTGCTTATTATCTAGAAGATTTGGATGAAAAAACTGTACCTCGATCGTGGAATGTAAACAACCTAAGAAGATACTATTATTAATGAAAACGGCTTTGCCCATGTTTTGTTCTGTGATTTTCCTGTACCCACCGGTCTATTTCTAACTGTTTAAAGTTTTAAACAGAACCTAAGTCCTGCATGGCTCCTCGGACCACAGACTTAGGGGAAATTATTACTTATGCAATTTATTCCGAGTTTTAAACAGAACCTAAGTCCTGCATGGCTCCTCGGACCATAGACTTGAGGGAAATTATCACTTATGGCAACTGTTCAAAGTTTTAAACAGAACCTAAGTCCTGCATGGCTCCTCAGACCACAGACTTAGGGGAAATTATCACTTATGGCAACTGTTCAAAGTTTTAAATAGAACCTAAATCCTGCATGGCTCCTCGGACCACAAACTTAGGGGAAATTATTACTTATGCAATTTATTCCGAGTTTTAAACAGAACCTAAGTTCTGCATGGCTTCTCGGACCACAGACTTAGGGGAAATTATCACTTATGGCAACTGTTCAAAGTTTTAAACAGAACCTAAGTCCTGCATGACTTCTCGGACCACAGACTTAGGGGAAATTATTACTTATGCAATTTATTCCGAGTTTTAAACAGAACCTAAGTCCTGCATGGCTCCTCGGACCACAGACTTAGGGGAAATTATCACTTATGGCAACTGTTCAAAGTTTTAAACAGAACCTAAGTCCTGTATGGCTCCTCGGACCACAGACTTAGGGGAAATTATTACTTATGCAATTTATTCCGAGTTTTAAATAGAACCTAAGTCCTGCATGGCTCCTCGAACCACAGACTTAGGAGAAATTATTACTTATGCAATTTATTCCAAGTTTTAAACGGAATCTAAGTTCTGCATGGCTCCTCGGACCACAGATTAGGGGAAATTAGTTCAAGGTGCGCGAGTAGTCTAGCGTCATTGCAACCCTTATTCAAATTCGCTGCACGGCATCCTTTTTTCTCGTCCGTTTATATTTATTTATATCATTGCAAACGTTAAATAAAGGGATAGTATTAGTAAACATCCATAGAAAACAAAGAGAATGTTCTATATTAATATTCCGAAATCAATACAAAGAGAGGTCCTTACAAAAGAACAAAAACAAGACCACTCTCATTCAAAGAAAAAAAAGGGAATATAAAAATTAAAAACCTAAAAGCTAAGCCTTAGCAGGAGGATCCTTTTTCTGCTCTGGCTGAGGAGGAGGAGCCTCGGAGATAGAGTCCATGGCAGGGTCCTTGGCTTTATCAAGCAGAGGGACGGCATCAGGCACCGCCAAGCCCTGCTCAGAAGCTGCTTGCACGCCACCAGGATTCTCTCGGATCTCCTGAGGATAGAAGACATTCTCAGGCAATCTTAGCGCCTAATCCGTAGGAATTCCTGCAGCATTAAGGGCGTAAGCCCATGAGATGCTGCAGTAATCCCTGCACACCTCGGGGATTTCCTCGGATAGCCTGGCCTCCGTTTCTTGAATCCCGAGCTGATGAGAAGCTTTCTTTTCAGCCTCCGCAGCCTCCTGGATCAGCTGAGCCTCTTCTTTAACCCGCCTTATCTCGTCTTCAGCTTTCTGCAGAGTGGCCTTAAGTTCCAGTACATTCTGCTTCTCAGTAGCAAGACTGGTTTCGGTTACGAATAATTTCTGGCGCTGATCCTCCGCTTCGGTTTCAGCGCTCTTCAGGCTAGCCTCTGACTCTTTGAACTTCTCCGTAAGTTCAAAGATCTCTTGCTTGAAGGACCCCACGGCCCTCTCCACCTCAGTCTGAGACTGAGCCTTAGCTTCAGCCAAGCTGCGGCAGAACTCCTCAGCCATAAACACCTGCTGGGTGATCTACCAACAAAACAAAACCGAAATTAGGATAGAATGCAACAATGTTGATGGCTTAATAAAAGGGTGCAAGAATGACCTACCATCGCAAGGTCCCTCTTAAGGGACAGAAAAAGCTCGGGCTGGGAGAATTGCCTGTAGGCCTCCATATCCTGAGGAAGGAGCACTGGCTGCTCCAGGGCCTCAGCTATGTAACCTGCTCTGCCCCTGTTGTACTCTCGAACCGAGGCAGTGTAGGGGATAGTGACCCTGTCTAGCTCCATCTTTGGACTCCATGTGCGTGGATTAACGCGCACCTCAGCCCGATTCTCCTCATCCCGGCTCTCCGCAGAGTTAGCCCTTTTACTCCTCTGTCCCTGAGTGGCTTTCTGCTGCTTGGTCAGGCGGGGGGCCACTTCACCTTCTTCAGGAACGTCAACCGGCCTTTTCTTTTTTAGGTTCGAGTTAACCTTGAGGCCAGGGTCGGAAGGAACTTGAGGGGCGGTTGGGGGAGGGTCCTGGGCTTGTGACTTAGCAGGCGCCTTCGAAGACTGACCCTTTCCTCGGCTGGACATCAGTTCTCGTAAAGATTTTCCCTTGCCAGCCATATTGCCTACTTCCTCGTCTAAAGAGTCGTCCGAGTAGGCTATAATGATTGGAGCGCTTGCCACGGAGTTTCGATCCTGCTCTCCTTCGGGGTCCGAGAGCTCAACTACAGGGGCTTTGTCAACCTCCTCTTCAAAATAAAACTCGTCTATTTCCTCCTCAAGGGAAAGACGAGATGATTCGGCCTCTTCCTCAGCTGGCATGGCGGCTTCGTGGTCGCCTGGAGGCAGTTGCAAGGCCGGTGGAGGATCCCGAACACCAGGTAGCACGACTGGCTTAAGATCTACTCAGGCCAGAAACTTAGGCTTGGACATGTCAATCCTAGCCAACCGTGAACTACCAGCTCTGATGGCGTGGCCAATGGCTTGGAAAGCACGGGTTAGTGGTCGATAGCCCAAAACCAAATGACACGTGCGTAGCTGCCCGTCCTCGGTGACATAGATTTCCGACCTTAGAAGATAATTTAGGGCTGGAACGTTCACGTGGCTTAGCCTGGGAGCAACCAAAGCTCTATCTGCAATATAGCCGAGAAGGGAATTAGAATTAAACTACAAGATTTATGACAAGCAAAAAAGAGAGTAAATCCGAGGAGCTAAGCCCCTTCCCTAAAGGATTGGGCCTAAAGGCACCGCACCTGGGATTCCTGCTTGAGTTGGATAATGAAGACCATCGCTCCATTCTCCTGAGGCAATGAGAAAGTCATCCTTTATAGTCTTATTGGATATGGGGAGACAGGAGATTAGCCTAACCACCTCGGATCGAGATTTAAGGTAATGCCCTCCCTTCTCGACGTAGTGGCACTCGTACATGTGTACCACATCATGCCAGGTCAGACCCAGACCCATTCACTCGTTCAAGACATCTATGCAGCCTAATACCCTGAACATGTTTGGAGCGCACTGATGTGGTGTCAACCTATGGTGGAACAAGTAGTCCCGGGTAATCCTACACATGGGGAGTGTCATTCCCCCTTGTATAAAGGCAATCATAGGAATGACCACTTCACCCACGTCTCTATCTAACAGTACTCCTTCTGGAGGACAGTACCGCAGAACCACCCCCGGCGGGATATGATATTTTACCCTAAAAGCCTCCATGGCAGCCGGAGTGTCTACTAGGTCTTTGAATCTACCCATCTAAGCTGAACTGGAGGAATGGAAATAAAGATCGGGGAGAAAAGAAAAATCCGAGGAGAAATTCGAAGCGACGAAACGAACGGAACTTACAGATATCTTCACAAATGACCGGTGAGGTAATCGAAAATCTCTTCTAGGAAGGGCGCTTCGCGGAAACGATTATGGAGATTTGAAGAACGGAGGTGCTCGTGGACTTCTGGGCGCTGGAGTTCTTTGGAGTTCTTTGTTCTGATGTGCGGATAAAAAAAAGAAAAAAGGAGCCTCTCTGGCGCTTTATATAGCAGGAGGGAGAGAGAAAAAATCCCTCCCGCTCAAAAATTCACGGAACAATGCTGGCTGTCAGATCCATATCTCGTCGTTGGATGAAGGAGACATAAAGCTGTCTGGAGTAAATGGCCGCGCCTCGTAAATTGTGGTACGTCAAAAGTAACCGCCCACACGTGTGGACCAAGATTTCATCCGTTCCATCCTTTATAAATGTCAAAACCCTGCTTTTCTCCTCGGAGGGAGATCAAAACCGGAGTTTTGAGGGGCTATTGTGGGGACCGGCCCAAAATAACAAGTTGGCTGGGCCTTGGGCCCGTCTGAGGACTATTCTGTCCGAGGAGACGTCGCGGCCCAGAATCCCTGCCCAAGCCAACTAGGGCGAAGAAAACACTTCCGAGGAGTTATTCCTCCTCGGATATTCCAAAGTCCAGGTCAATGATGCATCCCAGTTACTGTAGCCCTCACTTCAAACACGTAAGAAGAAAGGAGACTCAAAATATCCTAGCAAAGGCTGTCACGACCACATTAAATGCACCACAACTACTCTCCTGGCCGCATTAATGAAGAGAAGACCCCTGAACAGTGTTACCTTGGTCACTGCAACTCACAAAGAACTAGTAAGGGCGTCTGATGGGACAGGTGCTCAAGTGGGGGTTTGAATGATCAACAAGTGTAGGGTCCAGATGATAAAAGAGAGCCTATATAATATGTAAGAGTCTCTCAAGAATGGGGGACAAGAAAAAGGACGAAAAAGAGAGAGGAGAGAGGGGAGGAGAACCAAGATTCACTGTATGAATGCATAGTCATGAATAAAACTTTCATTTTCACATCCATTTTCCTCATTCACGTTTCTATATCCACTAAGGACATGCAACGAACCGTCTAAGCCAACTGAAACCAAGTTCTTCAGTCCATACTCTACAAGATTCATTGTGTGGGACTTTTTGGGCTAGGGCTTGACCATCTAGGACCGGGCTAACTAAAATCGTGCCCCTACAAATACGATTAAAAATAATCATAATTATATGGTTCAAATTATATATATTTTTAGAAGATATTCAAAATATACATGGTATTAGCTTACTTTTTTTTTTAAACCATAAATTTCTAAAATATGTAATTGTTTCTCATTATATATATATGATTTAAAATTTAATTGGTTTTAGATTTTTCTGTTTTTGGCTTTTTGTACTCAATGACTCATGACTTGTTGCAAAAATTTAAAACTTAGATGGACACATGGCGGAAAATTGGACTCTAATTGAAATTTATTTTAGAATCTAATTGGATTTGGATTCTTCAATTTTTACATTTAATAATTCATTTGTCACAAAGTTAAAAATAAAATGAGACATATGACACAAAATTGAGAATCTAATTAAAATTTAATTGAGTTTTCTATGAGTTTTGGCTATTAATATATACTAGAATAGACATTGGGGGATTTGCCAATGTGAGGATAATGGTGTTATCCCCGCACAGGACAACGAAATGCGGCTAAAAGGCCCATATCACTTTTGCGTTAAATGTGCAATCTAAAAAAGAGAAATTGGGGAAAGTTGTGCTTGATCACAATCATGCTTTGTGCTCGACTAAGTCAGAATACTTTCCCGCACATAAGTACAAGAACATGAATACGAGGAGGAAGTTATTGCTGAATGATTAGGTTGGTGTTCTAGTTAGTCAGAACATTAAGCCAGTAATAGTGATCGGTGGAGGGTACAATAATGTTACGTACACCGGTAGAGATTGTAGGAATGTTAGTCAAGTGCAACAGAGTGACATGAATCATGCTGAGGCCTTAATTAAGGGCGTTTGATTCGTTTTGATATGATGTACATTACAATGATATGATATTATGGTTTTTAGTTTTTTTTAATATTATAATAATTTAAAATTACAAAATATATCACATCGTTTTAATTTTATCACCTTCCTAAATAATGTAATGTTATATTCTTATATTAAGATTACATTAATATAAAATTACAATAATATAATATTATGGCGTAACGTAAAATCACAACGAATCAAATGCCCTTTTTCCTTTTCATGTTATGACAACAACAGGAGATTGTGCAGTGTGTTCTGGGCAGATGCCAGAAGTTGGTTGTTGTACGAAAGTTTTAATGACGATGTGACATTTGGCACCACATACTTAACTAACAAATATCAGATGCCATACGCCCCTTTTATTGGTGTGAATCATCACGCGCAATCGATCTTGTTGGGGTGTGGGCTGCTATCAAGCGAAGATACAATGTCTTTTGTGTGGCTGTACGTTCTAGCAGTGGCTTACTAGCGTGTCTGGAATTCGCTTGAAACCTATCATAACAGATCAGTGCCAAGCCCTCCGAGCAGCAGTCCAAGTGCTATTTCTAACAACATATCGCTGGTGTGTGTGGCATATCACGAATAAGTTTTCTACGAAGTTGTAGCATGATGACAAGGCAAAGGAAATAGAATTGGAGTAGGATTTAAATTTCTAAAAATTGGATAATAAAATTTTAGCTAAATTAAATTATAATTAAATCTTATCCTTGATTCAAGGAAATATATCCTAATAATTAATAAAATAATTTTTTAAAAATAATTAATAAAACATTAGATGCAACTTAAGGGGGGAAAAAGCGTGGGGTATTGTGTGGGATTCTGGATTTCAATTTAAAATTTATCTATTTTATTTTTTTTTCTAGGGAAGGAAGTTAAAAAAAATTATAATATACTTTTAGTTTGAATAGAATTTAAATTTGTTAAAATTTAAATGATAAAGTTTTACATAAATTAAACTATTGATAATTTTATCCCTTAATTTGAGGAAATATATACTAACAATTAATAAAAAATTAATTTAATAATTAATGAGAGTAGTTGTTTATTAGGAAAAAAATTGTTCTTGAGAGAGAGAGAGAGAGAGTATCATATAAAACAACATGTATATTCTTCCAATGCAAATACATATACGTAAATTGCAACCTGAAATAAAAAAAAAAAAAAAAAAAAAAAAACGTGGGGTGCGAGATTCTATGGAAGGACCATTGGTGAATATATATATATATATATATATATAAGTTTTGAAATTTCAATAATATATTTTTAGTTAGAGTAGGATTTAAAATTTTGAGACTTAGATGCATATTGCATGTTTTGTTAAAACACTTATTGTTACTTTATCTAAAAAAATTGATAAAAAAAAAAAAGGTTGTTGTCTCTATCATTTGAAACTTAGATGCACGTTGCATGTTTTGTTAAAACATTTATTGTTACATAATTTTAAAAAATTGATAAGACTAAATAAGTTGTTGTCTCTATCAATTGAAACTTTGATGGCATGTTGCATGTTTTGTTATAAAACTTATTGTTATTTTATCTAAAATGTATGTTGCATGTTTTGTTAAAACACTTGTTGTTACTTTATCTAAAGAAATTGACGAGAACAAATAAGTTGTTGTCTCTATTTAACTTATTGTATTTTATCTAAAATATATGTTGCATGTTTTGTTAAAACACTTATTATTACTTTATTTGAGAAATTTGATAAGAACAAATAAGTATTGTTTCTATCAACTGAAACTTAGAAGCATGTTGCATGTTTTGTTAAAACAATTATTATTATTTTATCTAAAGAAATTAATAAGAATAAATAAGTTGTTATCTTTAACTAAAAAATTATTTTTATCCAAAATATTGCTATACTTTGGTGAAGCCACTTGGCCAACCACAACTTAGAAAAAACAATTTCAATTTAGTGAAGCCATTTGGCGCAACCACGACTTTTAAGCCCAAATTTTATTTATACTAGCTTGTAACCTCATGTATATGCATGGATACACTTAAAGATATACAATAAGATGCATAATATAATTCCTATATATATAATTTAAATATTATTGATAGTTATTTTTATATTTTGTTAACTCTTTAAAAATTTTTGTAAGGATATTATTAGGTATAAAATATAAATTGCCCATGTTTAAAAAAAAAAAAAAAAATTGTGAAGCACTTATTTATTTATTTTTTTATGATTAATTTATTTTAGACTTTTTGATTTTTGTACTTAATAACTCACTTGGATGAACATTTATGATGTGGCTCCACATTTTATTTTAAAATTAAGAAATAAAACTCTTTAAGAATAAATAAGTTAGCACACATGACACAAAATTGGAACGTGATGTGTGTGAATAGATAATTATATTTTAGTTATGGTATAATATATAATTTGTTCCAAAAAATTTGTGGAAATTAATTTGTTCTCCAAAAAAAGTTAAACACAATTTCTAAAATTATTTTTCATTAATTTATCTATCTCAAAAAATATATCATCATTTTATTATTTGGATTTGTTTGATTGATATTATTCATTTTTTAGGCGGTCCATATTTTGATAAATTATGTTATTGTGCATTATATTTTCCTAAACTGTTTTTCCTATATAACTAAAATGTTTAAGTTTCAAATAATTATTCAAAATTTTCATTCTATTAAAAAGATATTATTATATTTATAATTTTTCTTATCATTGGAGTAGTTTCGAACTATCAATTGAGTTTTATTTACTAATATAGATACATGAGATTTGACCTGCATATTTCTTAGACATTCCAAAGAGACTATATCATATTGTAGGTATGATAGACCCAGTAGTATATATATATATATATATATATATATTGGGCCGAGAGCCTGGTCTGAGGACACCTAGTATTCCAAGGACAGGTAAACGTTGTCATAGAAGTCCATATTAGTGAAAGGAGAAAGGGGTCTGGTCATGAGGGTTCAGGAAGGTGGTCCAAGGAGGAATGCCTCCTCGGCTGAGTAAAGCAGAGGTCAGAAGGTGTGGTCTGACATCCAGAGCAACATTCCGGGAGATTCTATTGATAAGTATATACATCATGAAAGCACAGGACAACGGAAAGCTATGAAATATATAAGAGAAAGTTGCTATCATCGCATTGAATGCTTTATAGCTAACTCTCTGAACGCATTAATGTGGAAGTGATATCTAAACAGTAATTTTTCAACCTTACAGCTACTTCCAGAGACTTCAAGAAGATGCTGATGGAACAAAGATCAAAGTCAGCAATCTGGTTTACACGTGGAGAGTGGAGATGAAAGGAGGATATAGTATAAAAGAGAAAGAAGAGCTTGAGAGAGGGGGATCGAAGAATTGAGAGAAAAACATTGTAGCAACAAGAGTTGAACTTGTAATCAAATTCAAAAGAAATATATACTAGAACTAACCTCCTCGCACCTTACCAAGGATGATTTTCTTTGAATAGAACTAGTTTATCTTTGTTTTCTTGTCATCTGGATCCACTATAATTGTCATCCAACTCATTAGAGCCTAGTTTTCTAACCCATTCTCTACAAATTCATTGTATTGAGCTCTTTGGGCTTTAATCTTTTCACCCTTTTGTTTGGATTAGTGCCCTTAAATCCTATTGTATGATACTATGTATGCTATTAAGTATGACATTATGTATGACTTAATATTATGATTAATAAATTTGTTTTATTATTATCTGAAATAATGGTAACATGAATATTCGGACATTATCATATAGTCCATGAGATGCATAGTATGTGATTTATATGATTTAGTCACAGATGATATAAATCACAAGTTCTTTGTAAACTCAGAATTTAGTTCGTAGTCGGTGATGAAATTGGGCGTTTCATCTACGAAGACTATAACATATCAACTAAGATGATTTGTCTTGATCATGGAAGTGGAGACTTCTAGTTGATATATTTTAAGAGTTAAGACATATTGAACTGGATCGCTGTGAGATTTATTATTCTCCTAATGACTGTCAAACGAATAATAAATTTCACGACTTATATTTACATGAACTCTTAATCCTAAGAGAATAATGGACCTGATCATGAGGTGTAGGTTACTTTGATATATCAGGAGTGAGATCTAAAGTTATGGTCAAAACCTCAGTATGTTGAGCAGCCACATTTAGTGTTGATGAAATTTATTATTCTCCTAACGACTGTCAGATGAATAATAAATTTCACGATTTATATTTACATGAACTCTTAATCCTAAGAGAATAATGGACCTGATCATGAGGTGTAGGTTGCTTTGATATATCAGGAGTGAGATCTAAAGTTACGGTCAAAACCTTAGTATGTTGAGCAGCCACATTTAGTGTTGACGGAACATGTATTCTCAAGATGGAATTCATAGTCTCTTAACGGAGATACAAAATATTCCCTTGAGATAAGTTTAATGGGTTTGTTATTCAGAGAGTTAGGCCTAACCACTTTTGTAAGAAATTACTAAAGTATATATTTATGAAATTGGATTTCATAAATATATGATGAATAACTTAAAAGGATTAAATCGGGTACTCAATGATTAAGATGTAGTAATTTACAAAGTGGCAGTCTACATTTATGACTTTGTATTACTACGAATATTTTATGAAGGGGTTGCATGTACAATAAAGTCTTGGGATATGATTTATAGATAAGACCTAGAGTGTAACTATATTTATATAGTGGTATTAAATATAGTTAATGGTAACTTTGGACTTGTGAAGAGTTGACAAAAAAGTCCAAGGCCTATTGGAGCTAGTGTCTTATTGGTCCCTTTTGGTCCCACTCCAAGCCACATATTAGAGCCCAATTGGAAAGGCCCAAAAGGCTAGCCTAATTAGATAATTAGTTATTAAGAGAGAAACATACAAACTTTTAAGTAAAGAACAACTTGCATGAAATGGTGTATGTGAGTGTTGGACACTCTCTATTTCTCTCTTGAACAAATTCATATTACTGATTAAGAGACCACACATCTTGGGCGTTAGTGGAATTGGAGTGAAGATTAGAAGTATTCCCAAGAGTTTACAATATTTGTTTTGAAATTCATCACACCAAGGTACACTCTCTTGTTCTTGTATTCTGAAATTTCATAGCACATGTTATCAATATTGAATGAAGTAGATTCGTTAATTTTCTGCTGCGCACATTCATTTTTCCATCAAATGGTATCAGAGCGGTCTTTAATTTCGAATTGTATAACATGTTTTGTGAATTTTGGAATTAGAAATTATAGTTTCATGTTGTTAGAAGATTACACATTTAATTTTTAGCATGGTTGTTGAAACTATGATTTGATAAAAACTGATATTGATGTTATGATGTTGTTTAAATTTGAATTTAAGTATGTTAAATTGATCTTTAAGGCTATAACATCAATGAAATTCAGTTTTGATATCATTCTCTGACTAGCATGTTCGTATGTTAGATGTTTGTTCAAGAAAAATCGTAGAAAACTGCCCTAGAAAATTTCTGGAAATTCGAGTTTCACAAGTTTCGATCGATCGAAAATCACTTTCGATCGATCGAGTGAAACGGTGATCAGAATTTTTAAATAGATTGATTTTCAATTGCTAGTCGATCGATCGAATTTGTTTTTCGATCGATCGAACAAGTCAGGTGGTCATGTTCGAATTTTTTAATTTTTTTCGATCGATCGAAGGGCACATTCAATCGATCGAAAGAAGGAAAATCAGAAAATTTTCCAAGTGTTTTCACATGTTTAAAGAGCAAGGTGATGTGTAATTAGATTATGCATGTTTCAAAATGAAAAACCTTTCCTTTAAAAACATCTAGTGGGAGAGAGATACAAGGGTTGGATCTCACGGCCTCCATTGTCGGTTTATTGTAGTGTGATTAAGCACCTCGCCTTGGCGTATATGCCTTACTCCCTTCGGAGGGTGTTTAATTCATGGTACTACAGGTTAAACTTCTTAATGATCGATGATATGTGTTTTTACATTAAGAACGACTACACTTCCGTGGAGTTACTTAATGACTCACATAGAATTCAGTCTATGGTGTACACTAGACTAAGTTTAATGTTAACCTCCCTTCGGAGCTATGTCATTATTACTTAAAGGCTGAAGGAAAAGCGGCAAATTATTTTTGTTTGGTAAGAGTTACCATGATAGCATTAATAATGAGAATAATTCTCGCCTGATCATAGTGATTGGTATGACCTCGCTTCCAAGGAATATTAATTGCGGGATTGGGTTGTCATTGCATATATTATATTATGGTTTTATTAAGGTTCCATACTATATATTTATATGCTAAATTGATAATGTCCAGTTTACTTATTATATTCATGTTTATTGTTTTCAGATTTGAACATGGCATCATTTAGCCCACTTGTAACTATTTTTAATCAAAACAAATTGACTGGATCCAACTATGTTGACTGGAAAAGAAATTTGGATATTGTTCTTACTGCTGAAGAGCACAAATATGTGCTTACTAAACCATGTCCTAGCTTTCCTTCATTAGATGCTCCTCTTGAGGAAAAACAACGATATGATCGTTGGCAGAAATCTAATGAGATGGCCAAGCGCTATATCCTAGCAACTATTTCAAATGTTCTACAGCATCAAATTTAGGATGTAGAACTAGCTTCGGACATTATGCTAAGTCTGAAGGAGATGTTTGGTGAGCAAGACCATTCTGCAAGGCAAGAAACCATGAGGCAAATTTATAATACCAAAATGGCTGAAGGTAGTTCAGTAAGGGAGCATTGTCTTATAATGATCTCTAATCTGAGTACATTGGAAGTTTTAGGTGTTGATATTGATGGAGAATCCCAAGTGGATATGATACTCCAATCACTACCAGAATCATTCAAGGAATTCAAACTTAACTATAATATGAACAAAAAGATTTATACATTGTCTGAATTAATGAATGAATTGGTAGCGGTAGAAGGCATTCTTGGTACTTCCAATGTTGAAGCCAATATTGGTGAAGCTTCTACTTCTCAACCTAAGTCGAAAGGCAAGGGTAAGAAGAAGAAGAAGAAGGACTTCACCAAGCAAGAGGGTAAACAAATTGCCTTAGGGGTTGCTGACAAAGGAAAGAAGATCAAAGGAAAGTGTTTCCATTGTGGTGAGAAAGGACATTGGAAGAGAAATTGTCCAATATTTAAGGCTGCCAAGAATAAGGGTATGAATAATACATTCCTTCTTGAAATATGTTTGGTACAGAATCCCACGGATTCCTGGTGTGTGGATTCAGGTTGTACTAATCATATCTGCAATTCCTTGTAGGGGTTCCAGGAGACTAAAAAGCTTAAAGAAGGGGAGTTGTTTCTTACTTTGGTTGTTGGGAGCAGGATTCCGGTTGTAGCTATTGGTGTTTATAATTTATGTTTTGAATCTAGAGATTTAATATTGGAAGATTGTTTGTATGTACCTAATGTTCGTAGGAATTTAATTTCTGCTACTTACTTAGGTAAACATGGATATTGTGTTATCCTAAAAGACAATGTTGTAATAAAGAAGGATAAAGTGTTTATTTGTTCTGACAATATTGTGGATGATCTTTATATTTTAACTCTAGATAAGCATGAATTATATAATTCAGAATTAGATAATAATTCTCATGTGAAATCATTGAAGAGAAAGTTTCCTTCTACTAGTGATGCATATCTTTGGCACTTGCGTTTAGGTCATATTAATTCAAATAGGATTCAAAGACTGATCAAAGATGGACTCTTAGAGCCCATGGACTTTGATGAATTTCCAGTTTGTGAATCTTGTTTGGAAGGCAAAATGACCAAACGACCTTTTAATGCAAAAGGTAGAAGAGCCCAAGATTTGCTAGAATTAGTGCATTCTGATGTATGTGGTCCTATGTCATCTCAAGTAAAAGGGGGTTATGAGTATTTCATCACTTTTACTGATGATTACTCAAGATATGGTTATGTGTACCTAATGAGATGGAAGTCTGAAGCCTTTGAAAAGTTCAAAAAGTTTGGGGTTGAAGTTGAGAATCAATTGGGTAAACGCATAAAGGCCATTTGATCTGATCGTGGTGGCGAATGCCTTCTTGGGGATTTCAAGGATTACTTAACTTAAAATGGGATTGTATCCCAATTGGCTGCACTTGGAACCCCCCAACAGAATGGTGTAGTAGAAAGAAGGAATATGACTCTTTTAGAAATGGTTAGGTGCATGATGAGTTACTCAACTTTACCGATTTCTTTTTGGGGTTATGCCTTAAATACAGCAATACATCTTTTGAATTTAGTTCCATCAAAATCTATTCCCAAAACACCCATGGAATTGTGGAGTGGGCGTAAGCCTAATATGAAATATCTCCACATTTGAGGTTGTCCTGCACATGTGTTAAAAGGGAAGCTTGATAAATTGGAACCAAAATCAGAAGTGTGTTTGCTTGTAGGTTATCCAAAAGAAACTAGGGGTTATTTATTCTATAGTCGTAAAGATAACAAAGTTTTTGTTAGTTCAAATGCTAAATTCTTGGAAAATGACTATATGAATAATTTTACTCCTAGAAGTAGAGTTGTGTTGGCTGAAATGAATGAACTTGTAAGAGCACAACCAATGGATGAAAGTAGGGATGATGTGGCTGTATTAGATACACCACAAGATACTACTCATGCGATGTCTGGTACACAGGTGCCTTGTCGTAGTGGGAGAATTGTTCGGCCTCCTATAAGATTCATAGGTTTGGGAGAAACTTATGAAGCTATCTCAGAAGAGGCTGAATCGGATCCCTACACTTATGAAGAGGCAATGAATGATATAGATGCACATCATTGGATCCAAGCTATGAAATCTAAATTAGATTCTATGTATTCCAATCAAGTTTGGGATCTTGTAAAGGCGTCTAACGGCATTAAACCTGTTGGTTGCAAATGAGTTTACAAGAGGAAGAGAGGGATAGATGGAAAGGTTGAAACCTTTAAAGTAAGGCTAGTGGCGAAAGGGTATACACAAAAAGAAGACATTGATTATAATGAAACCTTTTCTCCAGTAGCAATGCTTAAATCTATCAGAATTCTCTTATCCATTACTGCTTATTATGATTATGAGATTTGGCAAATGGATGTCAAGACTGCATTTCTTAATGGCAATCTTGAAGAGGAAATCTATATGATGCAATCGGAAGGTTTCATAGCAAAGAACCAAGAGCATATGGTATGCAAGTTGAAAAGGTCCATTTATGGAGTTAGGCAAGCATCTAGGTCATGGAACATCAGATTTGATCAAGCAATCAAATCATTTAGTTTTGAACAAAATCTTGATGAACCATGTGTGTACAAAAGAGATCAAGATAAAGTAGTAATGTTCCTAGTGCTTTATGTTGATGATATTCTACTCATTGGAAATGATGTAAGGGTAATGTCATCAGTAAAGGTTTGGTTGTCAAGCCAATTTGATATGAAGGACTTGGGTGAGGCTAACTTTATTCTAGGGATCAAGCTATGGCGAGATCACAAGAATAAAATGTTAGGCTTATCACAAGCTGGATATATAGATAAGGTTCTAGAATGGTTTAGCATGCAAAACTCCAAGAAATGATTACTTCCTTTCAGACATGGAGTTCCTCTGTCTAATGACCAAAGGCCTAAGACTCAAGAGGAAGTAGATATGATGAGACAAGTTCCTTATGCTTTTGTAGTGGGAAGTCTCATGTATGTCATGCTTTGTACTAGACCAGATATCTGTTATTCAGTTGGCATGGTTAGCCGATATCAATCAAATCTAGGACCAAAACATTGGCAAGCTATAAAACATATTCTCAAGTATCTTCGGAGAACGAGAGATTATATGCTTGTTTACCGTTGTGAGGATTTGATTTCCATTGGCTATACAGATTCAGATTTTCAATCGGATATAGATTTTAGGAAATCCACTTCAGGATGTGTTTTCACCTTGGGAGGTGGAGCCATAAGTTGGAGGAGTATTAAGCAATCTTGTATTGTAGACTCCACCATGGAGGCAGAATATGTTGCTGCTTGTGAAGCAGCAAAAGAAGCTGTCTGGCTCAAGAAATTCCTTTCTGACCTTGGTGTAATGAGAATGGAGCAAGTTTCAATCACATTGTTTTGTGACAATAGTGGAGCAGTTGCACAATCACAAGATCTAAGAAATCACAAGAAAGGAAAGCACATTGAGAGGAAGTACCACATCATTAGAGATATTATTGCTCATGGAGATGTGGTGGTAGTAAAGATTGAAAGTGCAAATAATCTAGCAGATCCCTTTACCAAAGGCTTGCCTCAGAGGACCTTGAGTCACATTTGGAGGGAATGAGAGTTAGATTAGTGCACAATAGTCTTTAGGGCAAGTGGGAGATTATTAGGATTAGTGCCCTTAAATCCTATTGTATGATGCTATATATGATATTAAGTATGACATTATGTATGACTTAATATTATGATTAATAAATTTGTTTTATTATTATCTGAAATAATGGTAACATGAATATTTGGACATTATCATATAGTCCATGAGATGCATAGTATGTGATTTATGTTATTTAGTTACAGAAGATATAAATCACAAGTTCTTTGTAAACTCAGAATTTAGTTCATAGTCGGTGATGTAATTGGGCGTTTCATCTGCGAAGACTATAACATATCAACTAAGATGATTTGTCTTAATCATGGAAGTGGAGACTTCTAGTTGATATGTTGATATGTTTTAAGAGTTAAGACATATTGAACTGGACTGCTGTGAGATTTATTATTCTCCTAACGACTGTTAAATGAATAATAAATCTCACGACTTATATTTACATGAACTCTTAATCTTGAGAGAATAATGGACCTGATCATGAGGTGTAGGTTGCTTTGATATATCAAGAGTAAGATCTAAAGTTACGGTCAAAACCTCAGTATGTTGAGCAGCCATATTTAGTGTTGATGGAACATGTATTCTCAAGATGGAATTCATAGTCTCTTAACAGAGATACAAAATATTCTCTTGAGATAAGTTTAATGGGTTTGTTATTCAGAGAGTTAGGCCAAACCACTTTGGTAAGAAATTACTAAAGTATATATTTATGAAATTGGATTTCATAAATATATGATGAATAACTTAGAAGGATTAAATCGGGTACTCAAGGATTAAGATATAGTAATTTACAAAGTGGCAGTCTACATTTATGACTTTGTATTACTACGAATATTTTATGAAGGGATTGCATGTACAATAAAATCTTGGGATATGATTTATAGATAAGACCGAGAGTGCAACTATATTTATATAGTGGTATTAAATATAGTTAATGGTAACTTTGGACTTGTGAAGAGTTGACAGAAAAGTCCAAGGCCCATTGGAGCTAGTGTCTTATTGGTCCCTTTTGGTCCCACTCCAAGCCACATACTAGAGCCCAATTGCAAAGGCCCAAAAGGCTAGCCCAATTAGATAATCAGTTATTAAGAGAGAAACATACAGACTTTTAAGTAAAGAACAACTTGCATGAAATGGTGTATTTGAGTGTTGGACACTCTCTAATTCTCTCTTGAATAAATTCATATTACTGATTGAGAGACTAAACATCTTGGGCATTAGTAGAATTGGAGTGAAGATTAGAAGTATTCCCAAGAGTTTACAATCTTTGTTTTGAAATTCATCACACCAAGGTACACTTTCTTGTTCTTGTATTCTGAAATTTCATAGCACATGTTATCAATATCGAATGAAGTAGATCCGTTAATTTTCCGCTGCGCACATTCATTTTTCCATCACCTTTGGGCTTAGGGACCAAAACGTGGCCTTCCACATATTATAAATTTAATATTTAAAATAATATGTAGGAAAAAGGTAGACTTTGTCTCAAATTGAACACTTCACCTATCGAAATTAAAGAAAATAATTTGTATAACAACATAAAGAGAACATGATCTAAATTTTTTTTTTTACTACATACACTTTCATTTATTAAGATTTAATTACCTTTAACTAGATCTTCATATCACATTTTTGTTACTACGCTCCTGTTGAGCTTTCTCATCCACCATATCATTGGCCACATCATTATTTTTTTTATTATTTATTTTTTACTTTTAATTTTTTGACAATATTAAATATATAAATATATTGGCTTTATAAATCCATCTTAGGTAGTTCTAACTATACATATTCATCTACTTTAATTTTGATGTTATAACTAAATAATAAATCAATAAAAAATTAAAACAAAAATATTGTCTATACATATTCATCTTGGGCTTTTTTAATAGTTGATAGACACATTCAAATACATAGTCAAGATTGTATTTTGATATAAATTCAAAATTCCACTTCCAAAATAACTAAGTATTATGTAAAAAAAAAAAAAAAAAAAAATCAAACAAAAGCTATAAGAGGGAGAGAGAAGACTTCTAATGGAAAAAAAATTAAAAAATCAAACACATGATCCATCAAATTGTATTAACCCAAAATAGTATTATAAAAAAAAAATACAATGATCCATCAACCTAAAGTAAAGTTGCAAAAAAGAATTATATATATATATAGAGAGAGAGAGAGAGAGAGAGAGAGAGAGAGAGAGAGAGAGAGAGAGAGAGAGAATAATCACCTTTCTCGGGAGAGAAATAGAAAAGAAAATAAGGAGAAGAAGCGTCAAAATAAAAAATATATTCATAATTAAGTCGAACACCAAACTATCCAAGTCATGCTATATAATAGAAGGAAAAAACTTAGATATAGTACCTTAGGTGCTGTCCCTTAAGTTCTCCTCTTAAGATTCAACCATGTGGCTACTTAACTAAAAATACGCTTCCATCCCATGAGAAAAAATTCTTGTAAATTATATTTATATGCAATAAAATAATATTTAACAATCATAGAAAAGAAAAAAGATAATAACTTAAAAACACAACCAAATTGCATCAACCCAAAGTAAAATTCTAAAGAACATATAAATTCATCAATCTAAAGTAGAGATACAAAAAATAAAAAATTCACACAAAAATAAAACATGAGAGAGAGAGAGAGAGTGACTAATAACATTTTTCATGTAAGAAAATATGTATAGAAAGGGAGAAAATGACATATTTATAGTAATAGAATGGAGATAAGAAGAGCCAAAATAAAAGGAAGAGGAAGGGATAGATGAAGAATGGTATTAAGGTTAAGAGTAGTGGAGGGATGAAAAGATAAAAGGGAAATTATGGTTGGAAGTAATGGAGAGAAATGGGAAATAGGTAGATGATGTAGCCACTAATGTGGCTCAATAGGAGCGTAGCAACAATAAATACTACGCTTCAGCTTTTATATATATATATATATATATATTTATATATATTAAACATTATGTTTTATATAACCATCAATTTAGCTACATACATTAAATATCATTTTGAATTTTAGGATTGGAGTAAGAGTTATACTTGCTACATGAGGATTTCCAAATGTCTCTTGTTTTAAAGAATAATGTTTTGCGTTGTGTGATGATATTATTAAAGGATATTGTATTTCTTGTCTAGTTATTCTATTTATTTTAAGGGCTCTGTTGTTGAATATTATCTATGAAGTAATCACGCTTCTTTTTTAAATAAATATTATATTGTTGAATGTAACATGTTTGATAGTATTTGTTTACGGAGTACTGTTTTACTAGTTATTTTGATTACAGTAGGAAAATAGATATTAGAAATAATTTTAATTTTAATTTATGAAAACTTTCTTGAGCTATTTGTAAAAATATGATCAATGGAAATTTAAGCTGATTATGTGTAATCATCAAGATTCCTTGGTCAGATTCACATTTA
The DNA here is from genome assembly GCF_932294415.1 of Quercus robur. NCBI lineage: Eukaryota > Viridiplantae > Streptophyta > Magnoliopsida > Fagales > Fagaceae > Quercus > Quercus robur. The sequence continues at coordinate 25,979,460 of NC_065535.1, read as the reverse complement.
TTATTGTATTTCTCTTACACATTCAACTATATTGTTAGGTTCTAAATATTTAGAACAATTGGCAAACCGTGAACTCAAAATTGTCTAGGTATAAATCATAGAGTCAATAAGTCATATTAGACAATGCTCAAGGTCTTGCAAGTCAAAATACAAGAAGAAGGAAGTTGAAGATTCAAGAAATCAAAACCCGACTGGCTCAACCGATTGAGAGAAACCTTCGACTGATAGAACGACGATTTTGCAGATTTTAAATTAGGCCCAACAACCCATTAGACCAACAACATATTTTGAAGAGACTTTGGAGCTTCTCTTTTGAGATCTAAAAATTTCGGTGCCTTCTCCTTTCAAAGTCACTACTGGAAATCTTTCTACACATAATTTGAATTGGTAAATTTGAAGTTACTGCATACTAGTCATCAAAGGTGCTGGATCTAAACCTTTAAATGTGGTCTTGGACTCATAGATTAGAGGTCTATGTTGGAGATCTAAAGTGTGAACGGGATGTTCATGTTGGAGTAGATCCACATCAAAGAAGTCTAAGGGTTTCAGAGCTAGGTTTGATAACAGTAGTTAAGTTTTCATATTCTTGACTATAAAATTCTATTTGATATAGTGGTTTGTTATTCTTAGGATAGTTCCTCCTGGGTTTTTATTTTATTTATTTTTTATTTTTTTACCTTGAAACTGGTTTGTTTTATTGGTTTTCATGGGTCATCTTATTTGTGCCTTATTTATATTTCCACTGCATTATATGTATGATGAATGTTTAACCTAAATCTTCTGAATGTTTAACCTAAATCTTCTTAATTGACTTAAGTATCAGCTTGGTAATAAAATTTAGTTAAACACTGTGTTTTCAAGGGTCTAAGGGCACACATTTGCTGGACCTTTTATATATTTCTTGCTATCTCGGCAGGTAAGTCTATATATATATATATATATAATATCCTTTTGCGCTATGAAATTCAACTTAAACAACATTAGTTTTAATTTTCTTGTAAGTGATCAAGTAATGACATCCTCAAGTGTTAGGCAAGAGAAGTAAGTGAAGAACACCAAATTCAGGTTTGGGTTTCCCAAGAGCATTCACATTTGAGGATGTAAAAAAAGATCAATTATACATTTTCAAATACTATTTTATTTATTTTACCAACTTATTTAACAATATACCCAATATCTCTTGCCAGTTCTTATTTTTATATACAACTCAATAAAATAATATAAATTATACAATCAAATAATATTAAAAAAATTGTTTCTCTCTCTCTCTCTCTCTCTCTCTCTCTCTCCAATAATATATATTTTTTATGTTTACAACCCATGAATAATAGGTTGTATATTTGAGAACTCACTATTCATAATTGCTAAAAACAAATAGCAATATTTACCCAGATAAACTTGATTTTTTTGGGTGTTGGTCGGTAAAATAGCAATTGAAAAGTTTTTACACCCCCAAATTAAAGTTACTGCTCGATTGATTTTACTCTAACTTAATACTAAGTGCGGAATAGAGTAAATGCGAGCGGATAAACAAACAAGCTACTCTAACCTATAAACATTAAAACACAGCAGTAAAATGAAAGGTAAAAGAGTAGGGAAGAAGAATACAAACACAAGATAACACAATGATGTGTTATCGAAGAGGAAACCGAAGAACTCGGCGAAAAACCTCTCTGCCGCCCTCCAAGCGGTAATCGATCCACTAGACAATCAGTTGAGATACATGGGTTAGCAAGAGACCCTCCAAGCCTAATCTACTCGATGTACCTAAGCCCTCCAAGCTCCTACTCCAACAAGGCTTCTTGGAACTGTGTCTTGTCTAACTTTTCGGATCCCGCAACAAGCTCCATGTTGCATCTGCCATCCTTGGCTTCTTCCAATGCTTCCCAGTAGCACCAAAACCTCACTGAACACTCTGAAAGGGTGTGATAAATTTTTGGGCTATCAACCTCTTAATGGTCTGGAAATGGAGAGGTAGGAGTTGAGGAAAATCCACAAGCAATTGTGTAGAGGATTGTGGGTATAACAATCTCTAACTCTTAAGGTTTGTGGCTAGGGTTTTCTCACTGAAGCACTCCTCAACTTTTGTGGGTAATGTGGGTATATATAGTGTGGGTACAGAAAGTGTGTATCAAATATCACAGTCTAGCAAAACAGAATGTTTCGCGAGTGTCTCGCGGGAAGGCCTTACTCGTGAGCTACTCATGAAACACAGCTGTCTCCATCTATCCTAATTCTTCGCATTCCAGTCATGTGCAGGGCACATGCATCATTTTGCGGGATGCTTAGTCATGAGCTACCCACAAAAACTCTTTTGTTTTCAATTGCTTAGGTCTTCACACACTCTCTCTCTATCACACAACCCTTACAATTAAATCCCACAATAAATACAGGATACAAAACATATAGTTGTAAATTACAAGTTTACACAACTTATTAAAATAATACTAGACTCATTAAACGTGATTTGCACATGCAATAATGCTCTTTTTTTTTTTTGGTATTTTTGGTTTAGTGTTATAATGTTTAAAAGTGATATATAAATAATTGTTTGTATTTTTTTATTTTTTTAAGAAAGAGGGAAGGTAATGTGGAATAATGTTTAAAAATGAGATAGAGATAGTGTCCAAAGTTTTGGGTTAAATGAAGAAGATAAAGGAAAAACCCTAAAACTTAGGCATAGTAAATTACTCTTTTAACCAATATGTGTTTTTTATTTAAAATTATTTAACTATAAGATAGGGGGTATTTTAGAGAGTTTAAGAATTTGTGTGAGGGTATATTTGTACACATAATGTTGACACCCAAATAGGGAATCATTTTATTAATAGTATAGATAAACTACCCATCAAATAATAATATAAATATAAAACTACCCATCTCTCCTTTCTATCTCTCTCTTTCTCAACCACTCCCATCACCTAAACCCAAACCCAACTCCTCCACTGCCCACCAGCCAAGCCTATATCAACCCAACCATTGAAACTACCAACAACAACCATGCCACAATCAACAAACACCACCAAAACCACAAACCCAAAACAACAAACCCATCCACTATCCACCACCAACCACTCAGCACAAACAACAACCACACCACACCACACCACACCCATGTCACAATCAACAAACACCGCCAACCACAAACCCAAAACAACAAACTCATCCACCATCCACTGCTCACCACAAACAACCACACCACACATATACAGTTAAAAAAAAAAAAAAAACTAAAACCCAATAAAATAAATGAATAGATAAATGAAAAATCAACTGGCAGTCAAAAGTTACATTCTTTGTGAGAGTTTTCTTAGCTTAACACAGTCAATGACCACTTTCTCATTTCTTCATCATCGATCTTTGTATCTCACTCACTCTCAAAAATCCAAACTAAAAAACAAAACAAAAAATCAAAATCAAAATGCTACTCTAAAACACTATGAAGAGTTTTCTGATTCTCTCATTAGCTTCAATCATCTGCTTTTCTCTAAGAAATTCCATTGAAGATGATGTGATGCGCTTGCAAGGTGTGAAGAACTCGTTCTCTGACCTGACCAACAAGCTATGTTCATGGACCTTTACAAACTCATCCTCGCTTCAATCTGCAAACTCCAAGGAGTTTTGTGTTGGAATGAGAAGGAGAGGCTCATCAGCCTTCAGCTTCTGACGATGCAACTTTCCAACAAGGTTTTGGAGTGTCCGAGTCAGTGAGACAAATTGAGAGAAAAATAGAGTTAATGAGACAAAATGAGAGAGAGAGAGAGAGAGAGAGAGAGAGAGAGAGAGAGAGAGAGAGAGAGAGATAAATTGAATAAAATATAATATTTTAGTTTACAAACTCATGAACAATAAGTTCTAAATATTAGAACTTACTGTTCACATGTTGTAAAAAATTATAAGTTTGCATCTCGAAATGTAGCTCTTTTTTGTATTATCAGTTGCTATTTTAGCAACTAAGGGGTTTTACACCCCCAATGCTAAGAGCACTAGCATTAGGGGGTGTAAACACCTTACAGTTGCTATTTTAGCAACTGAGAACCCAAAAAAGTGCTCCAACTTGGTATGTAAATCTTAAAAGTTTTAGAACCCGTGAACAGTAGGTACTTATATTTACTACCCACTGTTCACGAGATTGTAAACATAAATAATATTAATATATTCACTCACTCACTCACTCTTTCTCTCTCTCTCTCTCTTTTTCTCTGACCCTCTGCACTTCTCCCTCAAGTCTTTGAAACTCTCTTTTCTCTCAACTCTCTTAATCTTTGAAACTCTCTTATCTCTTAACTCTCAACACTTCTCTCTTATTCTCTCTCAAATTCCGAAAACTCTCTTCTCTCATAACTCTTCCTCTTGATCCTCGCGATTTTAGGTGGTGGGTTTCGGTGATGGCACAGATCGGGGTTTGGGTTAGTGGTGGCTGTGGTTGGAGTTTGGTTGATGGTTGTTTGGGCAAGTTTCAGTGATGGTTGTTTTGGTGGTGGTTTTCAGTGGTGGTTGAGTTAGGAGTGGTGGCTGGGTGGTTGGGTTTTTTTTGTTGTTGATGGTGGTGGGCTATGGGAATGGTGGTTGAGTTTTTTTTTTTGGTAAAATGAGTTTGATTTTGGGATGGGTACTGACTGTGGTGATGGTGGGTGGTGGTGACATTTTTTTGGGGGTAATTTGGTGGTGAAGAATTGGTGTTTGTGGCTGAGTTTTGGGTGTGTGAGTTTACCAGAGAAACAGAGAGAGAGAGAGAGAGAGAGAGAGAGAGAGAGAGAGAGAGAGAGAGAGAGAGAAGAGAGGAAAGAGAATTGAATTGTTTATATTATTTAATGTTGTAGTTTATATATTATTTTAATAAGTTGTATCTAAAAATTGAAACTGGGATGTAGGGTGAGTTGCAAAATGAGATAGTAAAATAGATAAAGTAGATTTTTAGGATGTAAAATATAACTTTTTTACATATTTGAATGCTAATGCTCTAATGCTCTAACTATGATGTTGTCAATAAGCTCTTTGAAGAAGGTAGAACTAAGGTCTCCCTTCCTTTCTCTCCATTCTTGTGTGTGTGTGTGAGAGAGAGATATCTATACCTCATCCGATTAGTTTAAAGTTTTTTGTTGTTATTGTTGTTGTTGGAGATATGGCCCTCCTGGGTCACTTGAAGAAAATGTGCAAAACTTTTTAAAGACATGGGAAATGGAATTGTTAGGCCAAGAATGTATTGATCCCTTGTGATAAATTAACCAATTGATTTAACCATGTAAATTAATTAATTCAATTAACATGCAAAACGCGTGGTAGCACAAATAAATCACCAATTAACTAAATGCAGTAAAAATTAAATTGACACGGTGATTTGTTTACGAATGGGGAAAACCTACATGGCAAAAACCCCATCGGGTAATTTTAAGGTCACCACTCCCGAGAATTCACTATTATCACAACAAGCGTTTATAAGTAAAGGAATCCTAGTACCTTATATTAACTTACAGTTAAACATTTACCCCAATACCCAATTGAACTTGTTCTGTAGTGATAATCTCTCATTTTCAATGCACAGCTCCCAGTACGTGACTAACCAATAGATGTGTGGATCCCAGTACGCGACTTAATCACCAACTTGAGAAAGATGTTGACTGCAAAGTTCTTCAGTTTATCACACGATGAAGATTGCGAAACTCCTTGGTGTCAAAGCCCTACAATGTATAAACATAACAGCTTCTTCAAGAGAAAGATGAACTAGGGCAAACTCTGTCTCTGGTCAAAATTTGCATGAACAAAACTCTGCTTCACACTTGCGTAGCCTTTGACAACCCTTAAAATAATCTTTATATATGTTTAGGGTTATTAGAAAAGAAAGCCCAAACATATACACACGAATTGGATGAAAATCAGCTCTAAAAAATTAAATTCCATAAACCTCTGTTAGGACATATGTGATTCAATGTTGGAAACATATGTCACTATTTTATGTAATTGGCTAATTCTTTGACAAAACATACTTTACTTGTAATTGGGTAGATCTAGGATGTGTTTAATGCTTCAAGAAACAAGGTTTCAAGTTCAAGTGTTAAAGCCATGTAAGTCTGTCCAAGAATCAACTGTGAAAAGTGCTGTTCATTAAAGCTCGACAGCTAGCATCTATTGAGACTTAGAGCTCTCGAATCCCGTGGCTCGACAGCAGCTCGACAGATAGGGTATTTGTCGAGGTTTATGAAGTTCAGTTTTTCAGGACTGTTTCTCATCCAATCCATGATTATATGTTTGGGCTTTCTTTTCTCACAACCCTAGACATATATAAGGATTATTTTAAGGGTCGTCAAAGGTGACACAAGTTGCACAAGTGTTTAGCAAAGTTTTGTTCAAGCAAATTGTGATCGGAGACAGAATTTGTCCTAGTTCATCTTTCTTGTGAAGAAGCTACTGTGTTTGTACACCATAGGGTTTGGTGACCAAGGAGCTTCTTGATCTTCATCGTGTGATAAATTGAAGAATTTTGCAACCAAAAACCTTTTCTAGTTGGTGATTGAAGTCGCGTATTGGGATCCGCGCAATTGGTTAGTCACGTATTGGGAGTCATGCATTGAATAAGAGAGATTGTCACTACAAAACAAGTCCAATTGGGTATTGGGGTAAGGGTTCAACTGTAGGTTGGTATAAGGTACTGAGATTCTTTTACTTGTAACCGCTTGTTGTGATAATAGTGAATTCTCGGGAGTGGTGACCTTAAAATCACTCGGTGGGGTTTTTGCCGTATAGGTTTTCCCTATTCGTAAACAAATCACTGTGTCAATTTAATTTCAGCTGTATACTTAGTTTAATTGGTGATTTATTTGTGCTACCACGTACATTGCATGTTAATTGGATTAATTAATAAACTTGGCTAATTAATCAATTAATTTATCACAAGGGGTCAATAGTTTTTGACATATCAAATGGTATCAGAGTGGGCACACTCTAATTAGGTTTTAATCTTTGCTGTGTGATCCATTGACCCCTGTTTATCATGGATAGAGGACAGTCTCTTATTATACCTCCTTTATTTGATGACACTAACCATGCATACTAGAAAATACATATGAGAGCTTTCTTGCAGTGTTTAGATGAGAAAGTGTGGCAAGCTGTTGAGATAAGCTGGACCAAGTCGAAGGAAGCGCCGATCGATTGGGATGATGCGAAGATTAAGGCGGCAAACTTCAACAGTAGTGCATTGAACACTTTGTTCAATGCAGTCACTAATGAGGAATTCAAGAAGTGTTAGGTTCTAAAGACTTAGGTTTTTATGTATTTAGAACTCTAATGTGTATTGTTGGCAAACCATGATCAAAACAATTTGTTTAGTAGTGTTTAGACTTGCTCAAAGTTATATCTTTTATGTAAAGTTGGAATCGAGCTGATGCAGAAGTTACTGTGCATTTCGGCCTGGCTTGATTGATCGAAGCTTAGGCTCGATCGATCGAATCTCGGGCAGAATGCGTTTTTCTGCAGAATTCCAACTCAGCCCTTGTTTGTTTAAAATGTTTAGGGTTTTTCTAATTTGTCCTAAGTATAAAAGGAAAACCCTAACCACATTTTAGTATTGCTTATATTGTTGTTTGTGTAAATCTCTTGTAAGATCTAGATGAGTTTTCCTTTACACAAACTTGGGGTTTTCAAGGATGAGATATTATCTACACCTTGATGATCAACTCAGTTGCTGCCATTGAAGTTTAAAGAAACACAAATGGGTGTGCTTGTATCTAGTGGTGAATCCAAGAAAGAAGGAGTCCGTGGATTCGGAGCTTGCACGTGGTCATGTCAGTAAGTTCTACTAGTGGGTAGCAATAAGAAGTTGAGTGTGGGGGCTTGTAAGTCTTATAGTATGAATTTCGATTCTTTCAAGATAGTGGATTCAAGTTTACCTTGAGGATAGCTAGGTTAAATCATCCCCAGGTTTTTATCGGTTTGGTGTTGACACCCTATTTTGCAACCCGCATTTAACCTCACATGGAGGGTAAAATGATAATTTCATATTGAAAATATGCATCTTGATTCTGGTCATTAGATCCTTACTCTCATTTTACCAAAATGATCTTAATGTTGTAACAATCAAATCGATTGGTTATAAGTCCGAATCGGACCACCAGATTGAAAGTTGTCATCAAATTAAGTTTTAATGGCTAAGATGCACCATCACAAATTGAGTCCGATTATATGTGATTATGAACAATTGATTTCAATTGATTATAAGTATAATAAATTTGAGATCAATGATATGTCATAATTTGATTGGTTAGGACTACATTTTATGGTAGGGTTGCACACATCTAATTAACTAGATAGTTAAACATTAATTATTCAATGAGTAATTTGTGCAATTATCTTTTAATTAGAGTGAAATTGGAACCAATTAAGTCTGAAATGGGAGTGATTGGAGCCATTTAATGTTAATTGGTAGCTAATTTGGGACTTATTAATGTTGATTGTGTTGAAATCATTTTCTAACAAATGACCTCTGCTCACCATTTCATCCATATCTCTCAGAATATTTTAAATCTGTGAATGAGGTTAATTTTCCCAAAAACTAGACATCTGGAGCTTCAATTTGAGCATAAGAACGAGACAATTCCGATCAGAATTGAGTCAGATATGATTTTTCGAAGTTGGCTCTACAGGCTGTTACAGCAGCTACGGGAAAACCGAATTTTGCCTTACTCCTCACTCCCACCAATCTTTCTATTTAATGCACTAGATTTTCCCAAAGGCTAAAATGAGGTCTAAGTTCATGATTCTTTGTCAACCCTCATTAAATGATCTTCCATTCATATTTCCTCAACCACTACTGTATAAACCCCCCCTCTCCTTCATTCTAGGAGACACAAAAAACCCCATCTCTTCTCTTCTCTTGAGTTCTAGTGAAGTTGAGTAGTCTTGTCATATCTTGGTGTTCTTGAGACTCAAGGTATTGAGTGAGATTCACTCTCTCTCTCCTAACTCTTCTTTCCCTCCACCCTTAGAACCTCCATCAATAGTCCCCTCCTCCTCCACCATATGGATTTTGCATGAAAGTATAATCCCCTTCCCTAACTGTTTGTTTATGTTGCCATGATGATAATTTAAGATTAAAGCATGATAATTCCCTTGAATATGTTTGAATGTTCTTAATTGTTCTTATGTGTTCTTCACATGTTCTTGGTTGTTCATCAAATGTTCATGTATATCACTAGATTTAATCTTAAATCCACATCAAAAATATGAAGAACATGTTTGTTTAATAATTCTTTCAAAATCTTGAATCTAGGTTATCACCATCCACACAGATTCACTAGAATTTATTTTTCAATCCAAATGCAATGCTTAATAAAATGAATTAGGGTTTATCACATGCACACACATTAAATTGATTGATAACATATTGGATGATGTGACATGAATGTTGACCACCATAGTCTAGAAGATCGGTTTCACTGGGCAAGGTGGGTGCCTAACACCTTCCCACCTTGTAACATAGCCTCCGAGCTTAGATCAAGGGTTAGTAGATAAAATTTTATCCATGTAATTTTTGATTTTTAGATTGTAACTAGCAAATAAAGCCATGTACTTTATCTTAGATTGTATCTAGGACCAAAGTCATGTAATTTTCCTATGATCAATGTAAATTCAATTTCAAATTAATAAAATGAGGAATTTTTCAATTATGGTTTTCTTATTTTTCCAATAATTAAATAAATGGCGACTCCATTGTAAAACTCTTAATCTAAAAGGAAAAATATAACTAGTCGAACCTTCATTTTGAGAGACAATAACACAACTCCACCCATTCACATGGGTTTGGCCTAACATCCTATAAAAACGGGCTGGGGGCGCGATCTCTTACATTTGGTTTCTTGGGTGATCATATCTTTGTGTTATTTATTTTTCCGCTGCTTTGCATGATATGATTGTTTTGATTGTGATAACCTAGTTTTGTTAAATTGGACTATGTAACAACTTGGCTAATTGCCTAGGTTAATCCAATTGTGTTTTTAAGGGTTCTAAAAACTATCAAGAAGATATCCTTCATTGGAACTGTAAAGGAAGCATGGATCATTCTCCAGACAACCTATGAAAAAACTAAGACTGTCAAGGATTCGAAACTTTAAAGGCTCACTACAACTTATGAGTCGTTTGAGGCTTACTTCAAAGTTGCTGCAAAGGATGCTATGAATGTTGAACTTGGCATGAAGAAAATTGAATCTCTTGAGCTTGATAAGAAGAATTTACTTGTAAAAATGTTTGATGCTAATGAACTTTTGAACAATGTGAAAACTGAGAATATGCTATTGCTTGATAAAGTTAAATCTTTGGAACTTGATTTATCTGTTGCTAGATCTGCTAGTTCTAAACTTGATCAAATGCTGAGTGTTCAAAAGTCTCCTTCTGACAAATCTGGATTAGGTTATATTGAAAGCATCTCTGTGTCTGCTCCCCATTCCACAAACTTTGACCCTTTATCTTCTTCTGGACCTTCTGTGAGTGAGATTGTGAGTGAAACTGTCAAACCCCCTGTGAGTGAGGTTGTTAAACCCATAGAAGTTTCATCATCTAGGAAGATTAGGGTTGATCTGAAAGAGTCTAAACCTAAGAAGCCTACCCTGTCTAAGGACAAGTCACATGATAAACCTGCATGAGTTTGTCATTTTTGTGGAAAGTCTGGACACATTCGTCCAAACTATTACAAGCTGCAAGCTACAAAGAGAGCAAACAAACCAAAAGTACCTGTGCCTCAAGTACAAGATCCTATGATACTCATTGGTGAATTGGTAAAGGCTTTAAACCTTTATTCCAATCCTAGAGTTGGTAATCATTCTCATGTGAATAAGAACTCCAATGCTCATGGTGCATCTAAAAGGTTTTGGATGCAAAAGACTCGAATTAATTGAGTTTTTTTGACATGGTCTTTGTGCTTCATTGCTCTACCCTTTGTGACCATTTTTTTTGGTTTTTTATTCTTTTGTTTCTAGGATTTACATTGCATAACATTCATACATTTCATTCTAGGTGTTTTTTTTTTTAATTAAAAAAAAAAAGAAGGAAAAAGGGAAGAAAAGGGAAGCAAATTGTGTTTTGCACTAGTTTCTTGGTTTTTGAGAACAAGGTTGGTCAATTTATTTTCACCTAACATGTCTTTTGTACTTTATTTAGCCTTGATGAGCTTACTTATTGCACATTACTAGTTGAAGCTTTGTAGTGCATGTTGTGTGGGAAAGATGTTTATGGTTTTGATCACTTTGTCTTGATCTTGAAGTCACATGTTTTTTGACTGTCGGACTTGAACTTTTAGAGAAAGGCATAAATAACCATCTCACTACTGTTCACTAGCCAATCATGAACACCTTAATGCATATCGTAAGATTTTGTGCTTGAGAAAGTGTAGCACATGCACAAAAAGAATATAAGGTGTAGCCTCGGTTTAATTGCTTAATACTTAAAATTGGTGTGTACTATTAGGCTTGATGCCAAATTGCATAATTAAAATTGGTGTGTACATTATCCTGACTTTTTAATAAGTTTTTGAATAAATTAAAATTGGTATGTATATTATGAGGCAAAATTCAAGAAACTTACATGATTGCAAGCTTATGATCTAGGAGATGTGGGAGTTATATGATGTAACTCTTTAGGTGATAGTCTCTTTCAAATTCAATGTGATAAATTTTGTAGACTTTGTGATTGATTTCTATTTATATATCACCTCACATGTATCTCAAGTTTTTGCTAGTTGCACACACTACACAAGTTACTATTTGCTAAACATTGTACATGTTATTGTGTGTGTTTATGGTCTGACCAACCAAGTTTGCAAATACTTTGAATTTTGTGCAAAATTGATTTGATGCTTGAAAATTTATGGAGAATGTAAGAGATTTTAAATTTGGGAAATTCGGGTTTCAATTCTTGTTTTTGAAAATCATATCATCACATACTCATGCATTTTGTTCCTCAATGTCAATGCTTTGAGTTGTTCCTAAATTGTTTTTCAAAAACTGTGTTTTTTCCTCAAATTTAGTGAGCCTCTGCCAGTTTTGATTGATCCAATCTATTTTTCGATCAATCGAATTTTTTTTTTAAATTTTTTTTTAACGAGCCTCTATCTGTTTCGGTCGATTGAAACTGTTTTTCGATCAATCGAAACTTGTGAATCAGGTTTTAAAAAAAATTCAGATTTGACTTGTTCAAGCCAAGCACAAGGCCTATAAATTCCCAACCCATTCCTAAGAGTCTACCTCTAATAATAACATAGCACATGCTCAACCCTGAACCGATATAAAGAGGTTCATGTAGCACATAGCAATTTATTAATGTTGACTCCAAGATATCCTAACATGGGAAGCTTAACAAGAGAAAAATATACACAACAACAAAAAACCAAAACAAATGAAACATAAATTTATCCACAAACTTATTAGAAGAACACTTTATATGAATAGCATAATTAATCATGAATTAACACTATGTAGCTACATGTGAAGTGAATGCTAAGAGAGACAACTTAATAGATCTCTATGCTCCAAAATTCATTAAACCATATAAAATTTTGATCTAGTGACTGAAACTCAGAGAGAGAGAGAGAGCTGAAGTTTTGGTAGCTGTAAATCAAGAAGCCAATAATATCCAAACTGATCTTCAATTATATTAAATCCTGGAATCACAACTTATACCTCTATTTTGGCTGGATATAAACAAAGATGTGCTCTTTTGTATCAAAAGGAAATGTTCCTTTGGAAAGTATTCCCTCCAAATAATTAATAAAAAATCTGAACATATGAATGCAGCCAAATGTGACTAATTTTTTGGACCATCAAAACTTTAGTTCTAAGCCAGGAAAATTACAAAACAAGAGCACTTAATCACAACATGTGTCATAAATTAGAAAACATGATCCTAAACTAGAAAAATGGCTTGACTTTATGAACCGTCTCATTCCATCCACTTGCAACGTACTTCCTTGAGTCAACGGACCTCCACTTGCAATACTTCCTTGAGTCAAGAGATCTCCTGCACCATCAATTTTGCCGTAGGAGTTACGACATCTACTAATCCAACTAAAATTGCAAGAAACCGAAGACATAGCCAAGTCTTGAATGTTAGCAATCAAATGGAAAATAGACCAGGCAGAACAGGGACCATTGGTGTGGATAGACTAGGCAATCAAATATGTTATATACTAATAAAAATTCAATCTTTATATAAATAAAAAAAAATAAAAAGATTCAATCTTTATCTCAAAAAAATAAAAAAAGATACTCAAAGAATCATCCAGCCATTATAAAGATTCAATCTTTATCTCAAAAAATTAAAAATAAAAGTTCAGATAAACTCTAACTTGCATCCAACCATCAAAACAACAATATAAACTCACGAGGACAACAATATAAATGTAGAAAAATGAGATTGACTCCAAGAATCATCTAGCCATTATAAAAATTCAATCTTTATCTCAAAAAATAAAAAAATTCAAATTCAAATAGGCTCTAACTTGCATCCAACCACCAAAACAACAATATAAACTCACCAAGACAACAATATAAATGCAAAAAAAATGATCAAACATCAAATAAGATAACCATAAACAAGTTTTACGGATATACCTTTGTTTTGGCAAGATAGAAATAGAGATGTGCTCTGAACTTGTTCTCTGAAGCTTTGAACGTGTTCTTTGGTTTTCACTTTTCCCTCCTAAGAGAGCTATAACTCTCTCTCTTTTAACTTTTTTTTTTTTTTTTTTTTTTTTTTTTTTTTTTTTTTCCAGTAGAATTTGTCTGGTTGAGTTACAGAGCCCTATAGTTTAAGTATTTAACCACAGTTAAGATTGATATTGGGTTAAGTTATGAGCTGTCACATTTTTTGACCCTTGATATTTTTCAAAAAGATCCTCTCCTGCTAGAAACTAACGCATACAAATCAGAACAAAGCAACATCTAAGAGCAATATGCTGGGTATATTTCGATTTCCTCAGTGATTAATTAGCTTGCGAAGCAGCCAAAAATGTAAGAGGAAAGTTTTCAAACCACACAACATAATCAGACTTTAGTCATTAAAAAATGTTCCAATCTATAGTCATTTACAGTGTGTTTTGACCAAGAATTTGTTATTTACATAGAAATTTTATATTTGAACATGTGGCTCTTCCATTGTGACAAGGGTGATTACTATGTTAAAAAATTTGTAGTCTTAACCAAGGGCCTCATAAAGGTCATAAGGGACAAAAGCCCCTTGAAAACAACTACATATGCATCAATCCTTGAGTTAATTACAATTGTATAATTGTATATCAACCACACACAATCACACATAGTTAAGAAACCTCCCTGAGCCATTCTTCTCTTCTGTGTGAACATGGAAAATGCCATAGTTCTATACCCTTTTCCAGGCAGAGGCCATCTGATCTCCATGGTCGAGCTTGGCAAGCTCATACTCAAACATAACCCTTCTTTCAACATCACAATCCTTATCTTTAACAAACCAAACACAAGTACTAACTCCACCGCACCCCAATATGTAGCCAGCTCTACCACCCAATACATCACCGCTGTCAATTCCACCACTCCATCTATCAACTTTCACCACCTCCCACCAATCTCCGAAGTCCCATCCACTCCTTCCCCTATAGCACAAGCCTTCCTAATCCCACGCCTCAACAACCTTAATCTCCATCAAGCTCTCAAAACTATTTCCCAAACCTCCAAACTCAAAGCCTTTATCATTGATTTCTTCTGTGATGCTGCTTTCGAAGTGGCCACAAACCTTGACATCCCCACTTACTATTTCTTCCCCTCTGGCGCAAGCGCTCTATCTTTGCTTCTATACATACCCACCTTGCATAAAAAAGTGGAAAAAAGCTTGAAAGATCTCGGTGATATGCTTCTTGACATTCCTGGCTTACCGCCTATCCGAGCTTCAGACATGCCAGGAAGTATATCAGATCGTACTGCTGAATGGTATGAGTATTTGTTAAACACAGCAGCCCACATGGCCAAATCAAATGGAATTATTGTAAACACGTTTGATTTGCTCGAAACAAAAGTGGTCAAAGCAATTTCGGATGGATTATGTGTCCAAGATGGACCAACTCCTCCAATATTTTGTATTGGACCTTTGATATCAAGCAGCAATCAAGATGAAGATGAGCATGAGTGTTTGAAATGGCTAAACTCCCAACCGAGTCGAAGTGTTGTGTTTCTGTGTTTTGGAAGCATGGGATTGTTTTCAGCGAAACAGTTGGAAGAAATGGCGGTGGGATTGGAGAATAGTGGGCAAAGATTTTTGTGGGTGGTAAGAAATCCACCGCCAAATAATGAGGAAGAGCCAAACTTGGATGAATTATTGCCAAAGGGTTTCTTGGAAAGGACCAAGGATAGGGGGTTTGTAGTGAAACAATGGGCTCCACAGGTGGAAGTGCTGAGTCATGACTCAGTGGGTGGGTTCGTGACTCACTGTGGGTGGAACTCGGTGCTTGAAGCAATTAGTGTTGGTATGCCAATGGTTGCGTGGCCTTTGTATGCAGAGCAAAGGTTGAACAGGGTCTTTTTGGTGGATGAAATGAAGGTGGCATTGGGTTTAAAGGAGATGGAAGATGGGTTTGTGAGTGCAGAAGAGTTGGAAAAGCGAGTGAGGGAGTTATTTGAGTCCAAAGCTGGGAGAGAGGTGAGAGAGAGTGTTTTGGGCTTCAGAGATGAAGCTATGATAGCCCAGAAAGAAGGTGGCTCCTCCCATGTTGCATTAGCCCAATTGGCCCAGTTGTTGGAGCAAACCTGACAATGGTGGCAGCATTATTGTGCAAGTTAAGTTTTGTTTTTTGTTTGTACCATATAAGAAAAGAAAGACATGAGTTCACTCATCAATATGTCTAACAATTTCATGTTTTTTGCTGAATTCAAGAAAGGGTTTACAATTTCCTTTTTGGCTAAATAAAGAGACAACTTACTATTATTACTATTAGTTAGTGTATGCTTAAATTGGTGTGGATTTGGTCTCCGAGGAGTGGCCTCTACAATGAAAAGGCATGTTCAGCTCTATTATCACAACACTTTACAATAGTGAGTAGCTACTATTATTACTATTAGCTAATTTTTCAAAAACAAAGAAAAAAAATTGTATATTACAATTATTTGCTATGCCTGTCATTTGAAAAATCTAAGTAGTAGTATCACTTACTCAAATTATCATATGAACATAAAATATCGAATCAAATAACATTTAGCTTGTAAGAAATAAAATAATTCAATCTAAACACAATTGAGAAACAAAATAAATTTAAACTATTTTTATATCAAATAGTTCTATTTCAATCATGGTTTCTAAAACCAAACCTGACCGACTGGTTCAACTGTGAACCGGTGTCAATACTGGTCAGAATATTTATGGAATCCGAAAATGCATAAAAATTGCTCAAAACCAGAGAACTTGGGGTTGAATCGTCAAAATCAGCAACTGGGAAGGTCGGACCAATTCTTAATGGTAGAGGAGAATGTAGAAAATAGAAGTTTGACCTTTTGAATCTAAACTAACAATGACCGCAAATAGGAGAAGTTTATATTTTCTTTTGATTCAAATGCTCCTAAATTTTTTTTTTTATTATTAGATTTTCTTTGTTTAAACTTTAAACATTTGGAACATATTATTACTTCCATTATATTAATTGAAAATTTCACTTACAAATTATTTTAATTACCTAAAATATTTTTAGTAAATATTATTAGTTATTATAAATGTATAATTAATTTTTATTATTTAATAATTATTAATTAAATTATTTATGACTCATCAAATTGACCACCAGTCAGACATCAGTTGGACCACAAAACTAGTAACCAGTCTCATTTTTGGTTTTTTGTCGTACCAATTTTTAAAACCATGATTTCTACTCAATTGAATTACAAAATACATATAAACTAGTTTTTTTTTATTTTTTTTATATTAAATTAAGTAGAGTGGAAAAGGAAAAACTAACAAAAACATAAATATATATTTAAAATACATATTATACAAAAAGTAACTAACAAAAATCTATATTCAGTTCTAAATACTTTTAATTAAAAAAATTAGTTACCTTTAGTTTAAATACTTTTATAATTTACTAAATGTATTTAAATTTAAAAAAAAAATGATAATGACATCAAATTAGTAGTCATAACGGAAATACTTACAATTAATTGAAATTGACATAAACTATTATATTAAAAGAGTCATACAACAAATAATTAAACTAGGCGACAAATAATTAAGTAAGTCAACTAGATAAAAAAAAAATTAAGTCAACATACAAAACACCTAAGCGACATAGACTAAGACTTCTCAGTTCTCACACGTATGCCATGACGAATGACGAAAGAGATGCTACAGTAGTTGAAGTTATGTGGACAGAACTTGTCTAAAAAAAACACAATCATGATGATTGAGGACCTATTTAACACTGTTAATTTTAATATTTAAACAACTATATAACACTTGATACGCATTTTTATAACGTCCACACAATTGTTTTCGCAACAATTAACTTGTCTAGGCAATTTGTTTTGTTTTGTTTTTTTGTTTTTTTTTGATGGATTGTCTAGACAAATTAAAGCATTAAGTGCCCGTTTGATTTCAGCTAAAACCTGCGTTCGCGAAATTTTTTTTTTTTTTCCTGCACCATTTCTGCTTTAGGGGGACAAGAGTACTGTTCATACACTGTTTGACACTGTTTATGGGTTAAAAAATATTAAAAATGGGTCCCACGATACTATTCACATATTTAAAAATAATTTTGCTACAGTGTTTTCAGTTTTCGATTTTCAGTTTCAGCAACAATAAATTCAATCCAAACAGACCCTAAAACACAAACCTGGATGATTGAGTATTTATTGAAGTTTGTATGCAAATTATGATTGTTCATAAGCCTTTGAAAACCACAGCACCATTCTTCTCTTCTTTGTGAAAATGGAGGATGCCATAGTTCTATATCCTTCTCCAGGCAGAGGCCATCTGATCTCCATGGTAGAGCTTGGCAAGCTCATACTCAAACATCACCCATCTTTCTCCATCACAATCCTCATCTTAAGCGAACCAAACACAAATACTAACTCCGCTACACTTCAATAAGTAGCTAGCTCTACCACCAAATACATCACTACCGTCAATTCCACCACCCCATCTATCACTTTCCACCACTTCCCACCTATCTCTGAAGTTCCACCCAGTACTACTTTCTTTGTAGATCTGAAATTCTTAATCCCATGCCTCGACAACCCAAATCTCCACCAAACCCTGAAAACTATATCCCAAACCTCCAAACTCAGAGCCTTTATCATTGATTTCTTCTGTGATGCTGCTTTTGAAGTGGCCTCAAACCTTACCATTCCCACCTACTATTTCTTCACCTCTAGCCCAAGTAATCTAGCCTCGTTTCTTTACCGCCCCACCTTGCACAAAAATAAGGATCAAAGCATCAATGATCTCAACAATATGCTTCTTGTTGATATTCCTGGTTTACCTCCTGTCCGGGTTTCAGACATGCCCAAAATTACGTTCGATCCCACCACTAAAATGTACGAATATTTTCTTAACACTGCAACCCACATGGCCAATTCAAATGGACTTGTTCTAAACGTGTTCGACTTGCTCGAAACAAAAGCTATCGAGGCAATCTCTAGTGGACTATGTGTCCCAGATGGACCAACTCCGCCAATTTTCTGTATTGGACCTTTGATATCAAACACCGATCAAGATGGAGAAGAGCACGAGTGTTTGAATTGGCTAAACTCACAACCGAGTCGAAGCGTTGTGTTTCTATGTTTCGGAAGCTTGGGATCATTTTCGGAGAAGCAGGTGAAAGAAATTGCGGTGGGTTTAGAAAATAGCGGTCAAAGATTTTTGTGGGTTGTGAGAAATCCACCACCAGATACGGATAAAGATCCAAACTTGGATGAATTGTTGCCAACGGGTTTCTTGGAAAGGACCAAAGATAAGGGATTTATGGTGAAACAATGGGCTCCACAGGTGGCAGTGCTGAGTCATGACTTAGTGGGAGGGTTTGTGACTCACTGTGGGTGGAACTCAGTGCTTGAAGCGGTCTGGTGTGGAGTGCCGATGGTTGGTTGGCCTTTGTACGCAGAGCAAAGGTTGAATAGGGTGGTTTTGGTGACGGAAACCAAGTTAGCTTTGGAGTTAAACGAGTCGGAAGATGGGTTTGTGAGTGCAACTGAGTTAGAGAAGCGAGTGAAGGAGTTAATGGATTCGGAAGTTGGGACAAAACTGAGAGAAAGGGTTTCGGGTTTGAGAGATGAAGCAGTGTCTGCTGTGAAAGAGGGTGGGTCCTCTCATGTTGCATTGGCGAAATTGGCTGAGGTGTGGCGGCAAAACTAACATGAGTTAGTTCACCAATAACCCTTCGAGTTATCTATATATATATATAAAACCGAAACTTTTGAAGTTCCTACAATTTTCCACGTCAGCATTATTTTATTTTTCTTTTTATTTTACCTTTTATGTTTTACGTTTTACTTAAACTTCTTTCTTTTTCCCCTATTCGACAAAATCTAAAGTATGCTTTCTCCATAATTTTACACCTAATATTAATTTTTAAAATTATTTAATTTACTAAGTAAAAACCACACGATTCACCTTTGAAAACCCAACTACATAATTTCATGATTTTGTTTCTGAAAAACCCTAAACTGAAAACCTGAGACCCACACAGTCACAAACATAAAACCTAAATACTTGGCCGCCCTTGCAAATTGAACCTTACTCACAAGCCAGTGAAGCCATAGCTCACAGCCCCTACAATACGATTTTGTTAATAGGCTATCTGAACTACCCAAGTAGCGACTATAGCTTTTGTATGTTTTGTTGCTCCCAATAAAAGACCATTCTACTATTTGGTGCTGAGTCGCTGACACAACACTAATCACCCAGAGTGAGTGTGAAGGTAAGTAATCCATGATATTGCCAATAACAGTGAAAGCTTGGTTGATTTCACCTTCTTGACCCAATTTTATGCTATGTCTATTCCCTGGTAATACTTATCATAAAAAAAAAAAGAGTCTATTCTGGTAATGATATGTTTGAGTAGCTTTTTACATACTAATTGATGCAAAAAGAGAAAAAAAAAAAGAAAGAAAAAAAGAGAGGTTAGCTTTTATATACTGTAGTCTGTAGTGTGCCTTCAAATATACATTCAGCAATTGTGTTGTTTTGGTTCAAAGGAACCATAAAGGAGGTGGAATTTTACATCGAATTTAATCTAGAGATGAAGGAGAGTGGGAGAACCATGATTTTCAAAGTTATTAATTAATAATAATTTCAAAGTCTAAGTACTCCTATCAAATGAACTCAGTCATTTAGTTTACAAGTTAAGTCTACAATTTGGAGTTGAATTTCATATTTGACTTTATATAATGTAAGTTATTTATGTTATCATAAAAAACTTGCAATCAACGATTAGATTTTCAAAATATGTAGTCATGTTAAACTTTGTCTTATAATAAATTTTCAAACTATTACAATAGAAAACATTGTCAATAGCAAAAACAAATTAATAAAAATATATATTTTTTTAAATCGTATTTAATAATTTTCCCGTGCATCGCACGAGTTAGCGACTAGTTTTCTATATATGAAAAGAGCCAATGAGTTATTGTTATAGTGTGCAACGCAATAGTACTTTGGTTTGAACAATTTTGTTTTTTTTGTTTTTTTTTTTTTTTTTTTTTTTTTTAACGGAACTTGCTCTACATTACTTTGGCTGTTTCAATTTTCACTGTAATGCTTGCTTATGTTTTTTTTTTTTTTTTGAAACAAATGCTTGCTTATGTTGAACTTGCTTCTATAATAATAATAAAACATTAACTCAACAAATTATCTATATATAAAAAGAGCCGAGAGTTATTGCTACAGTGTGCAATGCTACAGTTTTATGGTTTGTTCTTTTTTTTTTTAATATATTTTTTAATATTTTTTTTGTTGTTGTTGTTGTTTCAATTTCCACTGTAATGCTTGCTGCCGTTGAACTTGCTTATATGATAACAATAAAACATTAACACAACAAATTATCTATATATAAAAATGGTCAATGAGTTATTGCTACAGTGTGCAACACTACAGTATTTTGGTTTGTTCATTTTTTTTTACGGTACTTACTCTATAGTACTTTGGTTGTTTCAATTTCCGTTGTTATGCTTGCCTCCGTTAAATTTGCTTATATTATAATAATAATAAAATATTAAACACACCAAATTATCACAATATTTTTCACAACACAACTAAAAATAAAGGTATTGTGATGAAAAAAAAAAAAGTACTATATCCACAACATTTTCATAACAAATCTTAGGTGGTAAATTGTTGTTCTAATTTAAACTTACCAATGAAGTCACTTTTTTGTCTATCAATAACAACCTACTACTTATGATTTGTAATGAAATTACAAAAATATTGTAAATATAGTATTTCTCTTGTGAAAATATTAAGACATCTTGTTGTTGTAACAATATTTTAACATCCGCTGAGGTGTCAATTCTTTACGAGTCAAAGTAAAATATAACAAAGCTGTAAAGATATTATGAAAATGTTGTGCCATTCTTTGTGTTTTTAGAATTATTTTTTTATTAGTCAATTTTTGTTGAACCAAAATTTACTGTTTCATGTACAGTTTTCTTGAGTTGAATTTTTGTATTTTCAAAACTTTTTTTTCTCTCTCCGACTAGGCAAGGCTCCACTGTGATTTTTTTGTCGTTTTCCTCCAAATTTCTTGCAAGGATTCTCTGTCCCTAAGCCGGTATGTCTATTTTACCCTTCCTTTTGCATTATTTTCACATTTTCATGCATTAATCTCATGGTTTTTGGGTAATTTTCGAACTATGCATTATTTTGGTTTTTTGATTAATCAAGCCTTGTTTTATGAATTTGATCAATGAGTTTTGTTGCTACAATGATATATTCATGATCTATGTTGGTTTATTTGATTAATTTGGGGTTTTATGAAAAATAAAAAATTCTAGGGCTTGTATTGAACCTGAATTGGGGCTTGTTGTTCAAATTGGTTCAATTGATAAAATTGGCTTGTTGAATTGATGTAATTGGTCATTATTTTCTGAAATCTATCTTGTATGATGATTAATTCGTCAATTTCTTACAAATTGATCAAGTGGTTTTTCAAAATTTTGGGGTTTTTGTTAGAAACTCTATGCTCAAGCCAAATTTGTGAACTTGAACTTAATTTGAAGTTCATTGCATTGCATTAGGCCATGCATCACTTTATTTAATTTGTTCATGCATCATATAGATTTTTGTTATATATTTTTTTGTGCTAACTTGCAATCTGCCCTTGGTTTTTTTATTTTTATTTTTTTGCTTTGTGTCTTGGTCCTTATCCTAGCACTATGCCTAGGAAAACTAGAGCCCATAGGACCCCCTCCACTTCCTCTGAGTCTCCCTCTAGGAGTGAGGTGTTTAGGAATGACAAAAGCAGAGAGGCCAGTGAGAAACTGAACAGTAAGCGTAAGATTTGGGTTGAGCGTTCTGTGATTTTAGATGAGATTGATCTGACCATTAGGGCTAACTTTGAGTCTAGAGGTTGGTTGTCCCTCTTAGAGATAGATCATCCACCCCCAACCGCCCTAATTAGAGAGTTCTTCTCAAATCTCTCTTGCCACGTCTATGATTCCAACACTCTTGTTAGGAGTTGGATACGAGGTGTTGAGTTCACCATTACTCCTCGGGTAGTGGCTGAAGCTGTTGGGGTTCCGGTTGTTCGAGAGCCTAACTATCCCTATGATGAGTCTCCACCCTTAGATGTTGTCATGTCATACATCACAGGGTCTTCTATCCAGTGGGTTTTGATCCTCGGATCACGTCTGTTGAGCTTTTCGAGACTGCTTATCTTTTCTTTAGGATAGCGTGTCATTCTTTGTGGCCTATTTCTCTTCTCCACACCATCCCTCTAGAGCGATGTGTGTTTTTGTATGCTTTTGTTTATGGTGCGTCTATTAGTTTCCCTCATATGTTCCTTCGTTCTTTGAACGAGGTTCATAGGAGTTCTGCCATAGGGCATGCGCTTATCCATCATATTTTCATTCATAGGATTTTGTTGTTTCTTGGTCTAGATGGTTTTCCTTCTGGTAAGCTTGTTCATGTTGTTGCTCCCATAGGTGCCACCTTTCTTAGGCAGAGGGCTGCTCACTTGAGAGTTGCTCCTTCGCGTCCTAGAGGTGCGTCATCTGGTGCTATTCCCCCTCCTCCCTCTTCTACTGGTTCTGATGATGCTGAGGTGTCTGGTGTTGGTGCTGCTGATGCTGATGTTCCTCCACCGACTACTTCGAATGATTCGGACATTCGACGTACGTTGGATCATGTCTCGACGTACGTTGGATCATGGACAGATTTTGGTGGATGTGCTCGATGAGATCCGTGCTTTGTGCGCAGAGTTGGCACAGTTTAGACGATCTTCACCGCCACCTCCCTTTTGATGATGGATTTTGATTGCCCTTTGGCATTCCGTCACAAAAAGAGGGAGTACATATTTGATTTGATTTGAGCTCTTGTAGAGTTTTGTCTTTATGGGGAGAGTATTTTTTTTGGTTGGAGCTTGTGGAGTTTAGATTGTATCTAGGTGCTTCACATTGTATTTTATCTTTTTAGCTCTTGCCATATTTTTTGTTGGGATATTCATGTTAGGGGGAGTTACTTTTATTGCTTTATATGTTTCTTGTTTTCAACTGTTTATTGATTTATATTTATGAGTTATTCATTGATATATGTCTTTATTGTGTGTTGTTTGAAATCAAGAATTTAATTTGTTTATTTGTATTTTCCACACATGTGGTTATGCATTTTGTTTAGTGTTTCAGGAAATATACAGGTTGATTCAATTGAGCTGCTGTCTACACTTGAAACTGATGGATAGTAGTTAGGATTGAGTTTGTTTTATGAGCATTTGTCTTGTAAAGGGCTTTTTCTTTGTAAACTTTGAGCTTCTAGTTGTGTTTTGTCACGGATTGCCAAAGGGGGAGTTTGTTAGGTTCTAAAGACTCAGGTTTTTATGTATTTAGAACTCTAATGTGTATTGTTGGCAAACCATGATTAAAACAATTTGTTTAGTAGTGTTTAGACTTGCTCAAAGTTGTATCTTTTATGTAAAGTTGGAATCGAGCTGATGTAGAAGTTATTGTGCATTTCAGCCTGGCTCGATCGATCGAAGCTTAGGCTTGAATGATCGAATCTTGGGCAGAATGTGTTTTTCTGCAGAATTCCAACTCAGCCTTAGTTTGTTTAAAATGTTTAGGGTTTTCTAATTTGTCCCAAGTATAAAAGGCAAACCATAACTACGTTTTAGTGTTGCTTATATTGCTGTTTGTGTAAATCTCTTGTGAGATCTAAAAGAGCTTTCCTTTATACAAACTTAGGGTTTTCAAGGAGGAGATATTATCTACACTTTGATGATCAACTCAGTTGCTGCCATTGAAGCTTAAAGAAACACAAGCAGGTGTGCTTGTATCTGGTGGTGAATCCAAGAAAGAAGGAGTCTGTGGATTCGGAGCTTGCATGTGATCGTGTCAGTAAGTTCTACTGGTGGGTAGCAATAAGAAGTCGAGCGTAGGGGCTTGTAAGTCTTATTGTATAAATTTCAATTCTTTCAAGATAGTGGATTCAAGTTTACCTTGAGGATAGCTAGGTTAAATCCTCCCCAGGTTTTTACCGGTTTGGTTTCTTGGGTGATCATATCTTTGTGTTATTTATCTTTCCACTGCTTTGCATGATATGATTGTTTTGATTGTGATAACCTAGTTTTGTTAAATTGGTCTAAGTAACAACTTGGCTAATTACCTAGGTTAATCTAATTGTGTTTTTAAGGGGTCTAAAAACTATTAAGAAGATATCCTCCATTGGAACTGTAAAGGAAGCATGGATCATTCTCCAGACAACCTATGAAGGAACTAAGACTGTCAAGGATTCGAAACTTCAGAGGCTCACTACAACCTATGAGTCGTTTGATGAGTTCTATGCCAAGCTCAAGGACATAGTAAAATCAGCATTTAATCTTAGGGAAACCATTCCTGAATCCAAGATTGTGAGAAAGGTGCTCAAATCTCTGCCTGAAAGATTCCATGCCAAGATCACTGCGATTGAGGAATCAAAGGATATTGACAAAATTCCTTTGACAGAATTGGTTGGTAATTTGCAGACTTATGAGTTGGGTTTGATGAGGATAGGGAAATCAAGCAAGAGAAAGAGCATGGTTTTGAAGGCCAAGAGCAGTAATACTGATGAGTCTTCTGACGATGAAGATTCTAAGATGAAGTCCTACATCACTAGGCAATTCAAGAAATTCATGAAGAATGCCAATGCAAAGGGCTTCGACAAGGACCGTAGACAATCGAGTTCTTCTCAGTCTAAGAGCCAAGACAAAGGGAAGAAGGATGCTAGGGATGGCGGTTAGTATACTGTTCCCTTAAGGCACCTGCTGCTGCTTTAAGTGACATCGAGCCTGAGGATGATTCCGACAATGAGGATGATGGAATCCTGAATGCCTTCACTGCCACTGTCAATCCTACTGAGGGGATTGTTGAAGATGTGGATGAAGAAGAAGAATTGGTGGAATCCAAGTTTGAGAAGATGGATGAACAAGATGACATCCACATAGCTTATGCAAAGTTATACAAAGTCTCAGAAAAGCATGAGAAGTTGTAGAGGTTGACCACCAAGAAAATTTGATAAAGCCAATCAAACTATTGGAGCACTAAGGTTTGAGAATAATTTCTTGGCTGAGAAGATCAAGAAACTTGAGGCAGAACTATTTCAAGTCAAAGCTTTATCGGAGAGGACTTTAAGAGCAAAGCTTGACGAGATGCTCAGTATTCAGAAATCTGCTTTTGATCGAACCGGTTTAGGGTATGATTTCTCTTCTCCTAGTATTGCTTCTACTAGTACTACTATTTTTGTTCCTCCTGCTAATAATATTGAAACTGAGAACAATGTTGTTAAAAATGAATTAGCTAGTGAGAACATAGACAAGGGTAAATCTATCTTAGGAGCACTTCCTAAGCTGGATAAGAAAGAAACTAAAAACTCTAGGGCTAAGAAGGCTAACTCTCAAAAGTCTAAACAGAAGAAGCAGTATCTCTGTCATCACTATGGAGTAGCTGGTCATACTTGACCTAATTGCTATGAGTGGTTAGCCACTCAATAGAGTAACGACATGATCGCATCGGGAAACCAGAATCAGTTTCCATCCTCTTTTGCTCCCTTTGGAGATCTTCTCAAAGCCCTCATGTTCCTTTCAAAGTTATGGTTTCAGTTCTTCCCCCTCATCTCTGGTTCAAGGATTCACTCAAAGGAAGGGTTCTTCCAAAGTATGGAAGGAAAAGGGTTCTAAGTGATTCTATTAGTTTTTCTCTCTCTCTTCTTGTTTTTGTGTTTGCATTACTTGTGTGTTTTGCTTTCAAGTTTTAAGTCAGTCTAGTTTTTATCCATTGCTTTGGTTAATTTGTTTTTGTTTGTTTTCTTTTTAGTTTTGTTTATTTTGTTTTTCATATAAAAAAATTGAAAAATCAGAAAAATACGAAAACAGTGTGTGTTATGTGTACATTGGTACTTGTGTACCTTGGATGGCCATTAAAACAAAGTTTTCTAAACTTTGTATCTCTTGTAACTTAGATGAGCATCTCTATGCAAAACAAAGTAAGTGAGCTTTGTGGCTCGTGTTTGTGATGAGTAAAATTAAGTAATCTCTTGTACTTAACACTCGTATCACTCTTTTTGACGGGAAGGACTAGAAAATCCTAAGAGAAAGGCATAAATAACCATATCACTACTGTTGCCCGCCAATCATGAAATGACATTTGTGTGCTTCAGTATAGCAAAATTGGAATGTCAATTGCTTAACATAATTGGGTATTTCTTTTCTATCTCATGTATGCCAATGCATGGTTTGCTTAAAAGAAAAATGTGCAAAGAAAAAAAAAAGCAAAAAAAAAAAAAAAAGGATCAAAATGCTTTATATATGATTACAAGCGTGTATTCTAGGAGATGTGGGAGTTATAGGATGTACCTCGAAGGTTATAGTGCTCATCAAATAGTTATGATTGTGTGTGAGTTAAAGTGATTTTCTCATATCTCAATTCGTCATAACATGTAGACATTTATGCAATCTTGCGATGTTTTTCACACACTACACACAATATTCTTTGCTACTCTTGATACATGTGCAGGTATAATGTGATTTGGTTATCACAAGGTTTACATATGTTAATGTATGCTTACTAAATTGTTTTGACTTATTTTTGAAATATAAAATTGGTTAGACTTGTTCAGTGAGTGTGTGTGTGTGTTTTGGGATCTATGTGCTTAACAATTCTTTGTTGAAAGATGATTTTAAGAGTTTAAAATGTTGTTTGGATCCATGGTTGAGTTGCATGTTCGATTGCATTCATGTTTGTGTTTTTCTCTTCTTGAAAAACTATTTTTAAGCAATCTCGACAACTCCTCGATAGCTCTAGACACCTAGCTTATCTTTCGAGCTCTTCAGTTGCTTTTTATCGCAATGTCGACACCTCTCGATAGCTAGGTCGATCAATCGAGAAACTTTCTATCCCCTCAATAGCTCCTCGACAGATCCTTGATCCATCAAGCTTTGTCTTTGCCTTGGACACTTGCTCGATAGGTGCATCTGTCGACCCTATTAGATCTTGACACTTCTAGATCTATCGAGAATTAGTGAGGTTCTATAAATAGGGTCAGCGCGATTTAGCTCTCATTTCGCTTGATCTCTCTCCTTTCTCTCTCACTCCCAACCTCTTCCTCAAGGATTTTTCGGCCTTATTCAACTTTTCTTCACTTGGTAAGTGTTCAAATCCTTATTTTTCATGCATTTTCATATTTTTTGACCTAAAATTGGGGTTTCTGGAAAATGTTTGGGATTTTTCAAATTGATGAGGTTTTTGCAAATTTTTTTCGAATGGGTTTTAAAGATTTGATCTTAAAAACTTTATGCATTGCATCTCATTTGCATTACAACTATATTTTCATGCATTTAGATGTGTGTTATATATGTGCAATTGATTATGTGCTGGTAGGATTGGATTGGGCTGAGCCTATGATGCAATTTCCTTTGCATGTCACATGTTCATGCATTCCCATGCATACGTACTTTCTATTCAATATATTTTTAAATATATTTTCTTGCTTGAGACTTTTCTGATTGTCTCTTTCTCCCTCTTTCTCTTCTGTTTGCTTTAGTCTGCTTCTATGGCACCTAAATGCAAATCTACTCCGTCCTTAAATCCTCTTCGTTCTAGGGCATCCACTTCTTCTGATCCTACACCATCTCATGTCTGGTTCTGTGATGAGAAGGCCAAATCGAACTTCTTTGAGAACTTTTCCCAACGAGGCATTCATTCTGAACGCCAAGTCATCTTGTTGGACTTCTTCGACACTGACCTTCCCATTGTCATCCATAGTAGGGAATGGGAGTCACTGTGTGATGTCCTGGTCACTTGTCCATCTGTGTTGATCCATGAGTTTTACTCCAACATGCATGGATTTGATTTTTCAGTACCTCTTTTTATTACTCGCATTCGAGGTACGCACATTGTTGTCACATCGGATATTATATCCAATGTGCTCCGTGTCCCTAGGGTAGAGCATCTTGACTACCCTCGTTGTGATCGTCTTAAGACTATGTCTAAGACGAGCTTATTTCTGCTTTTTGTGAGCGCCCTTCTGATTGGGGTGAGCATCAGTTCACTTATTGTTCGGGCTTTGCTAAAGGCCCTCGGTTTCTGAACATGGTCATGACCTTTGTTCTTCATCCTTTATCTCATTATAACTTTATTACAAAGCCCTGTGCTCAGTTTTCGCTTTCACTTTTAGAGCATCTTAGTATAGATTTTCCCTCTCATTTCATTCTTTCTATCATAGATGTGTATAGGGATTTGGCGACCCGTGATAAGCTTGACAGTATTTAGACCCCTTAAAACAATTGATTTAACCTAGTTAATTAGCCAAGTTGTTACTTAGTCCAATTAAACAAGTCTAGGTTATCACAATCAAACAATCATATCATGCAAAGCAGCGGAAAATAAATAACACACGATATGATCACCCAGGAAACCAAACCGGTAAAAACCTGGGGAGGATTTGACCTAGCTATCCTCAAGGTAAAAAGCAAATCCACTAGAAAGAATCGAAGTTCATATAAAAGGACTTACAAGCACCCCCGCTCGACTTCCTAATGCTACCAACCAGTAGAACTTACTGACACGACCACGTGCAAGCTCCGAATCCACAGACTCCTTCTTTCTTTGGCTTTTGCAAAACACAAACACCCCCGTTCATGATTTTGAGATCCCACTCAAAGGTTTAGCAACACAAACACTCCTATTTGTGACTCCAAGACCACCCTTGAAAGTTTAGATCATCAACACCTTTGATGACAAGAGAAGGTAGCAACTTCTACAATACCGGATCTTGAGATTCTTCAAGGAATAGCACCGGTAGAAGACATAAGAGAGATTTTTAGGAACTAAACCCTAAATACAAAAGAGGCACACTCTGTTCTCTCTGAAAAACCACACAAAAACGTGCTTAGGGTTTCCTTTATATACTAGGAGAAGTAAATTAGAAACCCTAATCCTAAATGGGCTTGGACTGCTGTTTGGGTTTAATTAAAATTCTGCAGATACGACTTTCGATCGGTCGAGCCTGTCTTTCGATCGGTTTAGCCAGACAGATTATGAAATCTTCTTCCTGCAGCTTGTATGTTCTTGAATCTTGACTTGAATCACATTGAGCATTGTCTAATAAAACCTATAGACTCTAAGATCTATATCTAGACAAGTTTGTGTTCACAATTTGCCAATTATTCTAAACATTTAGAACCTAACAAACTCCCCCTTTGGCAATTCGTGACAAAACTTTCATACAAAATGAAATGCTCAAATACAAGAACAACCCAATACAATAAAATGCCCAATTACATCACAAATCCCAATCTAAGACTCCTAACCTAGAAGTTGCAAGAAGAGGTAGAAGGTCTTGATCAGAATGCACCTGTCTTTCCTGAAACACTCAACAAACACATCACCGCATGTGTGGAAAGAAAGACATATAAACAATAATATGACACAGAATATAAAAAACAACAGTAAATTCTAACTCTCCCCCTAAGTTAGATACAACAAAAAGTTTTTATATTCTCCCCCTAAACAAAACAAACAGGTCATCTATTTCTCCCCCTTTTTGTCACGTATTGACAAAGACTACCCAATCAGAAGGTAGACAGAAAACATACGCAAGAAAGTAAGAGAAAATAGAGACAACTCCCCCTATGAACCACAAAGGTTAAAAAAAATTTCTCCCCCTATAAAAATAGGAAAAACAAAACAGGTTTTGGGAAAAACAGTTTTGAGGAAAAATAAAGGGGTTGGGGATAAATAAAAAGACACAAACCAAGTTTTTGTTAAAAAAACTAAGTTGAGGATACACATGAAGAAAAAATATTCTCTCTATCAATAAAATGCAAACATGACACTATGTGACCCATAAACAGTTGCATGAGTAGAGAAAATATTTGCACATTGATTATCCATCATATCTCTTAAGAAAAATATTTTCTACAGTTCACACATAAAAATAGCATATACTAGAAAGTACATAATTCAAAAATTAATCAATCAATTTTTAAAACAAGTTGAGTACCCAATTTAGCAAAGTGTATGCATGTTATGTGTGAAAACAATGAGAGATATGACTGCAAAACTGCAAGATGGATACAGAAAACAATGCAATGCATGCGAATCCTAAACATAAATGAGTCATGGAAAAATCAAATTTTTGAAAAAAAACAGAGCAATTTAATGCAGAAACTTCTCAAAGCACAATATTTCATGAATGAAATGCATGAGTATGAGACGAAAAGTTTTTCAAAAACACTTGAATTCAAACCAGATCTTCCAAAATCAAGATTTTCAATCAATTTGTCCTCAAAGCGCAAACATTAAACACATTTTGCATTAAAATCAAGGAACTTTTAATCTTGGATGGCCACAACAAGATCACACACAATATAATGTACCAAGTTTAACAAAGAGTAACTTGTGTAGTGTGTGCAACTAGCAAAAACTTGAGATACATGTGAGGTGATATGTGAATAGCAATCAATCACAAAGTCTACAAAATTCATCACATAGAATTTAAAAGAGACTATCACCTAAAGAGTTACATCATATAACTCCCACATCTCCTAGATCATAAGCTTGCAATCATGTAAGTTTCTTGTATTTATGCCTCATAATATACATACCAATTTTAAGTCATGTGAGTTTGGCATCAAGCCTAATAGTACACACCAATTTTAAGTATTTAGCAATTTAAACCGAGGCTTCACCTTATGTTCTTTTTGTGCATGTGCTATACTTTCTTGAGCACAAAATCTTATGATATGCACTAAGGTGTTCATGATTGGCTAGTGAACAGTGGTGAGATGGTTATTTATGCCTTTCTCAAAAGGTTCAAGTCCGACAGTCAAAAAACATGTGACTTCAAGATCAAGACAAAGTGATCAAAACCATAAACATCTTTCCTACACAACATGCACTACAAAGCTTCAACTAGTAAAGTGCAATAAGTAAGCTCATCAAAGCTAAACAAGGTACATAAACTTGTTATGTAAAGATAATATGGCCAATCCTTGATTATAAATCCAAGATGTGAAATACAAAATACAAAAATCCTTTTGGTTTTAAAACTATATGACCAAAAACAAAAAAAAAAAACACATATTATGCTAAATGAACAATGCAAATGCAATGCATGACAGTGCTTAACTAAGCTATAGAGGGTACACAAACAAGAAATATCAATTTCTTGATTAACCCATGAGTACATGTACAAACTAGTACATACTCACACAAAATTAGAAATAGCTTAGCATTTATAGAACACATACTATTCAAGTTTCTCCACAATGTCAAGCATGTTCTAAATCAAGAGAGAGATATCATAATTCATGTAATCCTCAAGAAAAATAAAACAAGACTCAAAATAAAATATTTTTGTCTTTTTGAAATTTTTCAATGTTTTTGGATTTTTTTTTTTTTTAGAAACAACCTAAAAAAAACACGACAAAAAACAGAAACAAAACATGTCCACAATTAATTGAAAGAATTAAATTAGGGACAAGTTAGCAACACTCACCTTGGAGAATCTTTTCTCACCCATCTAGCATGAGTCTTCGGCTTTGTAGGTGAAAATCCATGTGAAAAAGAGTGTATTTGAGGGATTACACCGATCTTCTGAGAAAGACTGAAATCCTGCAAATTCCTTTCACAAGCCAACAAGCTCAAATTTTTCAAAAGAATATGAAACAATTTATATGGACTTATGGCAGGAGAAATATCATCACATATCCTAGATTGAAACATTGAATGCTTAAATTTCAATTTATGACAATTAGGACGAATGTGACCACGGACACCACAAAAATTGGCAAACAGGAACAAATTTGGAACATCAGTATTCCTAGTGGGGTTTCCGGTCACAGGCTTTGGTTCTTGCCTCAACAAAGAACAATTTGGTCTAATATGACCAACAACACCACAAAGATGACAGGTAGGCACAAAAACATATTTATTATGCTCTCTAACAGTAGGTTTAGACATAGGTTTAGAAACATCAGCGTCAACATCAGAACTTTTACCTTTGTCTAACCTAGCAAAATAAGCCTTTTCTTTATTATTCCTCTTAAAAGGAGGGATATAAACTTTTTCAGTTTTAGGCTTAAGAGAAACAGAAACATTTCTGTTATCAACAGCAGACTTGGTACTAGTCAAATTTTCAATTTTAGCTTTAGATTCAACTAACTCTTGTTCCAACCTTTTCATCTTCTCATCTTGAGAGGAAATTTGATTTCTCAAAAATTCATTCTTTTTATTAGATTCATCTAATCTAACAATCAATTCCTCTTTTTCAAGATTAGCCAATTTTAACTCTTCCTTGAATTTCTTAGCAATTTTCATAGATTTCAATAATTCCTTACGAAGAGTTTCACAAGCATCAATAAAATCAACAGAAGCATGAGCAGAAACATGATCAGAAAGACATTTCAAATTATCCATGACAACAGGGGTCAAGGATCAGCTCTTAGATCAAAAGATCTAAAACAAAAGAGTAACCCGCTCTGATACCACTTGGCAGTATTTAGACCCCTTAAAACAATTGATTTAACCTAGTTAATTAGCCAAGTTGTTACTTAGTCCAATTGAATAAGTCTAGGTTATCACAATCAAATAATCATATCATGCAAAGCAGCGGAAAATAAATAACACACGATATGATCACCCAGGAAACCAAACTGGTAAAAACCTAGGGAGGATTTGACCTAGCTATCCTCAAGGTAAAAAGCAAATCCACTAGAAAGAATCGAAGTTCATACAAAAGGACTTACAAGCACCCCCGCTCGATTTCCTAATGCTACCAACCAGTAGAACTTACTGACATGACCACGTGCAAGCTCCGAATCCACGGACTCCTTCTTTCTTTGGCTTTTGCAAAACACAAACACCCCCGTTCGTGACTTTGAGATCCCACTCAACGGTTTAGCAACACAAACACTCCTATTTGTGACTCCAAGACCACCCTTAAAAGTTTAGATCATCAACACCTTTGATGACAAGAGAAGGTAGCAACTTCAACAATACCGGATCTTGAGATTCTTCAAGGAATAGCACCGGTAGAAGACATAAGAGAGATTTTTAGGAACTAAACCCTAAATACAAAAGAGGCACACTCTTTTCTCTCTGAAAAACCACACAAAAACGTGCTTAGGGTTTCCTTTATATACTGGGAGAAGTAGATTAGAAACCCTAATCCTAAATGGGCTTGGACTACTGTTTGGGTTTAATTAAAATTCTACAGATACGACTTTCGATCGGTCAAGCCTGTCTTTCGATCAGTCAAGCCAGACAGATTATGAAATCTTCTTCATGCAGCTTGTATGTTCTTGAATCTTGACTTGAATCACATTGAGCATTGTCTAATAAAACCTATAGACTCTAAGATCTATATCTAGACAAGTTTGTGTTCACGATTTGCCAATTGTTCTAAACATTTAGAACCTAACAAAGCTTATCTTCCCTTTGGCTATCACGAGGATTTTACGCCATTTTTCTATTCCTTTTCCTGTGTCCAACCACTTCTCTGTTATGGGTGCTATAGATGCCGCTACCGTTAAACGGAGCGAGGCACAGTTTTAGTTAAGGCAATCTGGGTCAGCAGCTCTTCCCACTCCTTCAACTCCATCCACATCTGCTCCCTCTTCTTCTATGAGCGGTGTGACTCTCGAGGACATCATGGCGCAGCTTCAGCGCATGGATGCTCACCTCGACACTTTCAGTGATGAGTTGTGTTAGGTGAACACCTGTGTTGGTCGTATTGCATGACGCCAGGCGGTCATGGGTGGCTTCGTTACTTCTCCTCCACCTACTCCAGAAGCTTCTGAGGATGATGATGATGATGCTACTGCTTCCGATGATGAGGATGATGGAGATGCTAGCTCTTCCAGTGTTGACGAGATGTCTACTTGACACTCTTATCCTTTGTCACTTATGACAAAAAGGGGAAGTAGTTTTGGTTATGAGAGTAGTTATAGTTAGGGGGAGAGTTAGTATAGGAGATTTTTGTTAGGGGGAGTGTTGATATTGAGGGATGTAGTGAGGATTTATGTACCTTTTTCTTTTCTCTCCTTTTTAGATACATTGTTCTTATACATGGGCTTTGTGACCATTTTGACATACATTGTACTTATATTCTTTATATATTGATGTATGTTTTTCACCTACCCTTACATGTGTTGTTTCTTTTCTCTCTTTATGCACATGCTTTTTATATTTTGTATGCAATCTATTATTTCTATTTCACACTAAGATGCCTTGATGAGTTTTGTTTAAATTGTTTCAAAAATACAGGTTGTCAAAGTCTACTTGCCATAAACTCTTTTCTTACAAAGGTTTTCAAGAGTTTGTGTTAGGATAGATTTTATTGTATTCAACAAGTGATTATGAGTTGAGTGATTTATGACTTCTCTCATATATTCATTTGTTTGTTGTGGTTTTGTCATAGATTGCTAAAGGGGGAGATTGTTAGGACATATGTGATTCAATGTTAGGAACATATGTCACTATTTTATGTAATTGGTTAATCTTTTGACAAAACGCACTTTACTTGTAATTGGGTAGATCTAGGATGTTTTTAATGCTTCAAGAAACAAGGTTTCAAGTTCAAGTGTTAGAGCCATGCAAGTCTGTCCAAGAATCAAGTGTGAAAAGTGCTATTCATTAAAGCTCGATAACTAGCATCTATCAAGACTTAGAGCTGTCTGAATCCCGTGGCTCGACAGCAGCTCGACAGATAAGGTATTTGTTGAGGTTTATGAAGTTCAGTTTTTTAGGACTGTTTTTCATCCAATCCATGATTATATGTTTGGGCTTTCTTTTCTCACAACCCTAGACATATATAAGGATTATTTTAAGGACCGTCAAAGGTGACACAAGTTGCACAAGTGTTGAGCAAAGTTTTGTTTAAGCAAATTGTGACCGGAGACAAAATTTGTCCTAGTTCATCTTTCTTGTGAAGAAGCTACTGTGTTTGTACATCGTAGGGTTTTGTGACCAAGGAGCTTCGCGATCTTCATCGTGTGATGAATTGAAGAACTTTGCAGCCAACGACCTTCTCTAGTTGGTGATTGAAGTCGCATACTGGGATCTGTGCAATTGGTTAGTCACATATTGGGAGCCGTGCATTGAATAGGAACGATTGTCACTGCAGAACAAGTCCAATTGGGTATTGGGGTAAGGGTTCAACTGTAGGTTGGTATAAGGTACTGGGATTCCTTTACTTGTAACCGTTTGTTGTGATAATAGTGAATTCTCAAGAGTGGTGACCTTAAAATCACTTGATGGGGTTTTTGCCGTATAAGTTTTCCCCATTTGTAAACAAATCACCGTGTCAATTTAATTTCTACTGTAGACTTAGTTTAATTGGTGATTTGTTTGTGCTACCACATACATTACATGTTAATTTGATTAACTAGTCGCTAATCCATGCGATGCACGGGAATGCTAGCAATTTTTTTAATTAAAAATAAATAAAAATTAAGATGAACCTCCAAATGATGTGACATTAGAATTGTAATAGTCATCAAATAATAACAAAATATACATTTTTATAGATTAAAAAAATGACACAAATAACTCAGTCATTTGCTCGTGTGACACTGTTGCACCACTCCCAAATGACACATACACCACAGAATCATTTGGTTGCTTGTTTAACCAATTAAACAGCAAGCAATTCTTGGACGAGTTACCTGATTGTGTTACTATTGGACCAATTGGGTACACTGGTCTTTTTAATACATTACCAAATAGTTTATCATCTCTCAAAGCCGTAACTGTTTTAGGCCGAAGCTCCTCCCAACAATTTTTTTATTTGCACATGTTGGGCAAATGTCCCAATACCTTGTCTTTTTTGCTATGGTTTTTTTTTTTTTTTTTTTCAATTTCATTTATTTCATGTCTTCTACTAGATATTCGATATATTCATTATATTAAAAAAACGTTGAAGTAAAGCTGTATCCTCAAATAACTAAATATAAGAGTTTAATTCCTCTCTGTTTCAATTTAAAACCAAATTGTGCATAAACAAAAAAGTTTCCTTTGTTCCAATACATCTTTAGTACCAAAATCACAAATCCATTAAAACCAAATTGTGCATAGAAAATTTTAGAGATTGAAAGACAACTATAAAGCATTTTTTGTATCTTTTTCCTTTGTTGCTTTGTAGTAGTCCGTGAATATGCCCTTTTGTTTTCCTCGACTACAGATGTTGGTGTGAGTTGCACATTACTTTCAACATCAAGTTTTTGAAATTTTGTACAATCACCATCTTCTTCAGTTAATAAGTTGTTGCTACATTCATTTGAAGTATCACTGATGTAAGCCTGGCAATAGAACAGGTTGAGGAATGTATTACAACATATACATCTTAAATATCATATTTTTAATTTTGCTAAATTAAAGAATACGTACTTCTATCATTTTATTAAGTTGAATTGCTTTGTCAGTTTCTTCAAAAGAGTCAAAAAGTTTCTTGACAGTGTAGAATTCTCATCCATACTTGAGATTATAGTCATTTAGTTGTATTTGGAAAACAAATTTTTTTCCTTTCAGATTTTCTATTTGCACAGGAAGGATGACTTCTTTGGGCTACTAACAAAAGTAACATTTTTCAAATTGTACACTTAAGCAAAGTTTAGTAAATATTAAATATAAATTTTATCTTCCATATTCTCACCTCTAAACATTTGTTCAAAATGTCTTCTGCTGATATGTTGAGTAATTTTTCTGCTTCTAAATCAAATAAAATGAATGTGGCCATTCCTGAGCCATCTTCAACCTTTAATTGAATTCTATACCTGATAAAAGAAATGACATATATAATGTTAATATCATTTTGTGTACCTTGGGATTGGGAAGCATGCCTTTTTGTTGCAATTGTCACACCATAAAAATTTATCTCTTGACTTTACCTTTTTACGACATACTTCGCAAGAGATAAAGTACCAACCAGAATTATCTATGTCAATGTTTATAATATTTCCTTGATAGGTAAAGATAGTTTCCTAGAAATTGAATTTAATATCAATCAATTCATAATTTTATAGTTAAATTTAGTAAAAGCAGGTCTATAGTACATAAAGCAATGTTAAGGACACAATGTTATTGTTGAAGGTATTTTTTTTTCTTACCTCACTATCAAAGTCCCATATAATTTTTGTTATTTCACTTATGGTTCTTTTGTTGATGTTCATCTCTTCTTGAATTGTCACTTGTGGTTTGAATTGCTTTGGCATTTGTACTATTGGTTGGTTATTTTCCACAAGCCTGTTATATTACATAATGATATTAGACATAGTATTATAGACATGGTATAGTATTGTGACCTTTCAAAAGGGTGATTTTGTTGCTTTTTAAATATCTATATTTATGTGAATCCAAGATAAAGGGAAACATTACAATAGGTAACTAAAGAAAGCGGAAAGTTAAAGGTTATGGGAATATGTTTGCTCTGAGTTTCTGAAGTAAAGGTTCAAAGATCATAGGATTTCTTAGTTGGATAGATAAAGCATAAAGGGATATTGTAAAAAAACATGAAACATGAGCTTTGCACATAAACATGAATTGCATGAATAAAGCAATATATGTATGTATCATGGGAGGATCAAATATGAGAGTCACCTCTTTTTACAATGCATAGATCTATCACAAAGTCCAGAACTAACACCTTATAGTATAAAGTTTCTCATGATGTTTGGGCTAACACATAGACCTATAATTTTAATCCAAAACTAAAATTAGTGATCAAAAAATATATTATCAATCATTTATATTCTTTACTTGATGTGAGGAAAAAATTATTAAACCAATCATTTAGTTTGGCAGGGACTTTATAATTTTTTTGCTTGCTGACTATGTTTGAGAAAGTGTAATCCTATGAGTAAACCTACTATTTTAGTCAGATGTGGCCATTTGTGGTTGCAGACCTATTACCCACCAAACATGGTGCCATGCATCAGTTTTCACAATACAGCTTGCATTGATGCTTTAAGCAGTATTGTAGAGACTGTAAATAAATTAAAAATGTGAATCCAAAACAAAGCACTTACTGATCTTTGAATTTAGCAGTCTCAGGAATGTCCAAATCAATATAAACTCTTGTTCCACTTGTTGATGATAAGTTATACTCTCCTGCAATGCACGAGATTCATTAGAAAAAAAAAGTACAATTATCTATATATAAACTTATATTTGTGGTAAAAAAGGCCATTCCTTTCAGGCCCATTATTTGCACACTATTGAATATTGAAGTTTCAATGGAATCATCACAGTAAATGAGAGAGGTCTACATCAGAGGGCATAGTATCTTGTAGACATGTACAATATAGAGGTAAATAATCCAACTTTGCTGTGCTAGATATAGATGCTAAAGATAATGACATTTGAGTAAAGGAAAGGGAAGGAATGGGGTCTCTCAAAGCCAGGAAAAAAGCAATAAAGTAACTGGAAGAAAAATCAAAATGCCTCGGAATTTGATATGACATCCCAGTATCCCACCCATCTACAGTAGGTTATTCCAGCTTCTTAGTGAGTCCATCCCTCACTCAAAGGTCAACTATCTCTACAAAACCTAATGAATATATCAAAAATTCTAACCTTTACACTCATTGACACATCCCTTAACACAACCATCATAATTGATTGTAAATAATTATTTTCCTAGTTCTTATCAGGCTTGCCTGGGCCTATTAGTTTCTTGTCTAAACAATGCAGCTAACTGGAAAGCTCTTTTATTAACCCCAAAAGAAGCATATTTACTATTAGACAGTTTTGCAGGCTAGATGGTTCAACTTTGAAGTTTCCACAGTTTCACCTTAATAAAAAAGTTGGAAGTTTCAAAAACTTAAGTAAAAAAAATAAAATCAAAGTTTCAGAGGTAACTCAAGCTTAAAAAGTGGTTAAGAGAATCTGCAGATTGTAAGTCTGAAACATAGTTTAGAAAAATGCCTATATGTTTAAGATCGTATTGAATATTTATCAACTTTTTTAATTGGCAGTTGATGTTTGCTATGAAATTTTTTAGATCGTGGTTCTAACTCCTTTTTTATAAGACAAATTCTACACATTCAGATGATGTTTTATATATCTGCCATGTAATTTGAGGGTAGATTAACATCTTTTAGTATCCTAGCTTGCTAGGTAGTGCTGTTTTTATTTTTCTTCCTTTTTAAATTAGATCATGTTTCCAATATATTGCAATTGCCCCTTTTCCATTATAGTTTTCAAAAAAATTCTTCACTATACACATTTTATCAGCATTGTTGTCTACCATTCTAGAAAGCAGAAGTTTCTCCAATTTTTTTTTTTCTAGAAAGCAGAAGAATGGATTAGAAGGGGGGAATCTCACACTCATTGAGACATCCCTTAACACTCATTGAATATATCAAAAATTGTGAAACCAAAAAACAACAATACACAGTTTAGTTGCAAACAGAATGTGATAAACCATTTAAAAACAAAAACCCAAATACAAATTTAGTTCTACAAATACAAAATTTGTATTTAAAGCAACGTAATAGACAATTCAAGTTAAGTGAAACAGTCAAGACTAACACAGTAAGAGTCCAGAGCTATTAAAGACGCAATTTAAAAGCTATAAACACAGTACCTGATCTGATTCAGATAATAGGGATAGTTTTTTGAGAACTTTATTTGAATATTGTAGTACGAATCAAAATTAAATTGTTGAAAAACCCTAATAGAACAAAAGGGCCTAAAACAAAATTGGAGCAGAAAATTAGTAATTCCGTAAGACCTAAAACTCTAAGCAATCTTTTTTGTAATTTTTGTTATCTATAAAATAGCTTGACTTGACTATGAAAAGAGAGAAACAAAATCATATGAAATCAACATGTTCTCCAGAACCAAATATGATTACAAAAACGTACCAAGCTTTAGAGGTCAAGACTTGAGCTAGCAAAGGCTATGAATAGAGAGAGCTGGACTGAGAGAAGAGGGATGCTCTGAGAGAGGAATGAGGGGCAGCGTGAAGAGTGGAGCAAACCTGCGTGCTGAGTTTGTGTTTGTGTCTATTGAGTTTTGTTTAATTCTATTTTTAAAAAATAAAATAAAAAAGTTTTTTAATTCTATTTTTTATTTTTTAAATATTGTATTGGGCTGACGTGGAAAATTGTGGTGCTAGCAAAGGTTTCGATTATATATATATATATATATATAGATTAATAAACTTGGCTAATTAATCAATTAATTTATCACAAGGGGTCAATACGTTTTTGGCCTATCAACCTTGACAAATAGGGTATCTATCGAGCTAACTGTTAAGCATCGAGTTTTAGCAGCTTCTAAACCTCAATAGATGTCAGCTGTCGAGTTTTAAAATTTAGCACTTCTTCACTTGTTTCTTGGACAGATTTGCATGGCTTTAACACTAGAATTTGAAACATTTTCCTTGAAACATTGAACACATCCTAGATCTACCAAATTACAAGTAAAGTACGTTTTGTCAAAGGATTAGCCAATTCTAAAATGACATATGTTCCTAACATCAAATCACATATGTCCTAACAAGCTCCCTCTTTGGCAATCCATGACAAAACCACAACAAACAAATGAACATATGAGAGAAGTCATAAATCACTTAACTCATACTCACTTGTTGAGTACAATAAAATCTATCCTAGCACAAACTCTTGAAAAACTTTGCAAGAAGAGAGTTTATGGCAAGAAGACTTTGACAACCTGTATTTCTGAAACACTTTAAACAAAACTCATCAAGGCATCTTAGTGTGAAACAGAAATATAAGATTGCATACATTAAATAAGAAACATGCACGTAAAGAGAGAAAAGAAACAAC
This sequence comes from Quercus robur, assembly GCF_932294415.1. Classification (NCBI taxonomy): domain Eukaryota; kingdom Viridiplantae; phylum Streptophyta; class Magnoliopsida; order Fagales; family Fagaceae; genus Quercus; species Quercus robur. The sequence continues at coordinate 25,937,990 of NC_065535.1, read as the reverse complement.
ACATGTAAAGATTGATGAAAGAAAGTAATAACAACCTCAATATATATATATCAACATAAGTACAAGGTTTGCTATCACTAAGTGGTCATAAGACCAATGTACAAAAAATAATGTATCTAAACTAAAAAGAAAAGAAAAGATACAAAAAGTCCTCACTACATCCCTCATAAACATTCCCCCTATCACAAAAATCTCCTATTCTAACCCTCCCTCTATGTATGACTACTCTCATATCAAAACTACTCCCCCTTTATGTCACGAGTGACAAAGAGTAAGTATATCAAGTAGACATCTCATCATCATTGGGCGAGCTAGCACCATCGTCCTCATCAGCATTATCAATGTCGGAGCTATCGTCACTCTTATCCTCAGAAGCTAGTGGAGATAGAGAAGAAGCAATAGTGAAACCACCCATGATAGCCTGTCGTCGTGCGATACGACCAACACGGGTGTCACTTGACATAACTCATCACTGAGAGTGTCAAGGCGAGGATCCATGTGCACAAGTTATGCCATGATGGCCTCAAGTGTCACTCCACCCGCAGAAGATAAAGGAGCGGAGGTGGATGGAGCGGTAGAAGTCGGAGGAGTCGTCATCTCTATTCGGGGCTGCCTCGGTCTGAGCTGTGCCGCACTTCATCGAACGATAGCTGCATCTATGGCACACATCACCGTGAAGTGAGGAGACTTGGGAAAAGAGATAGAAAAATGGCGGAGGATCCGCGTGATAGCTGAAGGAAAAATGAGCTTATCACGGGTCCCCGTATCCCTATAGACATTTATAAGGGATAGAATGAAGTGAGAAGGGAAGTCGATAGAGATATCCTCTAAGAGGGATAACAAAAATCGAGCACGAGGCTCTGTAATGGAGTTATCCTCTTAGAGATATCCTCTAAGAATGAAGAATAAATGTCATCATCATGTTCAGGAATCTTAGACCTTTTGCAAAGCCCGAGCAAGGGGTGTTTTGACGGTCACCCAAGATGAAGGTGTCTCACAGAAGAGAGACAAGAGTTCATCTTTGGACATAATCCGCAGACAAGCACAACTAGGGTAGTTAGGATGCACTACCCTAGGAACGTGTAGTACCTCGGATACAATATCTGGAGTAACTACTATGCGCGTACCTTAAACGCGAGAGAAGAAATGAGGTACAAAAGTATCTATTCCGTGCATATTGGAGTAAAACTCCTGTATGATCACAGAGGGACAAGTGACCGAGATGTCACATATTGACTCCCAACCCCTACTGTGAATGACAATGGGTAGGTTAGTATCGGAAAAATCTGATAAGATGACTTGGCATTCCGAATGAATGCCTCGTCGACAAAAGTTCTCCGAAAAGTCCTTTCGGGCTTTATCATCACGGAACCATACATGAGAAGGTGTAGGGTTAGAAGAAGAAGATTCCCCAGAATGAAGAGGGTTCTAGGACGGAGTGGATTTTCGTTTAGGTGCCATGATGCAACTAACCGAAAGAAAGAGAGAGGGAGAAAGAGAGACACGCAGAAAAGCACCAAACACATCAATATATAAGAATATAAAGAAATGAAAGTACGTACGCATGAACATGTGACATGTAAACCAAAAAAAAATATCATGGGCTCAGCCCAATCCAAACCTAACAGCACACAGGAAATCAACATATATAGCACACATCTATAATGCATGGAAATATAGTTATAATGCAAGTGTGATGCAATGCATGACGTTTTAAAACTCATTTAAGCAAAACCCAACCCAAAAATTTTGCAAAAACCTCATCAATTTCGATAAACACCAAAAGTTTTCAAAAAATCCCAAAATCTAGGTCAAAATGCATGAAATGTATGATTAAAGGCTAGAAAAGAGATCATACTTGTGAAAAATGCAGTGAAAAGACCAAAGAATGAGTAGGGAAGATGAAGAGGTTGAGTTTGAGGAGTTTTGGAGTGAGAGAAGAGAGAATCTATCGAGAGAGATTAGAGAAAAATGAGAGAAAATTGCGCAGATCCAATATATATAAAAACATAATTCTTGATAGATCGAGATGTGTTGAGAGGTATCGAGGATTAAAATGTGTGTTTTATCTGTCGAAGAGCTGTCTAGAATCTGTCGATAGGTGTCCATAGCTAAAGGATCTCAATGGATTGAGGTAGCTATCGAGCATCTAGAAAGTTTCTTGATGGATTGAAGTAGCTATCGAGAAGCCGTCGAGAATGTGATAAAAAGCAGCTGAAGGGTCTCGATAGATAGCCTAGCTGTTGACAGGTGTCTAGCAGCTGTTGAGATTGCTTAAAAATAGTTTTTCAAGAAGAAAAAAACACAGACATGAATACAATCAAGCATGCTACACAACCAAGGATCCAAACCACATTTTAAGCTCTCAAAATCATGTCTCAACAAAAAAATGTTAAGCATATAGATCCAAAACACACACACACACACACACACAACATGTCTAACCAATTTTATATTTCAAAAATAAGTTAAGACAGTTTAGTGAGCATACATTAACACATGTATTCCTTGTGATGGCCAAATCACATTGTACCTGCACATGTATCAAAGGTAGCAAAGAATATTGTGTGTTGTGTGTGAAAAACATCGCAAGATTGCATTAGTGTCTATATGTTATGACGATTTGAGATATGAGAAAATCACTTTAACTCAAACACAATCATAACTGTTTGATGGGGACTATGACCTTCGAGGTATATCCTATAACTCCCATATCTCCTAGAATACACGCTTGCAATCATGTATAAAGCATTTTGATTTTTTTTTTCTTTTTGTTGTTCTTTGCATTCTTTTTCTTTTAAGCAAACCATGCTTGGTCATAAGAGATAGAAAATATATACCCAATGATGTTAAGCATTTGACATTCCACTTTTGCTATGCCGAAGCATACAAATGTCATTTCATGATTAGCGGGCAATAGTGGTGAGATGATTATTTATGCCTTTCTCTTAGGATTTTCTAGTCCTTCCCATCAAAAAGAGTGATATGAGTATTAAGTATAAGAGATTACTTAATCTTACTCATCACAAACACGAGCCACAAAGCTCACTTGCTTAGTTGTGCATAGAGATACTCATCTAAGCTATAAATGATACAAAGTATAGAAAACTTTGTTTCAATGACCATCTAAGGTACACAAGTACTAATGTACACAAACACATGCTGTTTTTGTATTTTTTTGATTTTCAATTTAAAAAAAAAAAGGCAAAACTAAAAAGTAAACAAACAAAAACATGTTAAACAAAGCAATGCATAAAGCTAGACTGACTCAAAACACAAAAGCAAAACACAAAAGTAATGCAAAAACAAAAACAAGAAGGAGAGAGAGAGAGAGAGAGTGACAGAATCACTTGGAGCTTCTTTCCTTCGACACCTTGGAAGAACCTTTTCGTTTAGCAAGCCCTTGATCTGGCGGTGAGGGGGAAGAATTGAAATTGTTTAAGTTCGAAAGAAACATGAGGGCTTTGAGAAGATCTCCAAGAGTAAACAAACAAAAACATGTTAAACAAAGCAATGCATAAAACTAGATTGACTCAAAACATGAAAGCAAAATGCACAAGTAATGTAAAAACAAAAACAAGAAGGGGAGAGAGAGAGAGAGAGAGAGAGAGAGAGAGAGAGAGAGAGAGAGAGAGAGAGAGAGAGAGAGAGAGAGAGAGAGAGAGAGAGAGAGAGTGACAGAATCACTTGGAACCTTTTTCCTTCCACACCTTGGAAGAACCTTTCTGTTTAGAAAGCCCTTGATCCGGTGGTGAGGGGGAAGAATTGAAACCGTTCAAGTTCGAAAGAAACATGAGGGCTTTAAGAAGATCTCCAAGAGGAGCAAAAGAGGATGGAAGCTGATTCTGGTTTTCCGACGAGATTATGCTATTACTCTCTTGAGTGGCTAACCACTAATAGCAATTAGATCGAGTATGTTCAGCTACTCCACAATGATGACAGAAATGCTATATTTTCTGTTTAGACTTTTGAGTATTTCCCTTCTTAGTCCAAGGGTTCTTGATCTCTTTCTTATCAAGCTTAGGGAGTGCTCCTGAGATAGATTTACCCTTGTCTATGTTCTCACTAGCTAATTCATTTTTAACATCATTATTCTCAGATTCAACATTATTAGTGGGAGGAACAAAAACAGTAGTACTAGAAGTAGCAATACTAGGAGAAGAGAAATCATACCCTAAACCAGTTTGATCGGAAGCAGATTTCTGAAGACTGAGCATCTCATCGAGCTTTGCACTTGAAGTCCTTTCCAACTGGGCTCTGACTTGGAACATTTTTGCCTCAAGCTTCTTGGTCTTCTCAACCAAGAAATTATTCTCAAATCTCAGTGCTCCAATGGTTTGATTTGCTTCATCAAACTTTGTGGAAATTTCTTCTCGTTCAAGCTCCACTTCGCTAAGCTTCTTGGTGGCCAACCTATACAACTTCTCATGCTTTTCTGAGACCTTGTAAAATTTTGCATTGGCTGTGTGGATGTCATCTTACTCATCCATCTTTTCAAAACTTAGACTCCACCAATTCCTCTTATTTATCCATATTTTCAACAATCCCTTCAATAGGATTTACAGTGGCAGTGAAGGCATTTAGGATTTCATAATCTTCATTATTAGAATCATCCTTAGGCTCAGTGTCTCTCAACGTAGCAACAAGTGCCTTGCTCTTCCCACTAGTCTTGAGATATGTAGGGCACTCTTGTTTCATGTGACTGAAACCCTGACACCCAAAGGACTTTGGTCTTGAGGGAATAGTGTATTGACCGCCATTAGCATCCTTCTTCCCTTTGTCTTGCCTCTTAAATTGTGAGGAATTGGATTGCTTTCGGTCCTTGTCAAATCCTTTCGCGTTGGCATTCTTCATAAACTTCTTGAATTGCCTCGTGATATAGGATTTCATCTTAGAATCTTCATCGTCTGAAGACTCATCAGTGTCACTACTCTTGGCCTTCAATGCCATGCTCTTGCTCTTGCTTGATTTCCCTATCCTTATCAACCCCAACTCATAGGTTTGCAGATTACCAACCAACTTTGTCAAAGGAATTTGTCAATATCCTTTGATTCCTCAATTGTGATGATCTTGGCGTGAAATCTCTCGAGTAGAGATCTAAGCACCTTTCTAACAATCTTGGGTTCAGGAATGGTTTCTCCAAGATTAAAAGCTGAGTTCACTATGTCCTTGAGCATGGCATAGAACTCATTGAATGACTCATCCTCCTCGATCTTAATCTCTTCAAAGCTCGTAGTAAGCCTCTGAAGTTTTGAATCCTTGACAGCCTTGGTTCCTTCATAGGTTGTCTAGAGAATGGTCCATGCTTCCTTAGTAATTTCAGTAGAGGATATCTTCTTGAACTCTTCATTCATGACTGCACTAAATAAAGCATTCAATGCCCTGTTGTTGAAGTTTGCCGCCTTGATCTTAGCATCGTCTAGGTCGGCCGGTGCTTCCGTAGGCTTGGTCCAGCCTATCTCCACAGCTTGCCACACCTTTTCATCCAATGACTGCAAGAAAGCTCTCATGCGTACTTTCCAATATGTATAGTTAGTGCCATCAAATAAAAGAGGTATAATAAGAGACTGTCCTCTATCTATGATAAAACAGGGGTCAATGAATCACACAGCAAAGATTAGCGTCTAATCAAAGTGTGCCTACTCTGATACCACTTGATAGGCCAAGAATGTATTGACCCCTTGTGATAAATTAACCAATTGATTTAACCAAGTTAATTAATTAATTCAATTAACATGCAAAACGCGTGGTAGCATAAACAAATCATCAATTAACTAAATGCAGCGAAAATTAAATGGACACGGTGATTTGTTTACAAATGGGGAAAACCTATATGGCAAAAACTCCACCGGGTGATTTTAAGGTCACTACTCTTAAGAATTCACTATTATCACAACAAGCGGTTACAAGTAAAGGAATCCCAGTACCTTATACTAACCTACAGTTGACCCCTTATCCAAATACCCAATTGGACTTGTTTTGTAGTGACAATCTTTCATTTTCAATGCACGGCTCCCAATACGTTACTAACCAATAGATGCGCAGATCCCAGTACGCGACTTAATCACCAACTTGAGAAAGATGTTGGCTGGAAAGTTCTTCAGTTCATCACACGATGAAGATTGCAAAGCTCCTTGGTCACAAAACCTTACGGTGTACAAACACAACAACTTCTTCAAAAGAAAGATGAACTAGGGCAAATTCTGTCTTCGATCAAAATTTGCATGAACAAAACTTTGCTTCACACTTACGCAACCTTTGATGGCCCTTAAAATAATCTTTATATATGTTTAGGGTTGTGAGAAAAGAAAGCCCAAACATATACACACAAATTGGATGAAAATCAGCTTTGAAAAACTGAATTCCATAAACCTCGACAGATAGGGTATCTATTGAGCTAGCTGTTGAGCATCGAGCTTTAGCAGCTTTTAAACCTCGATAGATACTAGCTGTTAAGCTAGCTATCGAGTTTTAAAATCCAACACTTCTTCACTTGTTTCTTGGACAGATTTGCATGGTTTTAACACTAGAACTTGAAATCTTGTTCCTTGAAGCATTAAACACATCATAGATCTACCCAATTATAAGTAAAGTGCATTTTGTCAAATGATTAGCTAATTCTAAAATGACATATGTTCCTAACATCAAATCACATATGTCCTAACAAGAATTTTTCCATAAGACCGAACCAGATGAGATTAAATCCATTGATCACAAGAAATTTACTTTCAGCGTAAATGGTATTCATTAATTACAAAGAGACATAAACTAGATTTTAAAGTTTTCTAGGTTATGTGATCTTTGAATGTTTGTCATATATATTTATGTTGCATGCACTTCATGTAAATCTTACCAAGATTTAAATATAATCCCAATATGGATGATCGTGATATTATATGCCTGAACATGTAAACTAACACAGTTCTCCCCCCTCAAAAAAAAAAACACAGTTCAAATAAGAAAAAAGTCAAATCATCAAAAACTGTGTTAGTTTGCATGCAATGGATGTGTTATGTGGAAACTAAATAGGATTTAGAATCATATATATCTGCGTACATTAACTTTTCCAAGTGATTTGGATGGCGCGGATTATCTCGAGATTGTGGATCATTTTGCTTCTCTTTTATCCAGGGGTCAATCCACTGAATTTTCACTTGAGCATTCGAGGTATTTGTGCTCGTGGTTTTGAGTAGAAGATTAGCACGTATCTAGTGTTTGAAAGGTGATTGTAGAGATTGTTTATGAGAATTCTTCGAGTATTTATTCAAGGCTCATTAAAGAGAGTGACGTTGTACTGAAACCAAGGACAGATTCAGGATTTTAAGCTATAGGGGATCGGAGTATACAAAAAAGAAAAGAAAAACTCTAAATAAGTATCTATATAGTATTAAAAAAATATAAATACTCAAAATCGTTGTTTCTAAATACATTAAGATGCAATCATTTATCAACAAAGATAAACAAAAACAAAATAATGTCTTTTTTAATACTAGACTGGCTACGATTTTTTTTTTTTTTTTGGTTGAAGTTAGAGCATTCACATTGGTGGTGCTAAAAATCTCAAAAAGTTACTTTATCTATTTTACCACCCCACTTTATAACACACCCAATATCAAATGTTTTATTTTTATTTTTAATTTCATTTAAAATAATATAAACAATTCATTAAAATAATAAAATAAGCGAGAAAATTTGAGTTTTTTAATTGAAAAAAGAGATATAATCTTAATAAAATATTATATTTTATTTTTAACAACTTGCTACAGTCAATTGGTATTTATATTAGTTTACTGTAGTTGCAAAAAAAATTAGTTTTAACTTCTCCAATAACATATGATTTTTTGGTTCTTTGGTAGTAAAATAGTGTTTTTTTGCTAAAATACAATTACCATTGTAAATATTTTTACTGTTTTTATTAAGATTTTTTGTTAGATAGTTGCAATTTGGGTGAGGCTAATTGGGCTTATTGCGGAAAAATGACCTAACTACAAAAATGAAAAATATTATAACCAAAAAAAAATTGGACCCATAAAAAAAAAAAATTTTTTGGACCCAGCGGGGGCCCAAGCCTCCACTTGGGTCCGTCCCTGATTGAAACAACTGTAATGCTTCCCTCACTCTATGTTTGGTTCAGCAGGAAAATTTGCAGAGTTTCTCATGGCATTAGAAAATTTTTGGGTACCATTTTAGGTGATGGATGCTTTTATATTTAAGAAAGAGAATGAATTCCTCTTAAATAAAATAAAATAAAATAAAGAAAGAGAATGAATGGGTGGTAAACTTGAAATTCCCTCCTAACGTGTTATACATGCATTTTTTTTGAAATCGTGGTTACGGTTTGGCCTTAAATTATTTTAAATTCAGCTTGAACAAGAGTGCTAATAATCAAAATTCTGAATTTACTATGCTTAAGCCCTTTTTTGGGAGGAGATAATGGAACAAAATGGAATGGAAAGAAATGAAAAGAATAATTTTAGAATATTATTTCCTTTCCTTATTTTGGAGTTTTAGGGTGTGTTTATTTGGAGGTGAAATAGGGACCATAGGGTAGATGGAAAACTTTGGAGAGAAAATAGGAAGGAAAACTTTTTTAAGTGTGTTTGGTTGGGTGGAGAGGAAGAAAAATAAATGGTGGAGCCCAGATATTTTCTCCCCAAGCCCACCAAAAATTTTTCTCCCCAAAATGGAGAGAAAACTGAGTGGAGATGAATTTTTTCTTAATTGACAAAAAATGCCCATGTGCGCATTCTTTAAGTTGCCTTTATTTATTTATTTATTTTTTCACTTAGCAGTACCGTTGCCCTTTTTTTGGTTTATTTTTTTATTTTTTATTTTCTAGGGCCTGGTGCCTCTTTCTTTCTTTCTTTCTTTCTTTTTTTCCCCTAGCAGTAACATTGCCTCTTCTTTTTTAGGGATATTATTTTTATTTTTATTTTTTAATAAATTTGGATGATTACTCTTTTTTGTGTGTGTGTGTGTGTGTGTGTGTGGTTATTTGTCACTTTTTTTTAATCAAGCATTCCTTAACAAGGGCATATAAGTAACTTTATTCAAACTCATTTTTTCCATCCACACACTTTTCCATTCCCAATCAAACAAAAAGGAGAGAAAATAATTTTTTTTTCTATTCTCCCCCTTTTCCACCCCTCCAACCAAATGGACCCTTAATTGAGGGAATAGAAAGTTTATTCCCTTGTTTGGGAGTTTAAGTGGGAGGGAATAGAATAAGTAGAGGGAACACTTATTCCTCTCTATTCCCTCAAAACCTCAAATTTTCATTCCCCCTAAAATTGGGAGGAATAAGAGGGAATGAAGTTAGATTTAATGAATTTTTTACTAAAACTTCAAAAGTACCCCTATATATTCAACCCTTTATTTTAAAGTAAGGGTCTAATAGTAATATTGTCTTAAAATAATTCCATTCCATTTCCTTTATATTATTGCCAAACAAAATTTCTTACATTACATTCATTTTCATTCATTCCATTCCTTTATTTTAAAACATCCAATCAAGGTTATTGTAGATACTCAATTTTGCACCCATAATTTAATCTTGGGAGGTGACCAAAATAATCATTCTAAGTATCCAAAAATCATGATTGCATTTCATGTATTAAATTATTCATCACATGTCATAAAAATGATTTTGAGATTCTAACGATCATGACTATATGTCCGGTTCCCAAATCGAACCATTAGATTGAAAAATATCACAAGATTAAGTTTTCATGGACTGCATGCATTTATTAAGTGGAACTGATCACATGTGATTAATTGAAATTAATTTTGATTGGTGAATAATTAAAATTAATTAAATAAATTTTTGTGATTGGTTGTTGATTTGATTAAAAATAAGTTTGGTTGTAGAGGAATAAAATGAACAGTATGATAATGTTAAAATTGGATTTATGATTAAGTTTTTAAGATAATTATCTTTGAGATAATTATTTTTAAAGATTTAATTATCAAGTTAATATGGATTTTATTAAGAATACAAGTCCAAAATACATCAAAGTACAATTCTTGGCCCATAAAAATGCCCAAAAAAGAGCCCAAAATGTACAAGAAGAGGATATTGAAACACCCTCAAGGTTTTCAGGATTTGGCTCAAACTAGAAGGGGTAGAATTGCGGGGTGGAATTTTCCTATAACCAAACAAACAAAACTTTAGAGTTGGATAAACCTCAAAGAAAAATCATAGTATACAAGAGCTACTAAAGCTTTTACTATTCTTATGACTCTAAGCATACAGGCACACAGCTCCTAACAGTTATCAAACCATAAAATACCCATTGACTATCCAATGATTGAAGCCTATTCTTCCACATCCTATACAAAAACATCATAAGTCCTAATTGTCTACAGAATCATAACCTAGAGCTCTACTACCAACACTATCATGACCCAAATCTATGGAACATGAATTTAGATGCATGACTAACTTGCTAAACTTATATAATTCCATAAACATAATTAATCCAAAATAAATCAATACTCCAAAGAAACAGTACTCTTAAAAAACCTCTTACAAAAATCTAAACTCCAAAAATGGGAAATTAATCTCCACCATAACAAAAAACATGAATTACAAAATAAAGGTAACTAAATTCTATAAGTCTTCAATTCATACTGAAGTCGCCTACAACTTCCATGCTCTACCTTGCACCTTACAAAGCGACCCAACAGTTCTATATTCCCAACTATACTTTAATCTGAAAAAATAGTAATTGATGGGGTGAGCCACACATCTAGTAAGTAATTATACAGAATACACAACGGAATAGAGTTAAGCAAAGCACGAGTATTTTGATTTTTCACAAACTCATTCAATGATATCAAAATAATTATTCCAAAACATGTAATGAATCACTTAATACATATATAATCGCATCTTAAAGTCATTTGAAATCACATACATAAAATTGATCAGAGCACAGTGTCACATATACACATCACATATTCTCACATACAATCCTGTAAGCGGATACCAACATCTAACCCTTGCTGGTGAGGGATCAACACATATTTTCACATACAATCCTGTGAGTGGATTTACACATATATCTGATATATCTAATCAATTCCAAAAAAAACACTTATTTGAGTCACATATCACAAAGAAAAGTTTATACAAAATATAATAATTTACTTGGTATTAACAATTTCTTTTCAAATACAGAGGCATATCAAAGATCATAATATCGAATAGAACATAAATCAAAGGATGCTTGACTCTCTTAGGGAACGAATAGAGACTGAGGAGTTTATGTAAATATATTACAATTCTTGAGTAAATCTGAAAATTAAATTTGCTAAAAGAAACATTTTAAATACCATTTGGAGAATAGGAATATGACCTTGAAATCACTTGGTTTTAACAAATTTAAAGAACAAGAACCTTTTTAGAAAACTTACATTGAAACTCAATTATTTATGGAAAATAGTTTAATTTAGGCATCATCTTTTAAATGAGATTTGGACATTCAAAACTTATTTAAAATTCGAAGTATCTCTTTATTTAATAGTCAAAATTTCTCTTTCAATGATACAAAAATACTTTTGACAAACTTTGGAAAATACAAGTTTGAAATACAAAACTTTTGAAAACTTTTAACTTCTAAGAACCTAATGGACAAAACTTATGCATATTATGCATAATTACTTACAACATTTGAATCACTCTGACAGTCTAGCTGAAACAACCTCCAAAAAGCCTCAAAACACTCTTAAATATGACCTATAATTAATCATGAAAATATACTTAATATCCTCTACAAAATATAACGCTTATAGAACCATACAAATGGACTCACTAGGATTATATTTTGCTGAACTAATAACACTTTTAACACTAAGTTAAAGTTTCTCTAATCCAATGATGCTCTAACCAATAATATTCCCTTATATTAATCGAAACTCATATTGCCATGAGGAAGGCAGTAGCCAAAAATATCATTGACCTAAGATTTAATATAAAACCCCAATGAAAATGTAAGAGCCATATACCTGAATAGATATTTGTAATCCATGGCTTGTTCTAGAGACACACAGTGGGCAACCTAGGATTTAATTATATAACTCCGATGAAAAACGTGAAGGCCATGTTCATTAATAATATTTTGATCCATGACTATTTTCGTGGGTACACACGGTGGCAAAATCATTGACTTCAAATATATTATATATGTACATGTCCGTAGGAAGACATATGCCATAACCATAGATCCTTGAAATTCAGTGGCTCAACTTTTGGATTATATATATATTTATATCCCAACGAAACAACGTTAAAGGCTTAAAGCCATCCTAAAATTAAAGCCATCCTATAATATATATAAATATATGTTAACCACAGTTGAAGCTTTACAGCCGTGTTCTTGAATTAGGAATTGAAATTCCATGAATTTATTCAAGAACCCACATACTGGATAGTGGGCAAACCAAGATTTAATAGTGTAAACCACAATTCTAAAAAAAAAAAAAAACCCTTTTTTTTTAACAATCTACACATCACTTAAGTTTTCCATGAAAAAATTCTAACACCTTAATTCTTTGTTTCTAACGGTGAGAAGTCATACCTTGAAAAGTCTGATTGCCTCTTCACTGGTATGCGCTCTAGACTCCAAGGAAAGCACCTCCTAGCCTCTTTGATAAAACCCTTTCTATGAAAACCCTAATTTATCTTTTCCTCCATCTTATATTTTAACACATCAGAGATGTGGGCTTGGTGGGGTAGTGGGCTGGAGTTTAAAATCCACTTGAGCTTATCTCTTTAGTCTCCAAGAAGCCCATAAAACATCTTCATCCTTTATTTATTTATTTATTAGTTTAATTGCCGCACTAAATTGTATGCATTAAAACTTTGATTTTTCTTGCCTATTTGTAGCACCACAAAATTGTCTACTCCCATCTTACTATGCATACACATATAGTACATCAACTTTATATTAAAATGGAAAGGTATGGTGATAATCATAAAAACAAAATTGGGGTATTACATAGTCAGTGTCAAAAATAGACTTGCTTGCATGAGAATAGAGTGGATAATCAGATAACAAAGATTGTGGATAATCAAGACTTTTTGGAATATTTATCTACAAGATAATTATCACTTTAAAGACTTGAATATCCGAAAAAAGGGATTAATTTTTAGAATATGGGTTAAAAATGCATCTAAGTGCAATTCCCAACTAAAAAAATCCTACAAAAAGGAGTCCAAATTGGACCAAAATTCAAATGTGAGCTCGGCACCCAAGAGAGCCTTTCAGCACTCTTGGAGTGCTGATCGGAACTTCCTATGTGCCAATTGGCAAAAATTCGTGGCTCGGCCTAAGGACTCCTGGATTGAGATAAACCTTACCTTTTTCGATTTTTTAGAGATAAGGACGCATTCCAATTTGTATCTAATCATTTAGCTAATTTTTCAAAGCATTCCAACCTCTATAAATAAGGGATGCTTCTCAAAATTCAGCACACTTTCTGACCTCCCCTCTTTCTGGCTCTTCTCTTCTAACTTTTCAATTCCCCTTACTTTAAAGATGTTCTGGAGGCTTTTACTTTAGGAACTTCTTTTTTGTAAGTAAAGTATTTTAGGCTTTAAAGTGGTGAACAAATTTCTTTGAATCCTAAAATATTCTTTCATTAGAGGAGCATGCTCATGCAAGAGGTATTCTGTTTTTCTTCTTTCATTAATTTTGGTTATTGTTTGATGCATGAATATGTTTAGCATATTTTTATTATGTTTTGTTCTTGATATGGTTACCATGCTAGAATTTTCTTTAACATGTGATTAGGTGATTGTTTATTGTAACTCTTTTTCTTAAGTTTCAAAATCTGCAATGGCTAACAAAAATTCTTTTATGAAAAAAAAAAAAAAAAAAAAAAAAAAAACTGATCTGTATTTTTCATATCTGATTTTTTAGTTCAAAAACTGATCTGTATTTTCAGATTTGATTTTCTCTAAACACAAAAACTGATCTGTATTTTCAGATCTAATTTCTTTTAGTTCAAAAAATTGATCTATATTTTCAGATCTGATTTTTTTAGTGCAAAACTAATTTGTATTTTCATTAAATATAGATCTGACTTTTTTAACACAAAAACTAATCTGTATTTTCAGATTTGACTTTTTTAGTTCAAAAACTAATATGTATTTTTGTTGGTTTTTAGACCCCTTAAAACAATTGATTTAACCTAGTTAATTAGCCAAGTTATTACTTAGTCCAAATTCCAAGTCTAGGTTATCACAATCAAACAATCATATTATGCATAGCATCGGAAAATAAATAAGACAATGATATGATCACCTAGGAAAACCAAACCGGTAAAAAACCTGGGGAGGATTTAACCTAGCTATCCTCAAGGTAAAAAGCAAATCCACTAGAAAGAATCGAAGTTCATACAAAAGGACTTACAAGCACCCCCGCTTGACTTCCTAATGCTACCAACCAGTAGAACTTACTGACACGACCACGTGCAAGCTCCGAATCCACGGACTCCTTCTTTCTTTGGCTTTTGCAAAACACAAACACCCCCGTTTGTGACTTTGAGATCCCACTCAAAGGTTTAGCAACACAAACACTCCTGTTTGTGACTCCAAGACCACCCTTGAAGGTTTAGATCATCAACACCTTTGATGACAAGAGAAGGTAGCAACTTCAACAATACCGGATCTTGAGATTCTTCAAGGAATAGCACCGGTAGAAGACATAAGAAAGCTTTTTAGGAACAAAACCCTAAATACAAAAGAGGCACACTCTTTTCTCTCTGAAAAGTCACACAAAAACGTGCTTAGGGTTTCCTTTATATACTGGAAGAAGTAGATTAGAAACCCTAATCCTAAATGGGCTTGGACTGCTGTTTGGGTTTAATTAAAATTCTGCAGATACGACTTTCGATCGGTCGAGCCTGTCGTTCGATCGGTCGAACCAGATAGATTATGAAATCTTCTTCCTGCAGTTTGTATGTTCTTGAATCTTGACTTGAATCACATTGAGCATTGTCTAATAAAACCTATAGACTCTAAGATCTATACCTAGACAAGTTTGTGTTCACGATTTGCCAATTGTTCTAAACATCTCATATTGTACACACCAATTTTAATTATGTGATTTGGCATCAAGCCTAATAGTACACACCAATTTTAAGCTTTAAGTAATTAAACCGAGACTACACCTTATGTTCTTTTTGTGCATGTACTACACTTTCTCGAGCACAAATTCTTATGATATGCACTAAGGTGTTCATGATTGGCTAGTGAACAGTGGTGAGATGGTTATTTATGCCTTTCTCTAAAAGTTCAAGTCCATCATTTAAAAGAAGTGACTTCAAGATTAAGACATAGTAATCAAAAACCATACACATCTTTCCCACACAACATGCACTACAAATCTTCAACTAGTAGAGTGCAAGAAATAAGCTCATCAAAGCTAAACAAGGTACATAAGCTTGTTATGTAAAGATAATATGGCCAATCCTTGATTATAAATCCAAGATGTGAAATACAGAACACAAAAATCTTTTTGGTTTTAAAAAATTTATGACCAAAAACAAAAAAGCACATATTATGCTAAAAGAACAATGCAAATGCAATGCATGACAGTGCTTAACTAAGCTATAGAGGGTACACAAACAAGAAATATCAATTTTTTAATTAACCCTTGAGTACATGTACAAACTAGTGCATACTCACATAAAATCAAAAATAGCTTAGCACTTATATAACACATTCTATTCAAGTTTCTCCACAATGTCAAGCATGTTCTACATTAAGAGAGAGATATCATAACTCATGTAATTCTCAAGAAAAATAAAACTAGACTCAAAATAAAATATTTTTGTCTTTTTGAAAATTTTCAATGTTTTTGGATTTTTTTTTTTTAATAAAAAACAACCTAAAAAAAACACGACCAAAAACAGAAACAAAACATGTCCACAATTAATTGAAAGAATTAAATCAGGGACAAGTTAGCAACACTCACCTTGAAGAATTTTTTCTCACCCATATAGCACGAGTCTTCGGCTTTGTAGGTGAAAATTCATGTGAAGCAGAATGTATTTGAGGGATTACACCAATCTTCTGAGAAAGACTGAAATCCTGCAAATTCCTTTCACAAGCCAACAAGCTCAAATTTTTCAAAAGAATATGAAACAATTTATATAGACTTATGGCAGGAGAAATATCATCACATATCCTAGATTGAAACACTGAATGCTTAAATTTCAATTTATAACAATTAGGACGAATGTGACCATGGATACCACAAAAGTGGCAGACAAGAACAAATTTAGGAACATCAGTATTCCTAACTGCAAATCTAGTCTCAGATTTTGGTTTTTGCCTCAACAAAGAACAATTTGGTCTAATATGACCAACAACACCACAAAGGTGACAGGTAGGCACAAAAACAAATTTATTATGCTCTCTAACAGTAGGTTTAGACTTAGGTTTAGAAACTTTAGCGTCAACATCAGAACTTTTACCTTTGTCTAACCTAGCAAAATAAGCCTTTTCTTTATTATTCCTCTTGAAAGGAGGGATATAAACTTTCTCAGTTTTAGGCTTAAGAGAAACAGAAACACTTTTGTTATCAACAGCAGGCTTGTTACTTGTCAAATTTTCAATTTTAGCTTTAGATTCAACTAACTCTTGTTCCAAGCTTTTCATCTTCTCATCTTGAGAGGAAATTTGATTTCTCAAAAATTCATTCTTTTTATTAGATTCATCTAATCTAACAATCAATTCCTCTTTTTCAGGATTAGCCAATTTTAACTCTTCCTTTAATTTCTTAGCAATTTTCATAGATTTCAATAATTCCTTACGAAGAGTTTCACAGGCATCAATAAAATCAACAGAAGCATGAGCAGAAACATGATCAGAAAGACACTTCAAATTATCCATGACAACAGGGGTCAAGGATCAGCTCTTAGATCAAAAGATCTAAAACAAAAGAGCAACCCGCTCTGATACCACTTGTTGGTTTTTAGACCCCTTAAAACAATTGATTTAACCTAGTTAATTAGCCAAGTTATTACTTAGTCCAAATTCCAAGTTTAGGTTATCACAATCAAACAACCATATCATGCATAGCAGCGGAAAATAAATAAGACAATGATATGATCACCCAGGAAAACCAAACCGGTAAAAAACCTGGGGAGGATTTAACCTAGCTATCCTCAAGGTAAAAAGCAAATCCACTAGAAAGAATCGAAGTTCATACAAAAGGACTTACAAGTACCCCCGCTTGACTTCCTAATGCTACCAACCAGTAGAACTTACTGACACGACCACGTGCAAGCTCCGAATCCACGGACTCCTTCTTTCTTTGGCTTTTGCAAAACACAAACACCCCCGTTTGTGACTTTGAGATCCCACTCAAAGGTTTAGCAACACAAACACTCCTGTTTGTGACTCCAAGACCACCCTTGAAGGTTTAGATCATCAACACCTTTGATGACAAGAGAAGGTAGCAACTTCAACAATACCGGATCTTGAGATTCTTCAAGGAATAGCACCGGTAGAAGACATAAGAGAGCTTTTTAGGAACAAAACCCTAAATACAAAAGAGGCACACTCTTTTCTCTCTGAAAAGCCATACAAAAACGTGCTTAGGGTTTCCTTTATATACTGGGAGAAGTAGATTAGAAACCCTAATCCTAAATGGGCTTGGACTGTTGTTTGGGTTTAATTAAAATTCTACAGATATGACTTTCGATCGGTCGAGCCTGTCGTTCGATCGGTCGAACCAGACAGATTATGAAAGCTTCTTCCTGCAGCTTGTATGTTCGTGAATCTTGACTTGAATCACATTGAGCATTGTCTAATAAAACCTATAGACTCTAAGATCTATACCTAGACAAGTTTGTGTTCACGATTTGCCAATTGTTCTAAACATTTAGAACCTAACAATTTTCATTAAATACAGATCTGACATGTATTTTTATGGAATATCATTCATTATTAACTGTTTCAGATTTTCTTTTTTATTAATATGTATCTTAATTTTTTTTATTAACTAGCAAATCTGAAACAATTAATTAAGAAGAAGAAAAAGATTTTCATTTATTTTTATGGAATATCATTCATAAGGAAAATTTATTTAAATTATTTTCTGTCGTCTATTCAACATATCATTCAACATCATGCAAAAAAAGGGTATATTGGTCATTAGAGTTTAAAAGACCAGACTCTGTCTGGGCAGAATGAGTACCTAACACCTTCCCATTCCGTAACCTAGCCCCTGAGCTTAGGATATTTGGATAGGTAGATTAGTGTTTTGTCTTTTAATTTTGGTAGATTGTAACTAGGACCAAAACTTTGTATTCTTTTGCATAGATTGTCACTAGGACCCAAAGCCTTGTAAGGTTTATGAAAGCTCGAAAATGTGTTAAAACACAAGAGCTGTTTAGACCCCCAAATTAAAGATTATAGCTCGATTGATTTTACTCTAACTTTTACAAAGTTCGGAAAAGAGTAAATGCGAGCGAATAAACAAACAAACAAACTACTCTAACCCATAATCATTATAACGCAACATTAAAATGAAAGGTAAAAGAGTAGGGAAGAAGAATGCAAACACAGGATAACACGTCAATGTGTTATCAAATAGGAAACTGAAGTACTCGGCGTAAAACCTCTCCGCCACCCTCCAAGCGGTAATTGATCCACTAGACAATCAGTTGGGATACACGAATAGTAAAAGACCCTCCAAGCCTATTCTACCCAATGCACCTAAGCCTTGTAAGCTCCTATTCCAACAAGGCTTCTCAGAACCGTGTCTTCTTTAGCTCTCCGGATCCCGCAATACGCCCGATTGCATTCGCCAAAGCTTGGCTTCTTCCAATACTTCCCAACAGCACCAAAACCTCACTTAACACTCTGAAAGAGTGTGGTAAGTGTTTGGGTTATCAACATCTCAATGGTATGGAAATGGAGAGGTAGGAGTTGAGGAAAATCCACAAGTAATTGTGTAGAGAATTGTGGGTACAACAATCTCTAACTCTCAATGTTTGTGGCTAGGGTTTTCTCTCAGAAGCACTCCTCAACATATGTGGGTGATGGGGGTATATATAGTGTGGGTAAGGATAGAGTGTATCAGAAATGACAATCTGGCAAAACAGAATGTTTTGTGGGTGTCTCGCTGGAAGGCCTTACCTGCGAGACATTCGCAAAAACCAACTGTCTCCATCCTGTCCTGACTCTTCGCATTCCAGTCATGTGCAAGGCACATGCATCACTTCGCGAGAAGCTTACTCGCGAGCTACCTGCGAAAATAGCTTGAGTCTTCACACACACTCTCTCTCACACACAACCCTTACAAATAAAACCTACGTGAAATACAGGGTACATAAGATTGAACATAATTACAATCAAATTTGGCACGGAATAAAAGCCAACAAATACATAGTTGTAAATTACAACTTTATAGTTTAATTTACCAAAATTGTACTTGTCTTTATTCAATCAATGACATTCGAAATATTTTGATAATGTAATTTGTATTTATTTTTTCTTTTTTTTTTGTATAAAAAATAAGTGGCAGCTCCACACCACTTACCCAAAAAGAGAGGTGCCCTTAAAAGCACCCAAATTTCTTTTTTTGAGAGTGCTTAATTTTCTGGTCTCTCACAATTAGTTTAAATTTTAGCATGTTGATTGATTAACATGCATAGATCTAGGGTTAAAATTTCCTTTTAAGATTTTAGATTTGCAACAATAAATTTGTCATGAAAGTTTCACTCGTTTCTACTTTTAAAACCAGATCAGTATTTTTCATTAAAATAAGATTAGTATTTTTTAAGCCAAAAACATATTTGTATTTTTCATTAAAATTAAATCCGTATTTTTTTAAGCCAAAACCAGATTTGTATTATTCATTAAAATCTCATCTGTATTTTTTTAGACAACTAGATATGTATTTTTCATTAAAATTGGATTTGTATTTTTTTAAACCAAAACCAGATTTGTATTTTTCATTAAAATCTTATCTGTATTTTTTTAGCCAAAACCAGATCTGTATTTTTCATTAAAATCAGATCTGTATTTTTTTAAGTCAAAACTAGATCTGATATAGATCTGTATTTTTTCAGTCAACCGGATTTGTATTTTTTATTAAAAATTTGTCTTTTAATAAAAAATAAAAAAATTGTTTTCTCTCACATTTATAAAAATAAAATTAGATCTGAATTTTTGTAAAAAAATTTCATTCTTTTTCACCATGGAAACTTAGATTTTAATTTTTCATCAAGTAATCTCATCAAATCTCTTTCATACAAAATTAAATTGCAAATCTAGGATTGTTAAATAATATTTTAATCTTATATCTAGAATTTGACATGGCATTTGTTGCATATAATTTAACATTTTGAATAAGGGTACTAAAATAATCATTCAAAGTCTAGAAGACCGGACTTTGTTCGGGCAGAATGAGGGCCTAACACCTTCCCATTCTATAACCTAGCCCTCGAACCATAGATTTTGGTTCGTAGAATAGTGCTTTATCTTTTCTTTTGGTAGATTGTATTTAGGACCAAAGCCTTGTAATATTCTTCTACCAAATTGTATTTACATTTAATTAATGAAACTTGAGGTATTTTAGATATGTAGATTGTATATTGTAGTTTTTATTATTTTTTGTAGTAAAAAAATAAGTGGTGACTCCACATAACCCCTAAAGAGAGGTGTCAATGCCTTTCTCTTTTGATTTTAGAGCACCCAAAAAATCCCGGTCTCTCACAGTTACTTAATTCCATTCCATTCCCTTATGATCATTCCATTCCATTTCTTTATGAACTCCCAAAAATAGCCTAAGTGCCAATCAACGATACAGGTTCTAAATCTAAGTGCCAATCAACAATCCCTCTTTGCAATTGTTTGGATTTTTGGCTCAAGTTTTAAATTTTAAGTGTGTGTCACTTGCTTTTCTGATTACTTTAAGGGCAATTACGACTTTATCGTATTTAAATTCAAATCAATTATATGTGCTACAAGGAAATTAATTAAAATTTTAAAATCATAATTATCGCTAAGGACTTGTCCATAGTTTTAATTAATTCTTATCTCAGAACATAATACAATGGGATAGACCACTCAAAATTAATTGATCAGAATCACATGGCTTATGCTTTAAATTACGAGAGTGTAGTTTGACAATAAAATCTTGATATTGGTTTGTTCCTTTTGATATAATGGTCATCCAATGTGGCATTTTGATCGTTGTAAAATCTAGTGTATTTGTAATTGATTGTATGTTCACCAAACGGCATGGAAGGTGTTTTTTCTCTTTCATAATGGAAAACTGGTATGTAGTTTGTGCTTACACACGGGAATGGTGAATTGTAGTGGTGCTATTGATATTAGTTTGGATTATTAAACATATAAGACATAGATCGACCAAGACATTTGGAGGTACTAAAATAATTTTTCCTTGCAATTTTTATGATATGGATTATTCCAAGTTTCTCATTACATTGCTATTATGTATATAATTTTGAAAATCACTATTAGATACTACATATACAATATCAATTCCCAATTATTGTATGTGAAATTCGACTAAATATAACACAAAATAAAATAATAAATTGGTCAAAATAGTATCTCCTAAATTGAATGGGGATAGGTGCATAGGATCGTTCAGCTCAGTTATAGTTTGTTACGTTCAATATCTTTGCATACAAAATATCTGAATAGAAATAGTATAAAAAATATGCTCATTAGTTTAGAGAAAAAATAACAGCAAAATCCAATTTTGATTATAATTGAATTTTCTCTAAACTTTGTGTGGACACCCCCCCCCCCCCCCCAAATTTGAAATTTTTTTCCGGGTTTTGTCACACATTGGGTCTTTGGCGATGTGATTCTTGTGTGCTTATGTCTCTAGGGTAGGGTATGTGTGTATGTGAATCCCTTTTTCTTATTTTTATTTTAAGAGTCACCACCAACTATTGGTTTTGTATTAGATGTGATCGGTCACCTAGAGGTCTAATTCATTTTAGATTACCTAATTAACTAAACCAAATTTTAAGGGTTCATTAATTGAGGCATACCAAAAAGTCTTGAACCAAAGATCATGGACTCGGAAGTTTGGTTACATGTGGGGAAGGTGTTAGGCACCCCACAATGCCTATCTGAAGATAGTACTTTATTTTAATTTATTTCAAACTTTATCTTTTTATGAAGAAATAGAATACTTGGCATTTTGATTTTTTTTGAAAAAAGGTTTTTGCAAACAAAAGACATACATACATACATACATACATACGTACATATATATACATGTGAATAAATATTTACATATAACTAGCATGTGAATATTAACTCCAAAGAATATTTACAATCAAGACATGTGAGGTATGTACATAAGTAACATGTGAAAGATCATTTAAAACAAACACAAAGACATGTGAATAGAATATTTAATATATACATAACAAGTGAATACTAGC
Organism: Quercus robur; assembly: GCF_932294415.1. Lineage (NCBI taxonomy): Eukaryota > Viridiplantae > Streptophyta > Magnoliopsida > Fagales > Fagaceae > Quercus > Quercus robur. The sequence continues at coordinate 25,915,544 of NC_065535.1, read as the reverse complement.
TGTTATAAGTATACAAGCTAATAACTCAACAAAAATGAGAAGGAGTTGGAAGAATAGAACCTTGTTGTCATCCACATTTTTCTCATGTTTATCATGCAAAAAAGATAACAAATGAAGTTCATTAGTGCCAAAGAAAATGACAGGGACGGTGTAAGCTTAAAGGGTGTTTAAGGACTCAAGGGAATGAGCTATGAACACAAATCCTTAACTACAACTATTCTAAGAAAAGGCTTGAAATTAAAGTGTATGAAGAAAGTAATAAGGTTGTCAGAGGCGAAAAAGTTTTTCCTTCCGACAAATAAGATTTGAGTTAGGTTGGGGGCCTAAACCGAAACTAGACGATGGGCTCGAGGCACGGCCTAAAGGCTATCGGCGAAGATCCAAAGAACTCACTTTATTTTATGCCTTAGTCTTAGATTGAAACTGACAAGAATGGCCCATAAACAATTCCTACAGCAGACACATCAACATGATCAAAAAGCATACTGTAAGAAATAGCCCAGCAGTGAAATGTTTCTGCAGAAAATAACCCAGCGGTAAAATGAGATAGAACATAATAAACCTCCAGCTGTTAGCTATCTCATAGATTAAAGAAAGAATCCACATTTTCAGACTCATCATCCATTGGCTCTGGAGAAGAGTCCTCTAACACAACAATATGAGGTAAAAATTCTATAGTGACAATTATATCATAACCTTCAATAGTAAATGAGTAAATGAATATTATGGGCTCCATTATAACAAGTAATGAGGAAAACTTAGTGTGAGATGAAGGGAGAGAGAGAGATTCCAGCTAACGCAGCAAGATCATTTTGGTGCCAAGACATGCTCGTGAATATAGTATGAGTAGTGAGTAATGAGAGTCATTTGTGAGTAGTATGAGTAATGAGTGAGAGGGTATAGTAAAGCTGATAAAGCTTTCTGCTGGGGACAGATAAGTGTTTATGAGTAAGGGTATAAGGAGTGTTTGTGAGCTAGGAGCTGGAGAACTTAGTTTCTAAGCTTGAAACTAAGAACTCAGAACTTTGCTAGAGTTTAGAGAAGGTTTAGACAGAGAAGTTAAAGAAGAACTCTTTCTATCAGTCTGTCCCTTAATGTATGTGGGTCCCCCTGAAGGATTAGTGGAGAGTTCCATTTATAGTTGAGTTTAAGGCAGTAATTAGAAAATAATCTCTGCTAAATCTTCCTCAATCTTCAGAAAATCCTTAGAGAATTTTTCCTAGGATCTTTGGCCAAGAATAGTAAGCTCAGCTTTAGGATGTTCCTGCTATTTTAGGTAATACAGCTGGGATTTTGGCCTAGCATTAAATGCTGATTTGGCCTTAGCTGATGGGATTAAAGTATGTATTAGGCTAATGATCTTGGTTTTACTGTTGCTAGAATCAGAGTTCCCTAGGGCAGATTGTATCACCCAAGCTAGGTGTCAATCTTGGAGCCCTACGCTGGGAACTCTGCTGGGATCCCTTTGGTGCCCTCCAACCCACATTTCCCTAAGTTTTCCCCATATAGGTTCATGTGCTTGGTCCATGAACTAGAAAGTACATGTTTTTGGCATGATAGTGAACTGATTTCACGTTGTTCTAGAAGCTTTCATGGCCTAGTTATGACTGCCTTTGGTGCTTGACCGAATGGGTTGGAGAAGGAAGGAGATACAGTTGGCTGAAGCTTCCCAGCTTTTTTTCATGTTACCTCAGCTTTATGTCACATGAGAAATGATGGAATTCAGCTTGGCAAGGAAGGGTTTAACCCCTACTGGACACGTGTCCTTCTTTTGATCTTGATTGGACATGCTGGAATTGATGGTGATGGGCTCCAGCTGTTAGGTTGTGCTGAAGTTTGACTGGACAGCTCACGTGAGCTTCAGGTGCTAGGATTTGTATATGAACTGGGCTTTGAGCTTCCTTGGGCTTGGTCATCCCTACAAAATGAATGGTTTTACCATGGATAATATATATGGGCTTTTGTAGTTAGTTGATTATGGAAAAATAAGCATAGTTCCCATAAACTTTGTGAAAGAAATATTTTTGAGAGATGAGTAATTTATATTTCCCATAAGTTAGGGAATTTAGTATATATTTTGCCAAGAGATAGTTTTGGGCTTTGAGCATATTGTAATAGTTTTTGCCAAAATAATATTTGGGCTTTTGTAAATAGGTGCCAAAGTATTATTGGGCTTTATGACTAGTTGCCAAAAATAATATTTGGGCTTTATAAAATAAGTGTCAAAATAATATTTGGACTTTGTAAAAATGGGTGCCAAAATAGCATTTGGGCTTTGTAAAATAGTGCCAAATTAGCATTTGGGCTTTGCAAAATAAGTGCCAAAATAGCATTTGGGCTTTGTAAAAATAGTGCCAAATTAATATTTGGGTTTTGTAAAATAGGTGCCAAATTAGTATTTGGGCTTTGTAGGATTCGTAAAAATATTGCCATGTAGCAACGGACTTAATAAGAATGTCGTGTAGCAACGGGCTTTAGAGGTGCCGTATCGTAAAGGGCTTTAGAGGAGCCATATCATAACGGGCTTTTAAAGTGTCGTGTCATAACGGGGTTCAGAGGTGCCGTATCGTAATGGGCTTTTAAAGTGCCGTGTCGTAATGGGCTTTAGAGGTACCGTATCGTAATGGGCTTTAGAGGTGCCGTATCGTAACGGGCTTTAGAGGTGCCGTATTGTAACGGCCTTTTAGAGTGCCATATCATAATGGGCTTTAGAGATGCCATATCGTAACGGGCTTTTAGAGTGCCGTATAGCAACAAGCTTTAGAGGGGGTTTTGTTGGGCTTTTTGGATTTTCCCACAAGGTAAATGTTTTTTGGGCTTTTTTGTGGAGATAGTATAATTTTGTGGCCCAATCTTGGTAGTAATATAATGAGTATTTTTTGTGGAAACCCAAGTTGGATAATATGTGTTAATATGCGTGAGAGGGCCCAAGATAATTTTATGGGGCTTATATAGGGAATATTTGTGAGAGCCCAAGTTGGGTAATAATGTGGAAAATATTTATGTGGGCTCAAAATAGTTCATGGTCTTATGTGGGTATTTTTGTGAGTGTGCTAATGAAATTAAGGCCCGAAAATTTGTACCTCAACAAAGGTTAACTTTTATCATTTTGAAAAAGTACATTTTTTTAGAAAAGATTTTATTGAGAAGTTTTGAGAAATTTTTTTTTTCTTTTTTTTTTAAAGACCTTTATTTATTTTTAAAAGAATTCCGTTGTGGTAAAAGAAACTATTTATAAAAAAAAACACAATTTTCGGATTTTTAAAAAGGGAAGAATATTTTTGAAACATTTTCTTTAAAAACATCTATTTTACTTGTTAAAAACTCTTTTTCTTTAAAAGATTTTTTTTTTTAAGGAAGGGAGAAAACATTTTTTTTTGAAGGGAAATCTAACGTGGTAAAACACATTTTTCTTGAGGAAACATTCTTTTGAAAACATTTTTATTATTTTCTTTTGTACGTAGGGAAAATGTTTTAAAATTTTATTTTTGAAAACATTTTCTTGGAAAAAACATTTTTATGTAGTAAACTTTTTGAAAACATATCAATTTTGGATTTCCCTTTAAAAAAATTATTTTGAAAACACTTAAAAAAAAAAAGGTTCTTAGGAAAGCATTTTAGAAAACTCTTTTTAAAAAAAAAAAAAAATTTGAAAGACTTCATTTTTTTAAGAAAGAAGTTAAAAAAGATTTTGAAAAGCATTTCCTTAGAATAGTGTGTAAGGGAGTTGTTTTACCCAACCATATTTATTTTATGGCAACATTAATGATGAGAAAAGTAAAGGGACAACAATAATAAAGTACAGAAAATAAATGGCAAGGAAAGTAAAGTGTAGAAATTTAAATGACATTAAAAGCAAAGAGTTGAAATTTAAATGACATAAAAGTAAATAGCTGAAATATTGTAAAATTTGATTAAAAAGTTTTTTTAATGTCCCTCTTAAATAAATTTTAATCTCTTTCAAGCCTTATGGTCCTTCATCATAAAGAAATGAGAGTTCTAAGCCATCGACCATTCTTATGAGACATACCCATGTTGTGCTTTATTTGAGGTTTAAAAAACAATTAAGAGGGATGAAATAGAAAATATTTTATATATATATATACACACACATATATAAGTGCAATAAAATAAAGGGGGAGAGGGATTGTGCAAGAAATTAAAAGGATGACATAAACTAAAAGGGAAGGGAGATTGGTTGAAAAATAAAAGGAATGACATAAGTTAAAAGCAAGAATAGTAAAAATCCCTAAGGGTACTTCCTATACAAATTCTAGGAGATGGTCTAATACCCATCTAGGGAAACAAGCACAATAACACAAACAAACAACAATAATATGAACATAAAGATAAAGAGAGATATATATACACAAAAGCATTGGAATATAAAGCAACTATAAACAACAAACAAGATAAAGAGAATGATTTTATATATGGAATGTTTACACGATAATATGAGAGGATGGGATGAATGTAGTTATTGAGGAACTAACCCATCCCTACAAGCTTACCCACAAAATAAACAAAAATGGATGAGGCTTTTTCTTGGTGGTGGGTTTTTGAGAGTGTGGACACAACGGGGAGTCGCCGCCTACTTTTTGTAATGGTCTAGGAACCATATATAGGGTCCTTTCGAGAAATGACCTTTTTGATCTTACTATCAGAGATATGGGTTCGGAGTTTAGGTATGGTTTTGGGAAAGTGTTAGGCACCTAAAACTGCCAAACCCTAATGTTGGCTTCCTCTCATTGTGTCTTATGTCTTAACCCTATTAATGGCATACTCAATATTGTATTCTAACTCACACACACACTAGCATACATCTAAGCATACAACATGACATCAATATTCACAAAAGACCTAATCATTCATCTATCATGGCATACCCTAACATACATCTATCATGGCATCTCAAATCAACCTAGCATCCATCTATTATCATGTAAACATATCATATCCAAGGCAAAAGCATATAAACAACTATATTAAGGCAGAACATAGGCAGCAAATAGTCATGGTATCATCGAGAGATCATTGGAAAGTATTAAGAACACAAACATGCCTATTCAAATCACCATCATGTTCATCAATCCTAAACAAGATTACAAACAAAATGCATGTACATATGAATGCATGACTTACCTTACTGCATCTCAGAACCTATGGCATTAATGTATGAACATGTGAATGCTGTCCATGGCATCAAAACAAGGAAGCATGAGATAAACCTTAATTCTAACATGTGAAAGCAAACAAACAACAAGCATGTGAAACAGAAGCTCAGAACCAAAAATTTATATATAAAGGATTTAAAACAAAAACATTACATGTGAAATAAGAAACAGAATTAGAAAAATTAGGGTTAGGGTTTTTGTGTAGGATCATGCACATGGATGAATAAGCCTATGTGCGCATAATCTAGCCTGCGTGCGCAGGCAGGATTATGCACATGTGGAATCCACCCCAAAAACCCTACCCAAGAACACAGTAACATAAAAAACAGAGAAGGACTTTAAAATAATAAATCTAACATCCTAACATGCTTTAAAACATTAAAACTATACAAACCTGAACTACATAAACACATATAAACATAAAACAAGCAAAGAAACAAGATTAAAAGCAAGATTAAAATAGAAAAGAGAGAAAAGAGTTTAGAACTCAATACCTCAAAAAAAAAAAAAAAACTCTTAGGCTTGATTTTTGACTATTCCCCACTTGATAGGCCAAGAATGTATTAACCCCTTGTGATAAATTAACCAATTGATTTAGCCAAGTTAATTAATTAATTCAATTAACATGCAAAACGCATGATAGCAAAAACAAATCACCAACGAAGTTAAAGTGTAGTGGAAAATAAATTGACACAGTGATTTGTTTACGAATGAGGAAAACCTACACGGTAAAAACCCCACCAGGTGATTTTAAGGTCACCATTCCTGAGAATCCACTATTATCAAAACAAGCGGTTACAAGTAAAGGAATCCCAGTATCTTATACCAACCTACAATTGAACCCTTACCCTAATACCCAATTAGACTTGTTCTGTAATGACAATCTCTTCTTTTCAATGCACGACTTGCAGTATTTGACTAACCAATAGATGCGTGGATCCCAGTACGCGGCTTACTCACCAACTTGAGAATGATGTGGTTGCAAAGTTCTTCAGTTCATTACACAATGAAGATCACGAAACTCCTTGGTCACAAAATCCTAAGGTGTACAAACGCAGCAGCTTCTTCAATAGAAAGATGAACTAGAGCTTCTATCTCCGGTCACAATTTGCATGAATACAACTTTGCTTCACACTTGCGCAACCTTTGACGGCCCTTAAAATAGTCCTTATATATGTTTAGGGTTGTGAAAAAATAAAGCCCAAACATATATACATGGATTGGATGAAAATCAGCTCTAAAAAACTGAATTCCATTAACCTCGATATATAGCTTATCTGTCGAGAAGCTGTCGACCTTCAGGCTTCAGTAACTTTTTAAACCTCGATAGATACTAGCTATCGAGTTTTAAAATCCAGCATTTCTTCACTTGTTTCTTGAAGTATTAAACACATCCTAGATCTACCCAATTACAAGTAAAGTGCGTTTTGTCAAAGGATTAGCCAATTCTAAATTGACATATGTTCCTAACATCAAATCACATATGTCCTAACAAAATCTATTCACAAACAATAGAAAAGTGATTAGTAATCTTAAACTCAAAGATCAAGGCCAGAAAAGGCCCCAATCAAAAGAAAATTGACTTAAGTATGTTTTGTGAAAAACTCTCTCTTTGATTCACTATTTCTACTGACTTTTAGTGTTTTCCTTTAAGATTTCGGTGTGTTTTAAAAACGTACCATGTATGGCTATTTATATTGTGAAAATGGGGGTTTGGAATGTCTCCTAGACAATGTGGGATTCATTCCAAACCTCAATCTTTAATGCAAAAAACTTGTCTTTCATATTTTTTGGAACCCTACATGCGCGTGCAGGTTTAGGCCTGCATGCGCATGCATCATGGCTACGCGTGAAGGATGATTTTTGTGTGCATATGCCGAGGGTTTCCTTGGCCTTACTTTTCCAAAAATAGATTTATTTTCTCGTTAAAATTTATATTTTTCATTTTAAAATTTCTCAAGTCAATTCAACATTTGATTGGGCCCTAAACTAACTTTGAGTCATAGAATTTCAACATGATTAGGGAATGGGGGCCCGAGTCATAAGGGGTACAAAATTTGGTATCTAGAGAGAGAGAGAGAGAGAGAGAGAGAGAGAGAGATTTTTCAGAATTTCTAGGGTTATTTTTCCAAAATTTTCTCACTTTTTCTCCCTATTTTTCTTCATCTTTTTTCTCAAAAATGGGGGGTATTTATATGGGAAGAGGCAAAATGGGAGGCTAGTTAAGTGTAACATGTTACACCTAGCTAGCCTCCCATTCTTGCCACCTCATCGGGCTTATTTCATCTTTTTCCCGTTTTCTGGTATGATCTTCGCGCAGCTTTTTGGAGGCCTTTTTGAGCTCCATTTTCTTCAAACATTTCATATTTGAAATATTTGGATGTCTAGTTTCCAACGGTCTTGGTCTCGCTTGATTTGGAGTTACGGTCGTCAAGATATCGAACTCGAAAGGAAGGTGATGCAATGTTGAAAAATTCTGTGATGTTTTTTCTCGAAAAATACGTATCTTTCTATCAGTGGTAGATATCGTCGAGCCCATTTTATGAAAAATAGCTAAGACCTTGTTCTTCAAGAAGTTTAAGCTAGATCACTCTAGTTACTATCCAATCAGTACAGTTTTTTTTGTGCAAAGTAGGCTAAAAAATTGCCTGTTTTTTCTATAAAAAAAAAAAAAAAAAAGAAAAAAAAAAGAGAGAGATTTTATTAGGGTTTTTGGTGTTTTAGTGATATCTCATCCGTTTTGAATCCAATTTTGGCTCGTAAACTATCATTTTGAAGGGAAAAATATTCCCTACGAGACAGTCTAAAATTCAACACGATCCGTTGGTTGGATAAAAAAATCAACATTTTGGACCATACCTAGTTAGGGGTTTGGGCTCAATTGCTACAAATAGGGTTTTTGAATGTTGTGACCCTTTGATCGACTATTGAATCATGTTGTATTTATTTTTACCTTTTTTAGGCTTTGAAATTTGTATTTTTGCACCTTTTCTTAAAAAAAGCTTATAAATATAAAATCATTCAAACTCTCTCTTCCTCTAATTTTATATATAGAGTTAGATATATTTGTTAAGGACATATTTTATGTAATTAGCTAATCCTTTGACAAAATGCACTTTACTTGTAATCGGGTAGATCTAGGATGGGTTTAATACTTCAAGAAACAAGAGTTCAAGTCAAGTAATAAATCCATGAAGATTGGACCGAGAAACAAGTGAAGAAAAGCTATTCATTAAATCTCGACAGAAGCTGAATCTGTCGAGATCTACGAAATCCGAATTTACAAATATGATTTTGGGCCCTAACTGACATGTATGTGTAGGGTTTCTTTTCTCACAACCCTAGACATATATAAGGCTTATTTTAAAGGGCATTATACATGGAGAATACATGCAAAAAGTGACCTAGTGCCTTGTTCTCTCTGCAAGAAGTTGCTACATCTTTTGCGCCTTAGGGTTTTATAACCAAGTACTTATTGATCTTCATTGTTTATGAAGTGTAGAAATTTGTAGCCAACAACATCTTCAAGTTGCTGAAGTTAGTCACGTATGTAGACACTCGATTTTGCACCCATGATTTAATCAAGGAGAATGATTGAAATGACCATTCATATACCCCAAAAATCGTGATTGCATTACATGCATTAACTTGTTCATTGCATATCATAAAAATGATCTTGAGAATCTAATAGCCGCGACGGTATGCTTGGTTTCCAAATCGGACCATCGGATCGAAAGATGTTGCATGATCAAATTTGCATGGTCAACATGCATGGTGTTTAGGTAGAGTCAACTATGCATGATTAATTTAAATTAATTTTGATTGGTTAAACAATTAAAATTAATTAAATAATTTTGTGATTGGTTGATAATTAGTGTCTAAAATAGGATTGCTTGCATGGGAATAAAGGGGATAATTGGATAACAATAAAATTGTGGATAATCTGAATTTTATCAAGATTTATTTTAGAATATTTATCTATAAGATAATTGTTGCTAAAAAGACCTGAATTATCCAAAAAAGAGATAAAAATCTTAGAATACGGATTGAAAACACGTCTAAGTGCAAGGCCTAGCTCAAGAAAACCCAAAAAAGGAGTCTAAAATGCACCCGAACACGAAAGCGTGATTAGCATCCAAGAGTGCCATTCAGCACTTTCAAAGTGTTGAATGGCACCTATAAGGGCTTTGGCCCGACACTCTTCAGGTGACGATAAAACACATCCTTTTTCACTTTTTAGTAGAGGGATGCATCCTGATTCAAATGTACTGTAGGATTTACTATGTAAATCTGCTTGGCTCGATCGATCGAAAATTAGACTCGATCAATCGAAGCTCATGCAAATTGTTTTTTTGTAGAATTTTCCAACTTAGCCCAAGCCTGTTTGACGTGTAGGGTTTTATATTTTGCCTTAAGTATAAAAGGAAAAACCCTAGTCACGTTTTAAGGTTGCTCTTTATGCAGTGTGTGTGAATCTCCTATGACATCTAGAGGTGTTTGCCTTCATACACATTCTGGGTTTCCAATTCAGTTGCTGTTTTCAAGAGCTTAAAGATACACAAGCGGGAGTGCTTGTACTTGTTGTGAATCCAAGAAAGAAGTAGTCCCTGGACTCGAAGCTGTCACGTGGTTGTGGTAGTAAGTTTCCTACTCGAGGTAGTAAGTTTCCTACTCGAGGTAGTAATAGGATGTTAGTGGTCTAAGTTGCTATTGTGTAAACTTCAATTCTTTCATAGTGGATTTGTTTTACCTTAAGGATAGCTAGGTTAAATCCTCCCCAGGTTTTTTACCGATTTGGTTTTCCTGGGTTATCATATTGTTGTGTTATTTATTTTCCACACTTTACAATGATATGATATATTTGTGTTAACCTAGATTTGATAATTTGACTAACTAATCACTTAGCTAATTAACTAGGTTTATCCGGTTGTGTTTTAAGGGGTCTAAAAACGCACACTAAACATAAGAGTTTTTACATCAACTTCTAAATAAACATGTTCAAAGCCAAAAATAAGAAGGTCACTTTGTCTTTAGTCTTTTCTCTTTAGGTTGATCATTGATTTCCTTTGTGCTAGGTACTTTGTCATCCTTGTCCCTTCTTTTAAATTCATAGTTGTCATCATCATGTCTTTCCCGATTATCTCTGAGAAACTGCTTTCTCATAGCATCCATCTCAATTTCCTTGTCAGCAATCTTTTCCACCAACCAGTTAAAGTATTTTGTAGTCATCTTGTGAAAGTGAACCTTGACAAAAGACTGGTCCATTCGATCAACCATCTCTAAGCCCAATAGCATGTTCCTTATAGAAGTAGGATTTGTGTCCATAGGAGTGAAAGGTCTTCTTCTTTTTCCACCAGACATTCCTTGCTCATATTGGAATTGCCTCAAGAGTCTATCTGCCTTGTAGAAAGTTGCCCTCTGCAATCCAACAATAAAGATGTGATCTAATCCTAAAGACCGCAGTAGAGGGGGTGGGTACTTCCACTAATAACAATTCCATCGGATTGAGGCACTGGATTTCTTGTTCAAAAATTTCACCCAGTCGCTTTCAATTTGGCATTCAATTTTGATGACAGTCCTACTAAGAAAACTGCTAAGACCATAATTACCAATTGTAGGCCTGGCAATCATATTTAGTCGCTCCATCAGCCATATCTGCAAAGTCAAGGGACTCCCAAGGAAGTTTTGAGATTCTCTACCATGAAATACAGAGTCTAGTTCTAGAAGAGTTTTTGCCAAGATCAAAGAAATACGATTATCACCATCCTTAATTTGACTCACCACACTTATGGCTCGAGCATCCGTAAAACCGTGTCTTCTAGACCAAAGCAAAAATTCTTCCATAAATCATAGGGCCAAGCCAAAAAAATTTTGCATATTGTTAGTCACTCCATAAGTGTGTTTGTTAATTATCCTGGAAACAATTACACAAAGATTCACCATATGTCATTTAACCATACAACTGGTGATGGAAGTAGGAAGACTGAGAACATCAAACAAAGACTCCCTATGCCTAGGATCACAAGAAACCGCTACAGATTTTTTGCTTGGATCATAGCCCAAGATAGCAGAAAATTCTTCTATTGTGGGACAGAGTTCAGTAGTTTTAAACTGGAACACATGATCTTCGGGATCCTAGAATTTCACAGCAGCACAAAGGAAATCCCACTTGATTTTGACATTCCTCAGAGCCTTAATTTCCTCCAGTTTGTAGGCTATAAAATTGTTCTTGGCACTAAAATCAAAGCTATGAGACCATCTATTGATATCATGAATTGTTGAATGAGAAATTTTTTGATTGTTAGCCATGGATGACTTTTGCTTGTGATTATTGTGTTTTGCTAACCTTGATGCAGAGATTTGTTGTAGGAGAGATCATTAATATAAGCTACATCAGTTCCTAAATTAAGTTTAAATAAGTTTCAAAGAGTTTGTAGTTGAGTAGGAGAGTGTTTCATGATTATAAACGAAGAAAATATTTTTCAAAAAACACGAAAACGCAAAACACACATTGGAAAAGCATGAGGAGTCGGCCCACCATGGCATAAGTGTCATGGCGTGGCCAAGTGCCATTCGGCACTCCTAAAATGCCAAGTGGCACTTAGCCTTGCCATCACTCGTTCAGCAATTTTGCGTTTTCAAGCATTTTTTTTAGGACCTTAAAACACTCAAAAAGATTTTTTTGGTTAAATTGGGGCATTCAGACATGCCTAACTCATTTGTTTTAAAAAATCATCACTTGCATCATTATTTTCAAAAATTGATCAAATCAAGATTTTTTTTTCCAAGCTCCTGAATATATCTCTCAAACTAGGGGCATTCGCCCATGGCTCATTCATTTTCAAAAGAAAAAGGGGAAACCACCATCATCTTTTCAAAAAAGAAGAAGAAGAAGAAGAAGTAGTCATCAAGATTTTCAAAAATCATGTATTCATCTTAAACTAGGGGCATTCGGCTTCACCTCATCCAAGTAAGTGTATATTCCATTAGAGTTAATCAAGATAAGTTTAAATTGGTACTACAAGATCTCATTAGGTGAATTCTAAACTTGTCTCAATTAAAGTTTCTACATGATCAAGGACAATTCCAAGGACAAAGAGCTAAACATGCAAGTTAATAAAAGATTGTCTAAGGAACACTTCCTTTTGTTTTGCAAGAAAAATTAAAAATACAAATCAAACAACATTGGGACTCTGGGTCCGCCTGTGAGAAGACCTCCTCGACCCACCTCTAGAGGAACCGCCTTTAGTATTTCCCTCTTGACTTATATAGAATCAAGGATCATATTGACAGTTCTCAAGTTCAAGGTTTCTGATCCTGTCCTCCAATGTTCTTCTGGAGGAATTAGCCACTTCCATTCGACTCACCTGAAAAGTTAGCAAAATCAAGTGTTATTTGTCAAGAAAAATCCAAGCAAAAGCCATTTGGAAAGCATCATTGCATACCCAACTCGCCTCACTGATCATATATCGGGAAAACTGAGTACGAGCCAATAGTTACAAACCTCTAATCATTTGCATACTTTCCTCCACAAGATAAACATCAACCTGAATCACAAATCTACAAAGATCAGGAGCCATTCAGTAAGCCAAGAAGAGATAAAGACAAGGAACTAAAAAAATTCAAGAACACACCGGATCAGGCCAAGGGGCATTTGGTGTGTGCTCTGGCCTATTCAAAGGCATGGAACTATATGTTCCATCAGGATTTATCACTTCATATTTCCATGCTAGAAAATGGGGATAAGTCTCCATGAAAAAACTAGAAGAGCTACCAGTATGGTAAGGGGAAGGAATTTCTTCTTCTTCTTCCTCTCCCTCTTCCTCTCCTTCAAAAGATGGAGTCTGAAAATCCAACATGCAAATGTTGTCACCAAGCAAAAATATGGAAAAGGAGTATACAAAATGAGAATTTGACTTCAGAAAGGAAAGAGAGGTATCGATATGCTAGCCAAGCAACCCTGTAGATGAGTTCAAATGAATTCAGAATAAGTCCTGGCTACTCCTACAACAGCAAAGCCAACACGGGCCTAAGCAATCTCTTCATCAATCAAAAAGTTAGCCAACCAGATGAAGGGACAAGGAGGAACTGGAATTGTTGTAGGAGGATACACATGTTGAACTTGAGGCAACACCTAATTACCAAGATACCAATACCTTCCATGCCCACACTCAAACTATACCTGATGGCTATTCAGCTCCAAAGCCCACTCACACTCTGCATACTCCTTACATCCAACCCAAGGATTCAAAGACATCTGAAAAATCACAAAAGAACCCAAAATGAGAAAATGGCCAAACCACCGCTAAGCACCAAAGATCCCACAAAAAAAAATGGGAAATGACTCACATCATTAGTAGTCAAGTTGTCAATCACCAAGCGCTAAATTTCCAAAGAATGCCTGGAGGGCATTGACAAACAATGTTTGGGCAACCAACGGAGAAATCTAGGAAAAAAGTTATTAACCTCCTCCTGAATTTCAGGGCTAACTCCAAAGTATTCATACATCCAGACCTGAAAAATAATTTCACAACACCATTACCATACATAGCCAAAATGACTTTCCAAAATTCACACATAACCAAAAATTTCAAACCTCACTTGCTATACAAATGGAGCCCCAGTCATAATTCTTGATTTGCTCAATGTTTCTCAAGCTCCATAAATAACACAAATTCACTGTACTACCTAAATCCGGGCACAAGAAAGTCCCAATGAAAAGAAGCATGAACATGCAGGTACCCTTTGCCATAGTATCACATTTGGTAATGTTCTCACCACGACAAAGGAACATTTTTACTCCTCATTTTGGAAGACATTACACCTAGAAGTTTCTTGACATGGATTCTCTCACCACCCAACTTCAAGCCAGTGATAATGGAAAAGTTGTAAGGTGTCAACATTACCTCACCAATGCCTAGAAAATGGAAGGTACATGTGGTGTCCCAGAAGCGTTCTGACAAAGCGAGGAGTAGCTGGAAGTCCTTGTATTCATGAGTCTCCTAATTTAGTAAAGCTCCAAAGAAAGTACCAAAGCCCGCATCATTGATGATATTCCTGATGGCAGGAGACAATGCTTCCCATATGCTCTTCAACATTTAGAGACTACCTCAACTCTTAAGGCTCTGCAACATAAAAATTTAGCCCATTATTCCATGACCAAAATCACATGTCCAAAAAAATTTCCATGACCAAAATCACATGTCTAAAAATTCCCACAACCAAAAAACAAAAAAAACAATGCCCCCACCAAAAATTTTACCGCAATCAAAAATTTTTTCACATGTCCATACACAACTACCAAATTTTTCCCATAACCATACACAATCAAAAAATTCCCTACATGTCCAAAATAGCCATCAAGAAAAAATTCCTACATGACCAAGATAGCCATCAAAAAAAAATTCCACATGTCCATGTCCATGGACAAATAAATTCCCACATATCCAAAATCATAACCACAAAATTTTCCATGATCCAACATCATATACCCAACAAGATTTTTCCATAACCAAAATTTCATGCCCATAAAAATTCTTCCATATCCACGAAAATTTTCCATACCCACAAAAATTTTGACATGTTCATGAAATAAAATTTACACATGCCAACAAAATTTCGCACATGTATCATGAATATGTTCATGCAAGCTTACAACACAAAAATTTTCACAATGCCAATGCCCCCAAAATCCAAGACAAAATTCATCCAACAACATCACAAATTGCCAACATTACCAAAAATTCCATAAGCCATCAATATTGTCCAAATTACACCATGACCAAAAATACAACGCTTCAAAAAATGCTCCAAAGCCAACATTACAACATGATCAATCATACAATGTCCCAAATTCTAACAATCATACAACAAAATGATAATGTCTCACCATCAAACTTTCAATGAAGCATGAAATAACATTTTTCCAAACAAAGAAACCAAAGAAGAACTCACCTTGATGTCCATATGAGAATATGGAGCATGGGCCTTGGGGACTTGAAGGAGCCCCTCCTCATCATTCCAATCAAATGTTGGATCATATTTCTTGCCATGAAAAGTAAGAAAATAAGATCCATTGGAAGAAGAAGACATGTTGGTGCAAAGAAAAGATGGATTTGAAAATGGGTTTCACCAAAAATGGGTGTGTGGCAAAAGTACTCAAGAACACAAGGATCTAAAGAAATATTGAGGGAGATGAGTGAAGAAAGGTTGAGAAGCTTAGAAAAGTATTTTTTCTTGGAGAAGAAATGGTGAGGTGAAGAAGAAAAATCAAGATGAAGATGAGGTGAATAGTGTTAATGGTGGAAGAAAAGATGAAGGAGGAAGAGAAAGCAAAAAGAGAGAGAGAGAGAGAGAGAGAGAGAAAATATTCTTGGAGCGGATTAAGGATAAAAGATTCAAGTTCAAATTCCAAAATATTCAAATCCCAAACCCCAAATTTTTAATTCAAAATATTCATTCCCAAGTTTAAAATTCAAATTTTCAAAATCTCAAGTTTCAATTTTCAGAATCGCAAGTTGCAAATTTTCAAAATCTCAAATTTCCAAAATCTCTAGTTTCAAAATTTCAAAATTCAATTTCAAAATCTCATGTTCAAAATTTCAAGTCACAATTTTTCAAAAATTTCAAAATCTTAAATTTCAACTTCCAAATTTCAATCCAAAGTTTCGAGTCTTAAAATTCCAAAGTTTCAATTTTCAAAGTTTCAAAATTCATAATTTGTAGTTTCCAATTCCAAGCTTTCAAGCTTCAAAAATCAAATCTTTTTCAAAGAACCACAAAAAATCAATCAAAGTTTTCTTGATAAAAGTGAAATCAAGAAGGGACAAATGAAAATCACACATTTCAAAAACAAGGGAGCAACAAAGCACTCATCATTTAAAGTCTAATCCCAATTTTTTACTTTTTGCAGGCGGTAACTCAGATCAAAGTTGAAAAGCTCTTTGATCGACAATCTAGCAACCCAGGTCAAAGTTAAAAAGCCCTTTGATCAACGTGCCAGCAACTCAGATCAAAGTTGAAAATCCCTTTGATTAACATTCTAGCAATCCAGCAATTTGATCAACATTCCAGCAATCCAGATCGAGGTTGAAAATCCCCTTGGTCGCCACAGCTTCGGTTTCAAGGTTGAAAAGACCCTTGGTTCCCTTTCATCAAGATTGAGGTTGAAAAGCCCCTTGGTCGTCACAACTCTGGTTCCAAGGTTGAAAAGCCTTTTGGTTACCTTTCATCAAGATCGAGGTTGAAAAGTCCCTTGGTTGCCACAGCTCTGATTCTAAGGTTGAAAAACCCTTTGGTTGCCTTTCATCAAGATCGAGGTTGAAAAGCCACTTGGTCGCCATAGCTTCAGTTCCAAGGTTGAAAATCCCTTTGGTTCCCTTTCATCAAGATCGAGGTTGAAAAGCCCCTTGGTCGTCACAACTCCGATTCCAAGGTTGAAAAGCCCCTTGGTCATTACAGCTCCGGTTCCAAGGTTGAAAAGCCCCTTGGTTACCCTTCATCAAGATCGAGGTTAAGAAGCCCCTTGGTCACCACAACTCTGGTTCCGAGATTGAAGAGCCCCTTGGTTCTCTTTTGTCAAGATCGAGGTTGAAAAGCCCCTTGGTCACCACAATTCAAGATCAGGATTGAAGAGCCTCTTGGTCACCTCAATTACCACCCATTCAAGATCAGGATTGAAAAGCCTCTTGGTCACAACAATTATCAAGAATCATTTCAAAGTTCATCAGCTATCAGCTAGGTCAAGAATTTTTATTTTTTATTTTTGGTCAAAGGCAAGACACTAGTTCTATGTTCCAAAGTTTTAGGTTCAAGGGCTAGGTAATCTTTGAAAATTCAACCTCAATTAAATCATGGCTGCCAAAATCAATGTCTTTGTTTTACATTGACATTCGTTTTCCAAGCTCCGTCAATAAGGGGCATTCTGTAGACACTCGATTTTGCACCCATAATTTAATCAAAAAGAATGACTAGAATGACCATTCATATACCCCCAAAATCATGATTGCATTACATGCATTAACTTGTTCATTGCATATCATAAAAATGATCTTGAGATTCTAATGGTCACGACAGTATGCTTGGTTTCCAAATCAGACTGTCGGATCGAAAGATATCGCATGATCAAGTTTGCACGGTCAGTATGCATGGTGTTTAGGTAGAGTCAACCACGCATGATTAATTTAAATTAATTCCGATTGGTTAAACAATTAAAATTAATTTAATAATTTTGTGATTGGTTGATAATTAGTGTATAAAATAGGATTGCTTGCATGGGAATAAAAGGGGATAATTGGATAACAATAAAATTGTGGATAATCTAAACTTTATCAAGATTTACTTTAGAATATTTATCTACAAGATAATTGTTGCTGAAAAGACCTAAATTATCTAGAAAAGAGATAAAAATCTTAGAATACAGATTGAAAACACGTCTAAGTGCAAGGCCCGGCTCAAGAAAACCCAAAAAAGGAGTCTAAAACACACCCAAACACGAAAGCGTGATTGGCATCCAAGAGTGCCATTCAGCACTTTTGGAGTGCTGAATGTCACCTATAAGGGCTTTGGCCCGACGCTCTTCAAGTGACGATAAAACACATCCTTTTTGACTTTTTCGCAAAAGGACGCGTCCTGTTTCACATTCTAATTGTCGTTGCTTATTTTTTAAGCATTCCAGCCTCTATAAATAGAGACTGGATCTCAAAATTCAGGACTCTTTTACACTCTAGGGGAGACATTTTCTCACACTCTCAAATTTCTCATATTTCTAATCTCCCTTTCTGATATTCTCTCTTAAGCTAGGATTTTTAGGTTTCAAAGATAATTGCATAAATTTCTTTGAACCCTAAATTGTCCCCTCAAGAAGAAGAGTGCTCCATGCAAGAGGCTGTTTCTTATTTACCATTTTTTTTTTATTTTTTTATTATTTTTTTTTTACGTTTCTCTTGTTGTGATGATGCATGTTTATTTATTTTTTCAGTTAGTTGTTTCAAATATTTATATCATGAATTGTTGATTTATTTTGTTGAAACATGTTCTTGATTCTTTTTATTATTGTTATGATCTATTTCTTAGTTTCAAAAATCTACATGTTATTACTTCTTTTTCTTAAATCAAAAACAGATCTGCATCTTCATTAGATGCAGATATGAATTTTTTCTCAAAATAAAAACGGATCTGCATCTTCATTAGATGCAGACCTGAATTTTTCTCAAAGTAAAAATGGATTTGCATCTTCATTAGATGCAGATTTGAATTTTTATCAAATCAAAAACTGATTTGCATCTTCCTTAGATGTAGGTCTGAATTCTTCTCAAATAAAAAATTGATCTACATCTTCATTAGATGCAGATCTGAATTTCTTCTAAATTAAAAACAGATATGCATCTTCATTAAATGCAGATTTGAATTTTTCTCAAAATCAAAATGGATTTGCATCTTCATTAGATGCAGATTTGAATTTTTCTTAAATAAAAAACGGATTTGCATCTTCATTAGATGCAGATCTGAAATTTTTATAAATAAAAATTGGTTTGTATCTTTCTTAGATACATATTTGATTTTTCTTAACATAGCAGATTTTGAAATAAAAAAGATAATGAATGGTTGTGTTTGTTGTGTTTGTTTTATTTAGTGCATGTAGCACAAATTTATTTTATGAATGTGTTAGGACATATGTGATTCACTTGTTAGGAACATATGTCATTATTTTATGTAATTGGCTAATCCTTTGATAAAACGTACTTTACTTGTATTTGGGTAGATCTAGGATGTGTTTAATACTTCAAGAAACCTTATTTCAAGATCAAATGTTAAAGCCATGCAAGTCTGTTTAAGATTCAAGTGTGAAAAGTGTTGTTCATTAAAGCTCGACAGTTAGCTATCTGTCAAGACCTGCAAAGTTGTTGAAGCCCGTGGCTCGACAGCAGCACGACAGATAGGGTATTTGTCGAGGTTTATGAAGTGCAGTTTTTCAGGACTGTTTTGACTGCAATCTGTGATTGTATGTTTGGGCTTTCTTTTCTTACAACCCTAGACATATAAAAGGATTATTTTAAGGGCCGTCAAAGGTGACACAAGTTGCACAAGTGTTGAGTAAGTTTGTTCAAGCAAATTGTGACCGGAGACAGAATTTGCCCTAGTTCATCATTCTTGTGAAGAAGTTACTGTGTTTGTGCATCGTTGGGTTTTGTGACCAAGCATCTTCTTGATCTTCATCGTTTGGATGAACTGAAGAACTTTGCAGCCAACAACCTTCTCTAGTTGGTGATTGAAGTCGCGTACTGGGATTTGTGCAATTGGTTAGTCACGTACTGGGAGCCGTGCATTACAAGGAGAGATTGTCACTACAAAATAAGTCCAATTGGGTATTGGGGTAAGGGTTCAACTGTAGGTTGGTATAAGGTACTAGGATTCTTTTATTTGTAACCGCTTGTTTTGATAATAGTGGATTCTCAGGAGTGGTGGCTTTAAAATCACTCGGTGGGGTTTTTGTTGTGTTGGTTTTCCCCATTCGTAAACAAATCACCATGTCAATTTATGTTCCGCTGCATACTTAGTTTAATTGGTGATTTGTTTGTGCTACCATGCATTTGCATGTTAATTTGATTAATTATTAAACTAGGCTAATTAATCAATTAATTCATCACAAGGGGTCAATACATTTTTGGCCTATCAGAATGAAATCCTCTTCTCAAGAAATCTTTTTCATATTTTTTTTGTACTTATAAAAAAACAGATCTTATTTTTCTTTCATGAAAAAACCAATTTTTCTATTTCCTAAAAACAGATTTGATTTTCTTTTATCAAAAAACCACTTTTTTTAGTTCTTAAAAACATATATGATTTTTCTAAACCCAATTCAATTTTTTTTATCACAACAACAGATATGAATTTTTTTTAACAAAGAGGAGGATGCATTCATAAACAAACTTGTGTGATTTTTTTTTTTTTTTTTTTCATGTGTGTAACATATCATTCATGTCATGCATAAAGGAGTACATTGGTCACAAGAGTCTAGAAGACCAGACTTTGTTTGGGCGAAATGGGTGCCTAACACCTTCCCATTTTGTAACCTAGCCTCCGAATTTAGTGTCTTTGGATAGGTAGACCTAAGCTTTATCTTTATTTTTATTTTGGGTAGATTGTAACTAGGACAAAAAGCCATGTAATTATTTGGTAGTTTATAACTAGGACCCAAAGCCATGTAATGCTTAATTTATCAAATATGTATTCTTTTTTATTCAATCAATGAGAATGGAACAATTTAGTCATGTATTCTGTATTTGGTTTTTTCTTTTTTCTTTTTGTATAAAAAATAAGTGGCGACTCCACACCACTTACCCAAAAAGAGAGATATCTTTCAAAGCACTCAAAACTCTCTTTTTTTGAGCGGCACTTTTGCGGTCTCTCACAACGAACTAGGATCTATGCAAAAGGGTGGCGTTCATATATTGAAGAGTTCAAAGGTTCTAAAGTGGTAGAAGGTTTCTGTTGTAACTTCATCTATGGGATTTGTAGAATCTAGGGACAAAGGTTTTGTACTAGATCTGAAACTTCTCTTTACTATAGTAAATTGCTTTTCGAGAAGGTTTCCCCCTAGGTTTTTTACTGTGGAACTAGTTTGTTTCATTGGTTTTCCTGAGTCATCATATCTTGTCTTATTTACTATTCTGTTGTGCATGATATTGACATGATATTGATGTTTGTTTTTCAAGGTTTGTTCATAATAAATCTAATTAACAACTTGGGTTTAAAACTTGTTAATTCTTTCAATTGGGGTCTAAATTTCCCAACAATATTATTATATTTTTATGGTTTATTTATATTGGACTCCTTGTTTTCTACACTAAATTAACTCATTTGGCACCAAAAGGACACGTGATACAAAAATAAATTTTAATTGAAATCCAATTTCTACACTGAATTAACTCACTTGACACAAAAATTTAAAACTTAGATTAGATGGAACACGTAGTGCAAAATTAGACTCTAATTGAATTCTAATTTGAAACCTAATTGGATTTTCTCTCAGCTTTGCCTATTAATATACACTAGTATGTAGCCCATGCATATGCACGGGTACAATTAAAAACAATCACAATTATATGGTTCAAATTAAACATTTTTTTTTAGAAGAGTTTCAAATTATATATGATATTAGTTTACACTTTTTTTAAACCATACATTTAAAAAATATATAATGGTTTCTCATATTATATAAATATTATATAATTATATAATTTAAAATTTAATTGGTTTTAGACTCTTTGGTTTTTGCACCCAATAATTCACTTGCCATAAGAATTAAAAACTTAGATGAACACGTTGCGGAAAATTGGACTCTAATTGAAATCTAATTTAGAATCTAATTGGATATGGACTTTTTGATTTTTACACTCAATAATTCACTTGGCACAAAATTAAAAATTAAATGAGACACATGGAGCAAAATTGAGAATCCAATTAAAATCTAATTGGATCTTCTCTAAGCTTTGACTATTAATGTATAAATATAGATTACGATTTTTCCCTTATGAGAATTCCTAATTATAAAATGGGTTGTTTACAAAATGCCCCTCATTGGGGGTAGCGTGGAAAGTGAATGCCAATGTTTGATAGAGGACAACGCAATTTGCGACTGGTTTGGCTAGTATATGTACAATTACATCTCATATACTCTTTTGCCCTATCCATTGTCTTATTAAAAGTGGTTAGTAAAGTTTGGTTTGGAGAGATTTCTTAAGGTTAACAAAACACTAATCCAAACTTGAACAACCAAGTTAGCAAAAACAATTGTTAGAAAGAATCACACTTTGTGATTTGAGATTATCTTAGTTGTTATGACCATAAATTCCTTTGAATATTATATAAGCAAGAATCCCGTGTGTGACAAAATGAGATTATGCCATGTAGGACATTCTTTAATAATTCCATTATTTAGCCTTCCACCTCATCTTTTAATCAGTATCATGTCTCACTTTTCTTTGAATGGAAATAGGTACTATTTGTTGAACCTTTTAGATAAACAAAAATTTTAACCAATTGATTCATTGAAAATTCCACCTTTACTAGAGTTTTAATGAATTACTTATTTATATTAAACATTAAATAATTTTTTTTCCTAGAGCTTAAATTGTAATAAAATTTTGAGCAGCCACTTGGTAGGATTTATATAAATTTCAACTACAAAGTTACCAAAAAGACATAATTAGAAAGGACAGCGCTTTGTGATTGAGATTACCTTACTTGTTATGACCACAAATACATTTTGCTACTATACTATTTTTTTGACTCTTAGGGTATGTTTAGTAGACTGTAATAGGTACTGTAATATAAAAGTGATTCCTATGGTTTAGTTATTTAATAATTTGGTTATGTTTTTATTACAGAGAATGGTCATTCCTTATAAATAGGTATTCTTTAAAATGAGGAATAAGTATTCCTCTCTAAAAATGTTGTAATAGCTATTCCTTAGTAGGTGTGATAATTTCTAACATTAATATGTTTCCAAATAAACAAACTTTAAATTTTCATATCCATGTAACAATTATGGAAATGAAAAATTATCAAAAAATAAATCATCTCTCTCAAATTTAAACTATGTTATTTTCTAAGAAATATAATTGTATGAGTGAAATATTTTCTAAAATAAATCTTAAGTTTATTCTAATGTTACAACTTATGACCAAACTAATTAATATGTTTAGTTATTCCATTACAACATATTTTATTCCCAGTAATATAGATTACCATTCTTATTGTAATCCACATTTAGTGTACCAAACGTATCCTTATTAAATAATAAAATCATGTTTTCTATGTTAAATTTTTTTAAGACATAACATTGGTCATGAGAACAATTATGATATTATAGTTTGATAGTACATGGATATACACTAATGTCAATCTAACAATAACAAGGAAAAAAAATGCTAGATTTGCAACAATAAACTTACCTTTAAAATCAACTTTTTGAATTGAATAAATAAAGTTACCTTTAATGTTTAAATTTAGGGCTTATAAATAAGGTTTTTTTAACAAAGTTGTGCACTTCAATCCAACAAACCACTTCGTTAATTTAGAATCAACAAAATGTTTGACCCGACAATTAAAAAGATGTTTGTTGTCATGTTATTTTTCGCCTTCACGCTTTTTTTCATAAGCTCAAATGCTAGAATAACTCAAGGGGGACTAGATCCTTTGCACAACGTCCAGTTATCAGAGGATAGTTCAAAACGCGCAGTACCGACAGGACCGAATCCTCTACATAATGACTACCCACCACTACCAGGACCACCCCATCTTAAACAAAATCTAGTCTCTAGAATAACTCAACGGGGACTAGGTCCTTTGCTTATCATCCAATTATCAGAAGAAGGTTCAAAACGCGCGGTACCGACAGGACCCAATCATCTACATAATTAATAAGCAAGAATCAACAAGAAGGAGTTGATCTTATAAATAATCTAGTCTCTGGAAAATTATGTTGCCAAATAAAATATTTTGGTTAAAGTAACTTTGCGAGACTTTATATTCAGTTTCCAATAATCCTATTATCTCTTTCGTAATTCTGTTCAATTTTTATTTTATTTTGGGTAAATTTCACAAACTTACCATGAGATTTGTCATAATACCAGCTAGGTCCAAAACATTTTAAAACTCACCAATTTAATTCTCAAAAGACAACTTTGCCCCTAAACATACAAACACTCTTCTCTCTCTCACTCTCAGAACATTTTAAAACTCACTGTGTGTTACTTAATTAACTTAAATATATTTAGTTTTTATGTTTATTAACATATTCTTTGTGTTGGTGTTAGTTTAATTATTCATGTGTTATATTTAAGTATCAACCACTTGGCTAAGCTAAGCTTTGCTATTCATGTGTTATATTCATTTGACGTATGTTAATCTAACCATGATGTAATTATTCATTAATTGTAATAATGGTGGAGAAGGATTAGACACTGTAGCATGCCTAACCGTAAATATGACAAATAGTTGATGAATGGTGTAAGAGCCCCTGGTTGTAATTATGGTGGGTGAGTTAATCTAAATAATCTTGATATGTTACATTCAACAATATAATATTTATTTTAAAAAAATAAGCGCGATAACCTCTTTTTTTTTTTTTTTTTTGATTGAGAATGAATAAGCGTGATAACTTTATAGATAATATTCAACAACAGAGCCCTTAAAATAAATAGAATAACTAGACAAGAAATACAATATCCATTAATAATATCGTTACACAACGCAAAACATTATTCTTTAAAACAAGAGACATTTGGAAATCGTCATGTAGCAAGTATAACTCTTTCTCAAAAAAACAAAAAAAACAAAAAAAAAAAATCCTAAGATTCTTCCAATTTAACCTGAAACCATAGTAAATTCAAAATGATATTTAATGTAAGCAGCTAGATTAATAGTTATATAAAACATGATGTTTAATGCAAAAAGAGAGAAATAAAATATAAAGGTTTTTCATGCTTGTGTTACCATGGCTATTGAATAATCTTTGTTGTTAAGTCATCGTTTGTGTTAAGAAGCTTTCCACAATAACCTATAATTGATAATATTACCATATACTAAATTGAAAATATCTCTCTCTCTCTCTCTCTCTCTCTCAAAGTCGTCCTAATGCGAAAGTGTTCATGCATGTTTGATAGTATATGTTTTCGAAGTTCTATTTTACTAGTTATTTTGACCACACTAGGAAAATAGATATAAGATGTAATTTTAATTTTAATTTATGAAGACTTTCTTGAGCTATTTGAAAAAATAAGATCAATGGAAATTTAAGCTGATTATGTGTAATCATCAAGATTCCTTGGTCTTGGAAGATTCACATTTATAATTGTATTTCTCTTACCCATTCAACTATATATATATATATATATATATATATTCATATTGTGAAATGCAAAGGCTATCAAAATATTGTCAAAAATGAGACGATTTTTGTAAAAGCGCCCTGATGTTAGTAATAATATGAGGCAAAACTCTTTTAAACCTATTTGCCACAACATGGAATGTTTTTACGATAATCAAAGCACAGCTGAAGAGAAAAGAGATACTAAAGTTGAAGAAATTTTTTTTTTTTTCTTTTTTTGGGGCGAAAGGTCACTGGCTGGCCGCTGGTGAGCTTTGATTTGTTTGCCTTTGCCTTTATGGAGTTCCTTTCGGTCAGACTCCAAGTCCAACTTTTGATCCTAAGTAGTAGAAGGCGGCTATACCATGACAAAATAAAAAGTCAAAGCATAAAGACACGCTACAAAAACGTGAAATTATTAAACGCCGTCTATGGGCCCACATGTCAATAAAACATAAGTATTATATATTAGGTGTACTCTCAAATCACATAAATTTTTTGGCCTTATGCATGAATTATTGGAAATAAATTTATGGTTGTGTTAACGGGTACCTTACTGGTACCCATTAATACCTAGCTTTTTTGCGGTCTTTACATAGTTTTATGCTGTCTTTTTACCATGTGTGGGCCAGCTTTATAGGAAAAAAGAAAAATAAATAAAGAGACCAAAATACCATTTTTTACTTCTCTCACCAACTCAAGCCTTAGTCAAGTGTCTCACACAAAAATTTGAAAACTCATGTGTCTCTCACAGGAAAACAACATCAAATATCTTACAGGAAACAACACCTAAAAAAATAAAACTAAAATCACAATCATCAGGAAACAACCAACATTAGTAGATCACCAAACAAAAAAAAAAAAAAAAAACCATCTCACAGAAAAACAACCAACATTAGTATATAAAAAATAAATAAAATAAAATAAATAAATAAAAACCCATAAGGACATATGGGAGAACATAAAATTTTTTTGAGGGAGACAAACTGGGTTGATGGTGGGGAAATCAAGGAGGAGACGAACTGAGTTAGAAAAGAAAGCTATGAAAAAAAAAATAGAAGACAGGGAAGTTGAGCCAAGAGTTTCATATGGGAGAACATAAAAATTTAAAAAAAAAAAAAAGAAAAAAAGAAAAAGAAAGGAGAAGCAGGTGGATGGGAGAAGATAAGTGTAAGGGTGAAACAAAAAGTGTGATTGAGAAAAAAAAAAAAAAAAAGAGAAGTAAAAATAAATTAAAGTAAAAGGTGGTTTTACGTGTCTATCATAGAAGGAATTTTACACAAATTGTATTACAACAGAACAAATTTTCACAATAGTTGAGGTATCAAATCTTTCACATGTGAAAAAAAAAAATTTAATTAATAAAATATTAGATTAGGATTAACCACAACTAAAAACAAAAAATATTATGAAAATATTGTCACATTTTATTGTAAGAGAAAGTTTAGTTACAAAATTAGTTGTAACTTTAGGCTACAACCTTACTCAATATCTTTTTATTGGAGGTGAATTTTGACAAATCCACTATTGGATTACATCTTTTTCTTGTATCCTTCATACTTAATAATTTCTAGAAAATTAAAAATCAATAGCTATGTCATCAATAAATTTTTTAAATTACAAGTTTTTGTGGTTTAAAATTATGCATAATATATGCACTTTATTTCATCAAAAAAAAATTATGCATAATATATAAGTTTATAGATCATATAATAAATAATATCTGATTGACACAAAATTTGGCATGTGTATTAAAAGCACGTAGCACATGCAATTCAACGATTAGATTTTCAAAATGTATAGTAATGCTTATTTTACTGAGTAAAGTTGTAGTCTTAAGCTACAATCAGTTTTTCAGCTAAACTTTGTCCTTTATTGTATCTCCAAACTTTTTAAATTAGTACATTTTTCTTTAGAAAAAAAAAATAGTGCTATTTACACAGTATTTTCATAACAATTTCATAATAAAGTTTACACAATAAGTTGTTATTGGTTCTCATCTGGACCTACTAGTGACATTAATATTTTTTTATCTACCATTAATGAAAAAGAAAAACTAATGAAAACTAATGAGAAAAAGATAGGAAGATCAATTAAGAAATTAAAAGATGAAAAAAGAAGACGAAGATTTGTAACCAAACAAATAAGATAGGATAAGAGAACATAAATTCACAAGTGCATTAGAGGAAACTCAAATCTTAAATTTTCTTTTTCAACTCTATACCCTTCATTTATTCTACAATAAGAGGCTAGGGGTGTGCAACCAATTCATTAATCCGCCAAAACCGATCCAACCCTACCTAACCTATTGGTTTGGGTCAATTTTTAGAGGTTGGTGGGTCAGCAAATTCGCCTAACCCAATCCACCTATATTTAATATATATTTTTAAAAATATTATATAATTTTATTATTTATTCTTTTGTTTATCAACCGTGTTAGGATAGAGTTATACGATATCCTACTAACTTTGAAGCACTAATAAAATAGTTTGTGTTAGTTTGGTAGTAGGCTCAGGTTTATTAGGTTATAAATTTGCTCTTATTTGTATCGGTGTTGTTTGTATTGGTATTGTTTGAATGCTTAATTAATTTATTTATTTTAATTCCAACCTGATCTAGGTGGGTAGAATTGAAAATACTCCTCAACCCAAAGAAAAATATTAATTTTGATTGAATTGTTTATGCTATGGGTACACCAAAAAAGAAAGTTAAAACAATAACAAATACATTAAGTTGTCAAAGTTGATACTTTAAAGACCAATAACATTCACTTGATGCTTTAGGGACTAAAGCACTGATAGATAAATATTAGGGACTAACAATGTAATATCACCATGGATTAGAGTTTAGGTTTGAATCCCTTATAAATGGGAAATTTAAGCATGACTTAAATTTCTTCAAGAATATTTAATTTAAATTAGTATCTATTGAGTCCCTTATAAAAATTTAAGTAAATTCATTATAAAAATAAAAATAAAAAAAGGTAGGAAGAAGTGTTTTAGTACAATGACATAATATTGAAAATAATAATGTGAATATTCACTAGCATATGTCAAAATGGAAATGTAAAATAAAAAAAAATAAAAAAAACAAGAGAAGAGTCAAAATTAACAAAGGCATTATATTGTCAAAATTAACAAACACAATATTGTCATAATTTTTTTCTTTTACAAGCTCAAGAGTTTATGCCTAACATTTCAAAGAAAATATTGGATTCAATCCAATTTCACTTGAAGTACATTTTTTTCTTTTTTCCGCACCATTTGAGGAAGTACAATTATCTTTCTCCGAACATGTTGAAATGTTATGGTCAACATGCTTGCAAAAGCCACAAGACTTCTTTTTCTTTCCAAATTCTCTTCTACCTTTCATTCGTTTTTGCTTTGGACGAACTTTTATCTTTGAGAGTAGCGGACAATTAATGAAGCAATCTCCATCAATCATATCATTAACATTAGCATCAACCGTATTTTCCTTGTCCACTAAATTTTCATCATCCACCACTAGCAATTCTTTTTCACTTAATGATGTTTCATGACACCAACGTGGTGGTAAATACAAGGATGGAATTTGGTAACAATCTTTATGAAGGAATACACTAAGTACATGACGACAAAGTATACCCACAAATTCAAAATTCTTGAAACTACAATATGTCATCTTACCATCCCATAATACTTTGAGCCTTTGACCAGTTTCATCTTTATAATATTGTAGCACAAATTGAATACCATTTTCTTGAAGCACCGAATATTGTGTTGCTCTTCTAAATTCCTCTTGAAAAATCTTGAAAGTATAGGGCGTCAAAACACTATGTGCTTGGTCTTCCAACGGTGACATTGATCTTAAAGAAGAACCTCTATATGTCTCCAATATCATATCATGTGATTGTGTTTGCTCAATATCTTCAATGGCAAGATCAACCTAAAATTACAAATAGTAAAATAATTTAAAAACTTTTGTATGACACATGAAGACAACAAATATTAACCAAAAAAAAAAAAAAATTATACAACAAAAGAAATCAATGGTAAATAATGACTTACTTGTTTGATGAGTTGGATCAAGTTTGTGTGAGAACTAACAAACCATTTAATAAATGCATTTATACTTTCTGATCTTCCGGTTGTTGTTATTCCACCAAAAAAATGCCCACAGAGGTAACATGGTACCCAAAAGTGCTTGATTTGATATAAACCAATTACATGTTTGTTAGAGAGCATGTTATATTTTGTCATAACTTGAAGCCATTGATTGTCAAAATCTTCACGTGACTCTAACTTAAATAACTTATAGAAGTCCATGCACCAATTTGAATATTGATTACAAAGAATTGATGCAAACCAACCGCTAAATTTAGCAGTAATATGCCATATACAAAAGGCATGCTTTGTAGCCGGCAATTCTTTTGATATTTCCTCTGTAATCCATGGATCTTGGTTCGTCAAAATTGCCTTAGGTTGATTCTTTATTAAGCATGCAAAAGTCTGCTAATCAAATACAAATTTACTAAAGCATGAAAATATTTCAAAGGATATATGTTATTATTCTACTAATTAATCAAATAAAATTTAAAAAATAATTGTACAAATTTATAAGACAAAGAACGTACCTTCATTAACCATCTAAAGGCAGTTGTTGTTTCATTTTGAAGAGGTGCACAATCAAAGAGAATTTTCTTTCGATGATTATTGACATAAAAAAAAATACCAAAAGACATATCATAAGCATTCACCTTATAAGCAGTATAAAAAACAACCACATCTCCATATTTTTGATACCAATCAAAATAATGAGTAGGTGACCAAAAATATGCTCCAATCTATTTTCTTCATTGATTGTAAATGCATATTGGAATCTAGAGTTCTCTTCTAACAACTTTACAAAATTGTAAAAGATCCATGACATCATTCTTTGCATTCTTCCTTCTCATAATCACATAAAGATTATGAATATCCCTTTGAAAAAATGGAAGTTGTCCATGTTTCAAATGCCTCTCAAGTTCCATAACATGCATTACCTCTCTAATTGAAAGTCCACCTTCTTTCAATAAGAAAATGTGTTTTTCATCATCTATAGTGATAACTTAATTGGATGGAAGAAATTGCACTTCTGAAAGGGAGAACAAATCATGATTGTGGTTTACAACAAACTTAGTGACATGTCATTCTCGAGGAAAAATATCAAATGACTTTTGTAAAATGATACTTAAATGAGCTTTACATCCACATTTTAAAGACTTCCTATTTCGTTGCTCCTTAGATGGATCCACTATTTTTAGTGGTTGTTTACCTTGTCGATGACGAAAGAAATCACATCTTACTATTTCTCTTTTTTTTTTTCCTTAGTATGACCTTTTCGAATAGTAAAACCATATCGATTTGCATAATTTTTATAGAAAATGAAAGCTTCTTCTTCACTAGGGAAACATTGACCAACAAAAGGCTCAAATTCATTTTCTATTGAATTTATATCTTCATGTTCTTCAATAACTCCCATTTTATCTATTGGACATTCATTCCAATCAATTATTTCATCTCCATAAGTATTATGATTTTTTCCGTCATTTGGAAGCTCATTTAATTCAACACAATTCTTTGAAACACTTCTATGAACCTCACTTGCAATCAAATCATCATCAACTTGTGCTATATTAAAACAAAAATTAAAAAAACAATCAACATCATATTATATGATATATGAATTATATATTACAAATAAAATGAAAATAATGTTATCTTCTTGAGACAATTCATTTAAGTCAAAACAATCCATTGGAACAAATTGATGAGTCTCACTTGCATCTACATTGTCATCCATTGGTGCTATATTAAAACAAGAGTTTAAAATATAAACATCATATTCTATGATAAATGAAATGTAAATTTACAAATAAAATAGAATTATAATACCTTCTTGAAGGGGTTCATTTAAGTCAAAACAATTTTTTGGAGTAAAGTAGTGACTCTCACTTGCAACTACATTCCCATCCATTGATGCTATAATACATGTATTAGAAATAAAAATTAACATCATATTAATTTTGGTGCTACATAAAAACAAGAGTTTAAAAATATTCTATGATAAATGAGATGTAAATCACAAATAAAATAAAATTATAATACCTTCTTGAAGTGGTTCATTTAGGTCAAAGCAACCTTTTGCAACTACATCCCCATCCATTAGTGCTACAGTATACATGTATCAATAATAAAAACTAACAACATATTAATTTTAACCTATTTTTTTTAAAAAAAATAACTATGAATCAAATGAAATACAATAGTGGTACCTTGTTTAATTATTCCTCAATCCTTTATTGACATTTCTTCATCTCTTCTTCTCTTTGATATTGGTAAAGGGGAAGAAATTGAGTTTGATATTGGTAAAGTGAAAGAAAGTGGACAGTAAAATAATGGTAAAGTAAGATTTGGTGGGAAATAAAAAGTGAAAGAGAGGGAAATGTGTTAAGAAGGCAATTTTGTCGAAGGAAAAAAATGCCCCCTGCTAGTGCCAACTGTGTCCCACATTAAGAGGGCAAATTTGTCTGATTTTTTCTTACAAGCCATGTCATGATTTTGCTTTAATTTACTCAATTTTTTTATTAATGTGGGACCCACATTGGCAAACCTTAACAAGCACCCTTTGGTGCTTGTTAACATTCTCCATAAATTTATAATGCAAGAACCAAATTTAGTGAAGAAATAAGGCAAATATTATTTGGTTGTAAAAGAAACTCAAACTAGGGGTTGGAATAAAATTATGAACACAAAATTTTTACAAAAATTCCATAACAAAACTTAGGTGGCAAACTGTTAATGGTAGACTAGGAAACATGGACATGGATACGAGCACAGGTATAATACAAAGATATGACAATTTTTGAAAAATTAGGGCACGGGTATGGCAAAATATATAAATATATATAAATTAATTAATTAATTATATATATATATATATATATATATACACACTAGCCACATCACACGTGCTTTGCCCGTGCAATGAGGCTTTTTTTTTTAATTAATTTTTTGGTCTAGTGTCATAATTTCCCTTTTTTTTAATAAAAAAAAAAAGGTTTTTTGAATAAGTTTGTTTTGAAGACATGGATTTGTAGGAGAATGTCCTATTTTGTAGGCATTTTAAGTAGAGTTGGATATATATTTTTAGGTTGTCCTCAAGTTATTTTCCCGGTTAAACGTAATGTTTAGGGGTATTTCTGAACCACATAAAAATCCAGTCTAGATAGGGGAATGCTTTATATATATATATATATATATTTCAAAGCTTATGAATTTTTTTATAAAAAAATTATTACATGTTTTTATATAACTATTAAAAATTCTTTTAAAGGCATATTAAAGCCTAGCCACTGATAATATATACAGGTGTCTACTGTCTACCAAGATAATGAAAAAGTATTGTAAAAAGTCGATTACTTGGCTTGATAGATAGTGGACTTTAACTTATAAACATATATGTTGTTAACATGGGTGGCTAGAGATAAAAGAGCTCTTCATGTGTGAGTGTGTGATAATGTGAGGCAGAAAAAACAATTAAAAGGCACACACAGACAAAAGAAGGAAAAAGGGCAAAGGGGTAAAATTGTAGAAGAGAAATAGATCTAAGAGCAACAAAAGAAGAAGAAGTGATCGACATGGGAGGAGAAGAAGAAAAAGATTGGTGGGGGAGGAGATTGGCATGAGAGGTAGTGTGTTTAACTTCTGTTTGTTTTTTTTTTTTTTTGGGGGGGGGGGGGGCGGCACAAGCTCTTTCTAGCCATGCCAGTCATATAAAAATAAAATAAATAAATAAATAAAACACAACTGGGGCATGCATGCAACCATGTTCAATGTGTTTCCTGTGTTCTGTACATGCCATACATAGACACGACAGCCTAAGTGTTGTGTTCGTTCTTTTGCAAAAACGTGATGTTAGTGGTGGGTTTAAATGAGAACTAGTAATAAATTGCCACCTAAACCTTGTTGTAAAATTATTGTGAAAATGTTGTAAATATAGTACTCCTAAGGATTTTGATAAAATAGCAGCTACATATCTTTAAACCTACCTTGCAACCAAAATCACATGCCCAACTGACAACATGTCAACCGGATTTTTTTTTTTTTTTTAACTTAGACTAGATATTGCTCACATGCTTAGCTTTTGCATTTCCCTTTGCTTTTAATAGTGCAAAACACATGACCCTTTTATTCCTTGGGGATATTGGGCTTTTGCCCTTATTTTGTAAAAATAACAGCAATATGGTCCTGTTTTGAAACTATTTAGGTTTATGTCCCTGTTTTTGAAACTCGATTTTAACAAAATCGAGTTTAGTATAAAACTCGATATCCTCAAAATTGAGTTATATGTAACTTTTTAATTAAAACACGACTTTAGCAAAGTTGAGTTTCACTTAAATTTTTTAAAAAAAATTAAGTGGCATAATATGCATAAGACTCAACATTGCTAATGTCGAGTTCCACTTGTAACTCAAAATTTTTTTTTTTTTTAAATCGAGTACTAAAACAAGGACGTGGACCTAAATAGTTTCAAAATAGGGATATTGTGCTAGATTCTTTTACAAAATAAGGGCAAAAGCCCACTATCCTTTTTATTCCTTCATAATCTCTATACACCTTGTGTTATCTGAAAGGGCCCAATCAAATCCGCGCTCACAATAAAACCCAACCATAACTCCGCTTTGATTTGATATTACCAAAAAATAAATGAGTAGTATATAATGGACACAACAGTTTCACAACAAAGTTTAGGTGATAAGATGTTATTAGTTCTCATTTTCTTAATGATATAATGTGATCAACATATTTGTATGATCATGTTCATAATCTGTCACTAATTCTCGTTTTTCTAACTTACAATAATAATAATAATAATAATAACAACTAGTCGCTAACCCGTGCGATGCACGAAATAGTTATATAAAATATGCAATATCAATAACTGTTCTAAATTCATAAAAACGAAAATTAAACTAAAATGTAAGTTAAGATATATACTTCCCCATATATATTTAACTATTAATAAGACCACACATTACATATGCTAACTTATCATTATTAGCAATTATGCTGCAAAGAAAGCATGCATGATAGGAATAACAATTAGATCAATATAAATTCAAAATATGAAGATGCACCAACAGGGGGTGGTTGAATGAAAATTTTAAAAAATGTCTCTCTTCACTTGAGACAATCATAATCCTAATGCATTTGGAATTCAAGAAAGTATTCAACATTGATGAAAATAACTACAAGTAAAAAAATCAAATCAAATGCAAACCTATTTCAGCTATATAGTAAAATTAAATTTAACGCCATTACCTATGTTGGGTAACTTTTCTTTCCTTTCTTAACTAAGAATAATATCAACACAAATTATAAATAAGAAGAACCATTAGGTGAGGTGGCTATGATCGCGTATGTGGGTTTCGAAGGTGCTAAAAGCTTCTGCCAATCAATGTAATCCACAAATCCACCAAAGTACTTGTAAATTCCAATTGCAAAAACAAAAAAAGTTTTATAAATAAGCAAGGGAGCCATAGTTACTACAGTAAAGTAGAATTCCAATTAACAATTATTAACAGAAAATAAAAATTATTAAGAAAGTTGCTATGGAGGCGTAGTTTTACCAAAATTCATACAGTATGTTATAATTGTTGACATCACCTCATAAGATTGATTCCCTCCCCCACGCTACCAATAACTAAGCTTCACTCAACAAACGAAAATCCATAGTAAAAAGGTCATTGGTGAAATCCATAGAGATTTGCAAAATTGAATCTATAACAAAGGGCACAAATCAATGATTAATAAAAATGAATTATTTATTTATAATCACAAAAATTTTCATCATGTAACGATATTAATATAATCTGGTCATGGTAAACAAATATCTAAACTTGATTGCAAGATTTAGAACTGTACGCTATCATTGAAGGTTGAAAAATCAGCAATCAAGTATTATTCAACACGTGCACCACTCATAAACATGTATTGTCAGTTGCACAGATTTGTAAAAATCAGCAATCAAATATTAGTCAATACTTGCACCACTTATAAATATGTATTGTCGGTTGCACAGATTTGTAAATTGCTAATGTTTATTGAACTAAACCCTAGAAATCAATATAAGAAAAATTTAGCAAATAGAAAAAGCCTAACCTTGATTTGATTTTTCAGATGTAGCAACTGGAAAGGGAGCGCTAAAGAAGGAGAAAAGTATAAATGGCTGAAACCCTAGCTCAAGAAGGAGAAGCATGGCTAGTCAGGTTTTTGTTTTGAAAAAGGAACGTGTGTTATTTATTTTTTAAAAAGTCAAATAATTTTATTTAAATATTGTGCTGATGTAGAAAATTATGAGAGATTTAGAAGCTTCGGTTATATATATATAATAATAATAATAATAATTAAAAAGTCAAATAATTTTATTTAAATATTGTGCTGACGTGGAAAATTATGAGAGATTTAGAGGCTTCGGTTATATATATAACTAGTCGGAAACCCGTGCAGCGCACGGGAACTTACCTATTTATAATAGACTAAAATAATTTTATAAAATTTTAAATTGATTATGAAACTATACTATTGCATGAATTGCTTCTATCTTTTTTAGTTACAATTTGATGAATAAGCCAAATTTAGATATTGAAAAAAAAATAACTAAAAAGTTCTGATGTTAAAACGTTCGAAAAGGGAAAAAAAATCAGAAAATTTATTGGCACTGCCTAGAAATTATTGAAACAAAACAAAATATATATGACTACCAAATAGAGAAATATAAGAGAAAGATAGGTTACCATCAAGAGAATAATCCATAGTTATAACAGTTGAAATTTGCTAAACTGTTTCAAATATTACAAAAAATTGAACCCAAAAATTTAGATGGTCAAACTTTCAAAAGACAATAAAATTAGAAATCAAAACATTCAGAACCTACAAATTATTTAAAAAAAAAAAAAAAAAGGTCATTATTGCGAGACAATTTCAATAAGGATGGAAAGCTTTTCTAAGTTTTTTTTATCCAATTCTTCCTAATTGATGAAAAATTTGGTTCAAACATTGTCGAACACTTTGAAAGTGCAAATAATATAGGCTTCCTACATAATCTTTAATTAATAAACAAAGAAGCATGACACCATAAGAGAAAACATAAGATAACATATAATGCATATACCTTACTCCATAGCTGTGAGAAAATATCCACACAAAAGGAATTAAAAACTTGTACATACGTCTTCATAAGGTAAAGCTTAAGGTTATATAATCTAAAATAATATAGAATATAACATCTTTGAACCACACAAAAAGTTAGCAAACTTACTACAATACTTGTAGTTATACTATATATTGTAAAGTACTACTCCATACAAAACAAAAGCAAAAAAAACTAATTCACAAAAAAGAGAAAAAGCAATAGCAAGCGTACCAAAGAAATTGAAGCTTAGGGTTCTCTCTCTTAGTGGAGACGGACAGAGGAGATTGCTTTAGGGTTTTCAAATATTTTGTCTCTTATATATATATATATATATATATATATATAAAAGAGACTCCTGTTAGGACTCTCACTATTTAGTTTTAAAAATTAAAATTTTTTTAAATTAAAATGATGATGTGGAAAATTGTGGGAGTTTCAAAGGCTTCAGTTTTATATAATAACTAGTCGCTAACCTATGCGATGCACGGGAAATGTATTGAGTACAATATATAATTTAATCTTTGTTTATTTTACTACAACACCAAAATTGAATTTGTAAAATAAAATCATATAGCTAAAACATTTGTTAACAGCTATGAGTTTCAGACATTTATTAAACTATATTATTATTATTATTATTATTATTATTATTATTATCAATTTAACAGTATTTTAATATATGATACCAACATGCTTCAAGAAAATGTCCAACACTGAAAACAATTTCGAAAACAAACTCAACTAAACAGTTTGATGAATAAATATATTACAATCTATAATATAAGCCAAGAAATAAACTTTGAAACCAATATGAACAAAATCCACATCAAACAAAACCATTTCGATCATTAAGAATATGACTCACTAAAGTCATGAAAAACACAGGATTCATTACCAAAAAAAAAAAAAAAGCATCTTTAGTCTTTATAGTTTTTGCTTAAGTACCCAGATACGATGACACATACTCACACAAAAAGAGACATAAACACGGACAATTATAGAAAAAATAAGAAAAACAAAAGAGACGTAAACACGGACAATTAAAGAAAAAATATAGGAAAAAAAAGTTAGGAATAGAAATATAAGATAAAGATGGGTTACCCTCAAAAAGAATAATTCATGGATATTCATTGAAATCTTCTAGATAATTTCTGATAATAGAAAAAATAAAACCCAAAAGTTATGATGTTAAAACTTCCAAAAGGCCAATTTTTTTTTTTTTTTTTTTAAATCAGGAGATTCAAAGCTTCAAAAGTATTGAAATAAAACAATATAAATATATATATATATATATATATATATTTATATATAATTACGCAATAGAGAAATACAATAGAAAGAAGGGAATCCATGATTATAGCTTTTCCACTTATGTATTGGACTCCTCTCCTTCTTCGGTCAATGCATCAAGGTTAGGGTTATTTGATTTGTTCAATAAAAATTTGAAGATTTAATTAAAAGATTCAGGCCTAGCAATTAAATAAACAAAACAACAATTGACAAACTTATAAGAAAAAGCAACAAATCTATAATTTTTATTGAACAAATCAAATAACCCTAACCTTGATGCATTAACCGAAGAAGGAGAGGAGTCCAATACATAAGTGGAATATGTGAATTGTGAAGCATGAGCCGCCCTCAAAAAAAATCTTGAAGAAAAATAAGTTTTAAGGAGAAAATTGTGTTGTGCCAAAAATAAGTTTTTGGGGGCTTAGGTTTTCTACGCAAGCAATTCTTAAATAGGAGAGAGTAGAGGCGGTGGGAGAGTGTCCTTATTTGGCTAGAAGTCTAATTTGCATTGGAAAAGGAAAACAGTGATGAGGTGGAAAATTTAATTTAAATATTGTGCTGACGTGGAAAATTGTGGGAGCTTCAAAAGTTTCGGTTTTATATATATATATATATATATATATATAGAATATATAGATAATAATAATAATAATAATAACCAGCAGAAATATATAACGCCTCCTAAACAATGTGTTCATGTTCTTAAAAATTTTCCCCCCTGCATTTCGTGTGTACATAATCACTTATTCATGCATTTTAATGATGCTAATGCATATTAAGGTAAGATGCGTTGTATGTTTTCATTTATTTTACTTTTCCTTCAGATATTTTATTGTGAGTCTTGTGACTAGTCTCCATTTTGTTTATTTTCCAAAAAATAAAAATAAAAAAGGATCATATACTCATACGCTTCTTTTTGTTTTATTTTATTTATATGATCAAAACCTTGACTCATGGTTGCGGAAAGATTGGAGTCTCAGACTATTCTAAGCGTGTTAGGTAACTATTTTTTTTTTTAATTTTATATTATTACTATTATTATTATTATTATTATTATTATCCAGGGGCGGAGTCACTTGGCTCCTTGGCCCCCCAAAATTTTTCAAATTTCCATTAGAGTATATAAAAAATGACATGACACCCCCCCCCCCCCCCCCCACAAAAATAAATATCTCTCTAGACTATTTCAACAATTCTTTTAGAGTCCTAGTCCAATACAACTTCAAATAAAAGAAAAATCTTGGCCCACATCCAGCCCCACCAACCACCCCCAAATCCCTAATAAAACAAAAAAAAATTTCTCTAAATTAAACACACTTCTAGCCTAGCCCAACCTCAAATCTAAAATGCCTAATCAAACAAAACAAAAGCATCTTCAATCCTCACCGTTAGAAAAAAGGAGAAAACAATCTGACTGTCACGCCTATGTGTGCGTTTGGATTGAAATAAAAAATTAAAATTATTTCACTATTCAGCTTATTTTTGTTACTATTCATGAGCCCCACTGCAATTTTTGGTACTATTCATGAGCTTCATTGTATTATTTTAACTAATTTTTACCTTTATTTATAGTACTTTCAATAATAATTTTTTAGTTTCATCAAAATAAACTGTATCTAAACACACTATATGCCTTGGATTTTTTCCCTTCTCAGTTCTCAATTCACGCCTCCATAGTGTCATGCCTCCATCAATAAGCAATTTATGCTTATTTGACATTGTCTTTTTGTGTTTATTGTTATTGTATTCTTTATTCTTGACCCACTAACTTTGTGACTTAGCATTTTGGCTTTTGTGTTGTTTGTCTCTTAAGTGGGGCTTGCATTGTGTAGTTGGGTAGTAAACTAAGTAAATTATAAATAAATAAATAATCATCTATGAAAGGCAATTGGGGTGAGGTTCGTGAGTCTGTGTATTTTGTTTATGTTGTTTGTTTATACTTTTGATTGATTTGTTTATTTAATTTTTTTATCCTAAAAGGTCATTACTTAACTAAAGGTGTATTTATATTATAATTCATGTAAGAATGAATTTTAAATGATAATTTATTATAATGGATGATAATTTATTATAATGAATTTTATATGATAATTCATTGCAGGGAATTTCATTATAGAGATGATAATGAATGAATTTTATTTCATGAAAAATCGTCGTCAGGTATGATTTGATGTGAATTTTCTTTTTTGTATGTCTACATTAAACTAGACATTTTTTCATGTTCATTAATGTACAAGAATATGATGATATATGAAAGTTGATAATTTTGTATTTAATAAACTTATGAATTATATTTAGTATATCTCTACTACAATCCGACCCCCCAAGTAATTATTAATGGCTACGCCCCTGTTGTTGTTGTTGTTATTATTATTATTATTATTATTATTACTTTTCTAAAGGTATTAGGTATTCATCAAAAATAAATAAATAAATAAAGGTCTTAGGTAAATTTTTGCCCATATAAAGTCTTCTCAAACACAAAATTCTAGTTCAAGGTTAAGCAAAACTTAAATCTTCTTGTTTACTAAAGGTGTAAGTAGAAATGGATCACGACAAATATCGTTCCCACTTAAATGATGAAGGGGAGAAGAACACCATATGGAGGTTTGGTGCTCCTCCTAATTATGATGCTGTTAACAAGCTTTTTGAAGAAGGCAGAACTAAGGTCTCTCTCTTGTATATTAAGAGATACGATAATTATATTTGTATGATCTATCTGATAACCAATAATTGATTAATGGCAGGTATGGCCTCCTGGCTCACTTGAAGAAAAAGTGCAAAACCTTGTAAAGACATGGGAAATGGAGATATTCCACAAGAAAAGCTTTGATGACAATAAATCAATTGATCCAAAAAAGTATACTGTCAGTCTAAATGGTAACAGTTTTAACTCCACACACACACACACACACATATATATATATATATATATATATAGATTTACTTCATTGTTGTTTTGTGTATAAGCATCTCTAATCTCTTTGACCATATGTATACTGATGCAAAACATGCAGGAAGGCAGGCAGTGAATTTGGAAGAAAAGCGTAAGCTTGGGGGAGGCTACAACTTCTTGCTACAAACCTCTTTGCCAGAGAAGCTTCGTGTGTACAACCCAGCAGAAGAAACAGCTGATTCATCTCATATAGCTTTCACAACAGCTTTCCCTCGTGGGTTTGCTGTGGAGATTCTCCAAGTTTATTCAGGGCCACCAGTGATTGTATACAAGTTCAGGCACTGGGGTTACATGGAGGGTCCTTTCAAAGGCCATGCACCAACTGGGGAAATGGTTGAACTCTTTGGGATTGGAATTTTCGAGGTATCCTCCTGCAATTTTTTATTTTTTATTTTTTATTTTTTAATCAGGAGCTTAGCATCATCATGATTCATGATCATCTGTCCTTTTCCATATGGAATTTATTCTCTTGTTTGAAACAGTTGAATGAACAAGAG
Source organism: Quercus robur (assembly GCF_932294415.1). Classification (NCBI taxonomy): domain Eukaryota; kingdom Viridiplantae; phylum Streptophyta; class Magnoliopsida; order Fagales; family Fagaceae; genus Quercus; species Quercus robur. Next base: position 25,874,540 of record NC_065535.1, on the reverse strand, counting down.
AAAATCATCAAGATTGAGTTCTTCTTTGACCGTGGAGAACTGCTAGGAGGTCTTCTGCGAGGTGCTAGTCTTGATAGTTCCACTGAAGCGGCGGTTTCAACCTGCCCTATCTTGAGGAGCACAGGGTAGCTTTATAGCTTACCAAGTACTTAATGAATAAGGTGACCAGCTTTTTGTAACTCAATTGGCAAATTCTGAAGTTACTAAGGGAAACTTTTATGTCGATATGTTCAACTGAAAGAAGCACGGTCTTTTGTTTTCATTTTCAAAATTTAGTGGTTCCACTACTAAAAAACTGGTTTGATTTTAGCATTTGTATTCAGTTTTCATTTTCAATGCCTTAACATTTGGATTTGAATACAAAAAATAAATATAACTTTTCAGCATTTTCGTTTCCTATGAATATGAATACAATGACATATTCGTAAATATTGTGAAAACAAAAAGTTGCTTCTTTTTTTTTTTTTTTTTTTTAGTGATGTACGTGAGTGAGAAAAATTACTTTTTTTTTTAAAATTAAAAATAATGACCAAATCCGGGTATGATATATTCTATACCCAAATTGTGTATTCAAAACAACTTACCAAACACTATTAAATATGAAAATAGGTGTTTTTATCTATATTCAAATTCAGGTTTTGAATATAAAATAAAGAAAATAAAAAGTGAATACACTACCTTTTTGAAACCAAGCAAGCCAAAGTTCAAATTCCCTCGAATTATATATTATGAATAAAGCATTGTACTCTTGTTTCCATCACTAGTTTTCTCTACATAATGATAGGATTTTTAAACTTTGAAAAACTTTTTCCTTTGTTAATTTCAATACATTCACCTGAGTTGATTAAATTCTCCGCAAATGTGTACATCATTGCCCAACAGAAAATTATTGGGTATTTAGTATTCTCATAATATAACGATATAATATTCCTTCCTCTCACATGAATAATGGATCTTGCCATGAATCTCATTAACGAGACTCATTATTGTGTGAAAGGAGCGAGTACCATCACTGTACTCCCATATTACAAAATTATTGCTCACGTCCAACATGCTTTGCCCTACAACAATATAGGACACTTGCAGAATCAAAAAATTGACTGACGCCAAAATCTTCCGCCACTAACTTTATGTGCAAAAGGATTCCTTCAAAATTGGGAACCATTGAAATTTAAGAATTTCCATGCTTCCCAAAACGAGAATTTGTTCCTCTCTTTTCGTTCATATTCTGAGTCTATTTGTTCCACTCCTTTCATGTATAAATAAATTCTTTAGTGCGAATGTATAATTCTTTTGTATTCAGAGTGAAGTTTGCTATAAGATATCCTTCCTTCAATTCTTAATCTAACGAAATGTTTTGAGAATTTGATTAGGACAGTTATCGCAAGGGCAGTAAGAAGATTAATGACCGGTTTTATTTCAAGGACAAAGGTCATTTTGTTGTTAACATATAGTTTTTGACAGATTTAAAGGTATACAAGTAATCGATTTAAAATGAAAGTGACACTGATGATGCCAAAATCGTCAGTTGGGTCACTCGTCCAATCCGAAGCATTAGACGATCTTATAAGACCTTCAAGATGAAAGAGAGATAGATCAAAGAGATCACCGAGTTGTGCCCGGTGGGGGAGCCTCCGATGCTTAAGTTAGTATCAGCTCATATATTATGTATATAGGTATTGTTTTGTAGTATTTTGTACTAGTTTTTGACATACCTTAGCTAATGAGACGAATTGTCCCTTTTATAGGTGACTTAGGTAGCTGTTGTACATAAATTATGGTGATTATTACCTTGATTGTAACGTTCTTTGTCTTGATGAGAGTTTAAGACCTTTGATGGTCTTTATTGAATGTGTTGAGTGGTTATCTTTGATGGCCTACTAATGATGCAAGGTCGTCCATATTAATGGACGACCTTAATGATTTTTCTAGACTCATCAGTTGCCCCCCATTCCCAAGTCTGATTTTGCTTTATGTTGGTCAGGCTTAGGGAATATTCTTGACTTGTTTAGATTCAGGCTTCTTTATCTTCAACTACCTTCTTCTTCAAGAATGGTAGTATTTTTGTGACGACTTCTTAGTATCTGCCTTTTGAAGGTCTTTTTGGATGTTCGAGGGATCATAGCTTGATCTTGAAAGTGAGCTAATTTCTTTTGAAGATCATTTTTTATCACTGCTAAAGAGCAAGCTAATTTCTTTGGACGGCCATTTTTTATCACTGCTAAAGAGCGAGGTGATTTCTTTGGACAACCATCTTTGATAACTTTGATGCTTATTCTTTTATTCATTTTCTGGTTGTCACATTTGATATTCTTGATTTGCGTGTGACTTGTGCTTGTGTAAGAATCCTTGTCTGCTTACACTCGTCTAAGGGTATTTAGTCACTTAGCCACTTTTAGGTGACTTACATCCAGTTACGGAGCTTCGTCATTTAGACTTCGTCAACGATTTACATCGTTCTAGCAGAATCTTGTCCATTTTTTTTGGTGACTTACATCCATTTAAGGAATCTTGTCACTTAGACTTCGTCAGTAATTTACATCCGTCCTGACGGAATCTTATCACTTAGCCATTTTTTGGTGACTTACATCCATTTAAGAAATCTTGCCACTTGGGTTTCGTCAGTGATTTACATCCGTCCTGGCGAAATCTTATCACTTAGCCATTTTTTGGTGACTTACATCTATTTAAGGAATCTTGCCACTTGGGTTTCGTCAGTGATTTACATCCGTCCTAGCGAAATCTTATCACTTAGCCATTTTTTTTTTTAGTGACTTACATCCATTTAAGGAATCTTGTCACTTGGGCTTTGTCAATGATTTACATCCGTCCTAGCGGAATTTTATCACTTAGCCATTTTTTTGGTGACTTACATCCATTTAAGGAATCTTGTCACTTGGGCTTCATCAGTAATTTACATCTGTCCTGGCAGAATCTTATCACTTAAGAAATCTTGTCACTTGTTGCTGGAAAGATTCCTTGTTGCTATGTCGTTTTAGACCTTTTTGAGGCCATGTTGATATCTACATTAATTAGCACATGCACTTGCCAAGACTTGGTTAAACAAGAATTTTAAAACAATTCATATATAAATAATAAGTTACCAATAGCCTAGGTGGACCTTTTTCTTATTTCCTTGTAATCCTAGAGTTTTACCTCTTTTGTGATCTGTCTAGTAATGCATACAATTTTGCATGAAACCTTACTAGGTGTAATTTTTATAGACAAATATAAAAGAGACAAAGATAAATGTGTTACCTTAAATGACAATATTATTTTGTCACATAGCTCTATCTTTTTATTACTGGGATCTTCTTGACAAGCTCTTCCCTTTTTAAGATGATGAGCTCTTCTCTTTTCAAGATTTTTTTAAGCTCAACATGATACTTCATGTTTAAGGCCTAGATCTCTTTTGCTTCAATTTTTTTGAAGGCGTAAAAACTAGGCCACGTTTTTGCCCCTGTTCAAACGTGAAAAGTACAATTCTCATTTGTTGATGACTAGAGGAATGGTCTATCACGATTGGAACCTTTTTTTTTTTTTTTTGGCATGCTTTGATGACTATGGTCATTGCCATTTGTAATAGCAATTTCCTCTTCCTTCTTCTTTAATTGTATGCTTAAGTCACTTCAATAGTACTAGCTGCATGACAATGTACAAATGTGCAATTGCATGCTATACAAGATGAAGTTTATTCTATATAAATCATAGAGAAGTATAAAAATTGAAGCTATTTGATTATATGCTTCTTTAAACTGGTCTTTGTTAGGTGCTTGCACCGTATATGATTTTTAAAGCAATTTAAGAAGATCTTGGTGAGTTGATGGAGATAGTGGAAATTCATTGAGACTTAAATTTATGAGTATATTGTGAACATGATCATCTAGAATTTTAAGTTTAGGAAACTTAATAGAACTTCTCAGATTCATGACGATGAAACATATGCTACTAATAATATAGTCATATTGGTCGTGATAATTGTAACAATTTTATTGCAATATTTTCAACATGTTCCATATATGCATACTTGTAATGATCATGCAAGCTTGATATGCACTTAATTCTAATAAGATAATATTTGGCATGGCTAATTAAAGAGAAAGAAATAAATGAGTTACCTCGACAAGAGACCTTAAATTGCGATACTATTGTGTACGTACCTCGATCTTTTCATTGTTGTAGTCTTCTTGACAAGCTCTCCCTCTTTTAAGATCTCTTTTGTTAAGCTTAACATGCTATTTCATGTTTGAGGCTTAGATCTCTTTTGCTTCATTCTTTTGAAGGTACAAGTACTAGGATACTTTGTTCATTCAAGGTTATATCTCCTTCATTTAGGGACGAAGGTTATGCCATGTGCTTCTATTATTACATGCCTAATTGGTTACGCATATACTACAATTTAAAGAGAGTACTTATGCTTGACATGTGATCTATTATCATACTTTCACATTCAATAAATATTTAAGCTAATGTTTTAACATCATGCCTCATATATACCATTGTGTGAGCCATTATGTAATAGACATATAGTAGTGTCAACAATTATAGACATATAGTAGTGCCATTATGAAAGAAATATTCGTGATGCTATGGAAAGAGTCTAGGCCTTTCCATGATTTTTGGCCTTGGTACAAAATTACCTTATAACAGTGTCAAGAATTGTATATAGATAGAGATGTGGTGGTATGATGCTATCATGTCACATACCTCTAATCTTCTTTTTAGCAAGCTCTTCTTGATGAGTCCTCATCCTTAATCCTGTGGACTTGACAGTATATGTACAATCGAGATAGTCTAGTTGCTCTATTTTAGTGGTTGTACTACATGTACTCTCTTTTGTGCAAAGTGTTAGACTAGGAGCAACAATATTGATAAAGAAATTCACAATTAATTAAAAAAATTTCTAACTTAAGGGTGATATATGTTGATGCATCTATGACATAGCATAATATCCATTAGAGTGTTTACATAACACAAATATGTTTTGGAATTCCTTCTCAAAATTAAAGCAACCAATATCATTTAGAAAGGTTTGGAATAGTGGGTCACGATTATTATTTGTGAATTCATAATCAATCATATGCTCACAGGATTTCTCCTAAAAGGTATCTATTTTTTGACGAACTATAACATATGAGATATATATCAAAAGAAAACGATGTTTTGCACATGTAATTAATTAGTTGCGCACGAGCATATGCAAAATTCAGAGAAATAATTTGGCATGCCATGTTTCAATTTTAAAGGGAGCAAGAAGGATCTCAAGCCCAATAATTATATCTGGCTCCATGCTTTTAGATACCCAAAATTGGGATCTTGAAACTTGGAATGTCAATGAGCAACATTTCTTATTTTTAAGCCTATAAGGCAAACGTAAAATTTGCAATTTTGCTTGAAACTTTCTTTTTAAGTTCTTTTTTTTTTTTTTTTGGGCTTTTGATGGAATAATAAAAGAGACTATCTTAAAATTATTTAAGATTGATGGTCAAAAATAATTGTCATGTTATCCAGAGTAAATGTCACATGCATATGTATGCTTATAATTCAATATGTTACCCTATTTATAAAAAGAAAACCAAATAATCTCCGGTTTTAATTCTTGGATTTGGGGTTTTTAAACTTGGAAGCAAAATAAGAATTGCCCCTCCTCTTTAATATCTGAAGCTATAATCTTGTACGGTAATAAATTTTTGCTTCATTTTCTCTAACGACTAGAAATTGAGATTTATTATTTTGGGCAAAGCAATAATACTGGATTAGTGGATTTCATCTTTCCTATTTTAGCAAGACATATTGGGAAAGAAGAGCGGTGATAAAACATCTCCCTGGTTACTATGAGAAGAGGGCAAGCAGATTGCAGGCACGGACCAGGGATGAAGGTAGCTCTCATAATGTGGGTCTCGTTCAGTCAGGCACTACAACTCTGGCGGACACAGAACCAACAGTGGCGGAGAAAGGGGAGGAGGAAAATCAGACCATGGAGGCAGTTACAGAAGCAATTGTGCAGCGAAGTTTGAGGGAGGAGACAAAAACATTTGGGGCCATAAATGATAGAGAGATGCTACGTCTACAACATTTTTACAACATTTTTACAACAAATCATGGGTGGTCAGTTGTTATTGGTTCAAATTTAAAACTAACACTAAGATTACTTTTTTGCCCCAACAAAAACAACCAGTAACAACTTGCCACTTAAGATTTGTTGTAAAAATGTTGTAGAAATGTTGTAGACATAGCATTTCTCTAAATGATAATCACTCAATGCCGAAAAATAAGGAAGTGATTATGACTAACGTAAGGTACAATGATTCTGATTTCCTTTCCAAAAAGGATGAATTTGATATGGTTTTTAACCACTCCAACTCAGCTAATTGATACAGAATTAATGGGGGCAATATTAGTGGGGAATAGCATTGAAGTGTCCAACATAAATGCTAATTCCATTAAGGCAGCAGAATTGGAATGCAACCAAACTTCTATGATACCAACCCTAGCCGCCTCCATGCAAAATCTTCACATATTTAATGCCCAAAATTACTATATATAATTTTGGTAAGATGGTAAATTTTTGGCTTCATTTTTCTTCAATACTCAAAATTAGTATCTTTAAATTTGGTAGAATAACGAAAGTTGAGAGCCCTTACCTTAAATGGTCCTTATACTTAAATACTGTAGCACTGCAAATTCATAACCTCAAACGACAATCTTAACACAAACATTATTATAAAATAAGGTGCATGAGAGGTAGGTGTTGGGTGTATTAACTGATGGGCCACTAGGTAGATATAAGCATCATAGAAACTCATTTACCATGTAAAGAAGATATCATAGTTTGTAACCGAAGTAATATCTCTTTTTTTTTTCTTTTTTAATATTTGCTTTATATTAGTCAAAGGCTGGTTAATGATTCATTTCAAATGACATAAGAAACAATAACTTGAAATTGGTGAATATGATAAGCATGAAAGGCACATGGTAATATGTTATGCTAGTGTATAACAAAAGGCTTGGCCATGTGGGTCATCCACCATCTTATTATCACTTTAGCCTCATGAGTATGACACATGGGCTTAAGGATTGCCCCATCTTCTGATGGATGGCCTAGACTAGCTAACATGAGCAATTGAGTTATTAAATAACATACCAGTCACCAAGTGAGTCTGAAGAAAACCATGAAAATTTATCCCTTTTGCGTCCTCTCTTGTCTAGCCCCCTCCTTTACCAGTTTGACACTCATAGTGACGTGAAATGTCCACGAGGTATGATTGAAGAAAATTTCAACTCAGATTGGGGGCAGCACGGAGAAGTGGAGCTCAAGGAGCTCGTTGTTGTTGTTACAGACAATGAACGAGATTTTTTTTTTTTTTTTGGAGTGTCTGCGGTAGTGAGGCTTGTCTTGATCTGGCCAAAGATTTTTGAGGATAGCTGGTGTTGTTGCGATGGCCATGAACATATCTATGAATCAGTTGATTAAGATCGTTCATTAGAGTGGTTGTGGTCACTTTTTTGTCTATTGACGTGTGGATATGCATTCTTTGTCGATGGTTTTGGGACGAGCTTAGCATTTTCAGTATCCGTGGTCCTAGATTGAGCAGAGTAACCCTTTTGTCTCAGGAAGAGCTGAATGGCTAGTCTCTTCCCCACAGACGGCGCCAAACTGATGATGCCAAAATCGTAAGTTGGGTCACTCGTCCAATCCGAAGCATTAGACGATCTTATAAGACCTTCAAGATGAAAGAGAGATAGATCAAAGAGACCACCGAGTTATGCCCGGTGGGGGAGCCTCCGATGCTTAAGTTAGTATCAGCTCATATATTATGTATATAGGTAGTGTTTTGTAGTATTTTGTACTAGTTTTTGACATACCTTAGCTAATGAGACAAATTGTCCCTTTTATAGGTGACTTAGGTAGCTGTTGTACATAAATTAGGGTGATTATTACCTTGATTGTAACGTTCTTTGTCTTGATGAGAGTTTAAGACCTTTGATGGTCGTTATTGAATGTGTTGAGTGGTTATCTTTGATGGCCTACTAATGATGCAAGGTCGTCCATATTAATGGACGACCTTAATGATTTTTCTGGACTCATCAGACACCATATAAACCTTTCAACATGTGAAAATTAATATCACAATAAAATGATATTTGTCAATTTCAAGAGCAAATACAATGCACACCATGGAGGCAATGAATATAATTAGTGTCTTGAGATCCACAACCAAACAGAGCATACACTTACCCAACATACTTTTACATATTTTCTCCAAGCAACCACACTAATCTCTTTTCATTTTTCAACAAATTGATTATAATACGTTTATTACAAAGAATTACATTATTGTCAGGCTAAGCACCTCTTTCTGGCTGTATTGGTGGATTCATCCTGTGTTACATATCAAGGTAGAAAAAAATTCTAACTAATTTTACTAACCCGAGGAAGGGAACCTGGAAAGGGACCTACACCAATTTGAATATTGATTACAAAGAATTGATGCAAACCAACCGCTAAATTTAGCGGTAATATGCCATATACAAAAGGCATGCTTTGTAGCCGGCAATTCTTTTGATATTGCCTCTGTAATCCATGGATCTTGGTTCGTCAAAATTGCCTTGGGTTGATTCTTCATTAAGCATGCAAAAGTCTGCTAATCAAATACAAATTTACTAAAGCATGAAAATATTTCAAAGGATATACGTTATTATTCTACTAATTAATCAAATAAAATTTAAAAAATAATTGTACAAATTTATAAGACAAAGAACGTACCTTCATTAACCATCTAAAGGCAGTTGTTGTTTCATTTTGAAGAGGTGCACAATCAAAGAGAATTTTCTTTCGATGATTATTGACACCAAAAAAAATACCAAAAGACATATCATAAGCATTCACCTTATAAGCAGTATAAAAACAACCACATCTCCATATTTTTGATACCAATCAAAACAATGAGTAGGTGACCAAAAATATGCTCCAATCTATTTTCTTCATCGATTGTAAATGCATATTGGAATCTAGAGTTCTCTTCTAACAACTTTACAAAATTGTAAAAGATCCATGTCATCATTCTTTGCATTCTTCCTTCTCATAATCACATAAAGATTACGAATATCCCTTTGAAAAAATGGAAGTTGTCCATGTTTCAAATGCCTCTCAAGTTCCATAACATGCATTACTTCTCTAATTGAAAGTCCAGCTTCTTTCAATAAGAAAATGTGTTTTTCATCATCTATACTGATAACTTGATTGGCTGGAAGAAATTGCACTTCTAAAAGGGAGAACAAATCATGATTGTGGTCTACAACAAACTTAGTGACATGCCATTCTCGAGGAAAAATATCAAATGACTTTTGCAAAATTATACTTAAATGAGCTTTACATCCACATTTTAAAAACTTCCTATTTCGTTGCTCCTTAGATGGATCCACTATTTTTAGTGGTTGTTTACCTTGTCGATGACGAAAGAAATCACATCTTACTATTTCTCCCTTTATTTCCTTAGTATCACCTTTTCGAATAGCAAAACCATATCGATTTGCATAATTTTTATAGAAAATGAAAGCTTCTTCTTCACTAAGGAAACATTGACCAACAAAAGGCTCAAATTCATTTTCTATTGAATTTATATCTTCATGTTCTTCAATAACTCCCATTTTATCTATTGGACATTCATTCCAATCAATTATTTCATCTCCATAAGTATTATGAGTTTTTCCGTCATTTGGAAGCTCATTTAATTCAACACAATTCTTTGAAACACTTCTATGAACCTCACTTGCAATCAAATCATCATCAACTTGTGCTATATTAAAACAAAAATTAAAAAAACAATCAACATCATATTATATGATATATGAATTATATATTACAAATAAAATGAAAATAATGATACCTTCTTGAGACAATTCATTTAAGTCAAAACAATCCATTGGAACAAATTGATGAGTCTCACTTGCATCTACATTGTCATCCATTGGTGCTATATTAAAACAAGAGTTTAAAATATAAACATCATATTCTATGATAAATGAAATATAAATTTACAAATAAAATAGAATTATAATACCTTCTTGAAGGGGTTCATTTAAGTCAAAACAATTTTTTAGAGTAAAGTTGTGACTCTCACTTGCAACTACATTTCCATCCATTGATGCTATAATACATGTATTAGAAATAAAAATTAACATCATATTAATTTTGGTGCTATATAAAAACAAGAGTTTAAAAATATTCTATGATAAATGAAATGTAAATCACAAATAAAATAAAATTATAATACCTTCTTGAAGTGGTTCATTTAGGTCAAAGCAACCTTTTGCAACTACATCCCCATCCATTAGTGCTACAGTATACATGTATCAAAAATAAAAACTAACAACATATTAATTTTAACCTATTTTTAAAAAAATAACTATGAATCAAATGAAATACAATAGTGGTACCTTGTTTAATTATTCCTCAATCCTTTATTGACATTTCTTCATCTCTTCTTCTCTTTGATATTGGTAAAGGGGAAGAAATTGAGTTTGATATTGGTAAAGTGAAAGAAAGTGGACAGTAAAATAATGGTAAAATAAGATTTGGTGGGAAATAAAAAGTGAAAGAGAGGGAAATGTGTTAAGAAGGCAATTTTGTCGAAGGAAAAAAATGCCCCCTGCCAGTGCCAATCGTGTCCCATATTAAGAGGGCAAATTTGTCCGATTTTTTCTTACAAGCCATGTCATGCTTTTTCTCTAATTTACTCAATTTTTTTATTAATGTGGGACCCACATTGGCAAACCTTAACAAGCACTCTCTGGTGCTTGTTAACATTCTCCATAAATTTATAATGCAGGAACCAAATTTAGTGAAGAAATAAGGCAAATATTATTTGGTTGTAAAAGAAACTCAAACCAGGGGTTGGAATAAAATTATGGACACAAACTTTTTACAAAAATTTCATAACAAAACTTAGGTGGCAAACTGTTAATGGTAGACTAGGAAACATGGACATGGATACGAGCATAGGTATAATACAAAGATATGACAATTTTTGAAAAATTAGGACACGGGTATGGCAAAATATATAAATATATATAAATTAATTAATTAATTATATATATATATATATACTAGCCACATCAAACGTGCTTTGCGCGTGCAATGAGGCTTTTTTTTAATTAATTTTTTGGTCTAGTATCATAATTTCCCTTTTTTTAAAATTAAAAAAAAAAAAGGTTTTTTGAATAAGTTTGTTTTGAAGACATGGATTAGTAGGAGAATGTCCTATTTTGTAGGCATTTTAAGTGGAGTTGGACATATATTTTTAGGTTATAGTCGATTACTTGGCTTGATAGATAGTGGACTTTAACTTATAAACATATCTATTGTTAACATGGGTGGCTAGAGATAAAAGAGCTCTTCATGTGTGAGTGTGTGATAATGTGAGGCAGAAAAAACAATTAAAAGGCACACACAGACAAAAGAAGGAAAAAGGGCAAAGGGGTAAAATTGTAGAAGAGAAATAGATCTAAGAGCAACAAAAGAAGAAGAAGTGATCGACATGGGAGGAGAAGAACAAAAAGATTGGTGGGGGAGGAGATTGGCGTGAGAGGTAGTGTGTTTAACTTCTGTTTGTTTTTTTTTTTTTTTTGGGGGGGGGGGGGGGCACAAGCTCTTTCTAGCCATGTCAGTCATATAAAAATAAAATAAATAAATAAATAAAACACAACTGGGACATGCATGCAACCATGTTCAATGTGTTTCCTGTGTTCTGTACATGCCACACATAGACACGACAGCCTAAGTGTTGTGTTCGTTCTTTTGCAAAAACGTGATGTTAGTGGTGGGTTTAAACGAGAACTAGTAATAAATTGCCACCTAAACCTTGTTGTAAAATTATTATGAAAATGTTGTAAATATAGTACTCCTAAGGATTTTGATAAAATAGCAGCTACATATCTTCAAACCTACCTCGCAACCAAAATCACATGCCCAACTGACAACATGTCAACTGGATTTTTTTTTTTTTTATAACTAAGACTAGATATTGCTAACATGCTGAGCTTTTGCATTTCCCTTTGCTTTTAATAGTGCAAAACACATGACCCTTTTATTCCTTGGGGATATTGGGCTTTTGCCCTTATTTTGTAAAAATAACAGCAATATGGTCCTATTTTGAAACTATTTAGGTTTATGTCCCTGTTTTTGAAACTCGATTTTAACAAAATCGAGTTCGGTATAAAACTCGATATCCTCAAAATCGAGTTATATGTAAATTTTTAATTAAAACTCGACTTTAGCAAAGTTGAGTTTCACTTAAATTTTTTTTTTTTTAAATTAAGTGGCATAATATGCAAAAAACTCGACATTGCTAATGTCGAGTTCCACTTATAACTCAAATTTTTTTTTTTAAATCGAGTACTAAAACAAGGATGTGGACCAAAATAGTTTCAAAATAGGGATATTGTGCTAGATTTTTTACAAAATAGGGCAAAAGCCCAATATCCTCTTTATTCCTTCATAATCTCTATACACCTTGTGTTATCTGAAAGGGCCCAATCAAATCCGCGCTCACAATAAAACCCAACCATAACTCAGCATTGATTTGATATTACCAAAAAATAAATGAGTAATATATAATGGACACAACAGTTTCACAACAAAGTTTAGGTGATAAGATGTTATTAGTTCTCATTTTCTTAATGATATAATGTGATCAACATATTTGTGTGATCATGTTCATAATCTGTCACTAATTCTCGTTTTTCTAACTTACCAAAATAATAATAATAATAATAACTAGTCGCTAACCCGTGCGATGCACGGAATAGTTATATAAAATATGCAATATCAATAATTGTTCTAAATTCATAAAAACGAAAATTAAACTAAAATGTAAGTTAAGATATATACTTCCCCATATATATTTAACTATTAATAAGACCACACATTACATATGCTAACTTATCATTATTAGCAATTATGCTGCAAAGAAAGCATGCAAGATAGGAATAACAATTAGATCAATATAAATTCAAAATATGAAGATGCACCAACAGGGGGTGGTTGAATAAAAATTTTAAAAAATGTCTCTCTTCACTTGAGACAATCATAATCCTAATGCATTTGGAATTCAAGAAAGTATTCAACATTGACGAAAATAACTACAAGTGAAAAAATCAAATCAAATGCAAACCTATTTCAGCTATATAGTAAAATTAAATTTAACGCCATTACCTATGTTGGGTAACTTTTCTTTCCTTTCTCAACTAAGAATAATATCAACACAAATTATAAATAAGAAGAACCATTAGGTGAGGTGGCTATGATCACATATGTGGGTTTTGAAGGTGCTAAAAGCTTCTGCCAATCAATGTAATCCACAAATCCACCGAAGTACTTGTAAATTCCAATTGCAAAAACAAAAACAGTTTTATAAATAAGCAAGGGAGCCATAGTTACTACATTAAAGTAGAATTCCAATTAACAATCATTAACAGAAATTAAAAATTATTAAGAAAGTTGCTATGGAGGCGTAGTTGTACCAAAATTCATACAGTATGTTATAATTGTTGACATCACCTCATAAGATTGATTCCCTCCCCCACGCTACCAATAACTAAGCCTTCACTCAGCAAACGAAAATCCATAGTAAAAAGGTCATTGGTGAAATCCATAGAGATTTGCAAAATTGAATCTATAACAAAGGGCACAAATCAATGATTAATAAAAATGAATTATTGATTTATAATCACAGAAATTTTCATCATGTAAAGATATTAATATAATCAGGTCATGGTAAACAAATATCTAAACTTGATTGCAAGATTTAGAAATGTACGCTATCATTGAAGGTTGAAAAATCAGCAATCAAGTATTATTCAACACGTGCACCACTCATAAACATGTACTGTCGGTTGCACAAATTTGTAAAAATCAGCAATCAAATATTAGTCAACACTTGCATCACTTATAAATATGTATTGTCGGTTGCACAGATTTGTAAATTGCTAATGTTTATTGAACTAAACCCTAGAAATCAATATAAAAAAAATTTAGCAAATAGAAAAAGCCAAAACTTGATTTGATTTTTCGGATGTAGCAACTGGAAAGGGAGTGCTAAAGAAGGAGAAAAGTATGAATGGCTGAAACCCTAGCTCAAGAAGGAGAAGCATGGCTAGTTAGGTTTTTGTTTTGAAAAAGGAATGTGTGTTATTTATTTTTAAAAAGTCAAATAATTTTATTTAAATATTGTGCTGATGTGGAAAATTGTGAGAGCTTTAGAGGTTTCGGTTATATATATATATAATATATATATATAGATAATAATAATAACCGGCAGAAATATATAACGCCTCCTAAACAACGTGTTCATGTTCTTAAAAATTTTCCCCCCTGCATTTCATGTGTACTTATTCATGCATTTTAATGATGCTAATGCATATTAAGGTAAGATGCGTTGTATGTTTTCATTTATTTTACTTTTCCTTCAGATATTTTATTGTGAGTCTTGTGACTAGTCTCCATTTTGTTTATTTTCCAAAAAATAAAAATAAAAAAGGATCATATACTCATACGCTTCTTTTTGTTTTATTTTATTTATATGATCAAAACCTTGACTCATGGTTGCGGGGAGATTGGAGTCTCAGACTATTCTAAGCGTGTTAGGTAACTATTTTTTTTTTTTTTTTAAATTTTATATTATTACTATTGTTAGAGATATATTAGCCCATTAGTATAGGCCCAAGCCTAATTCTATTTTGTGTACAAGCCAAGTCTCGTACTTGTACTAGAAGTCTATTAGTCTAGGGTTTAGTCTACTATATATACACATGTTATAATTCATTGCAACACAGGATTTGTACTACACTTTATTATATTATTGATGTAACCCTTTAGGGTTTCCTTTGTAGATGTAGGCCGTTAGACTGAACCACATAATCCTCGTGTGTTATTTTGTTTTATACTTTATGATTTCGCTTCTGCATCTATACTAGCATATTCAACATGGTGTATGAATGCTAATATTTAATATGGTATCAGAGCCACCTTCCTGTGGCCATGATTTTCTGTCTTTACGATATATTTAAGAGCAATCTTTGTCTTCCTCGATATTTTTCTTTGTTGCATTCATCTTCTTTGGCTTCCTACTGTTGCTGTCAAAACTTTCTGGTATAGTCAAGCCATCGTTAGAAGTCGCATCAACACTGCAAGATCATTGCCTTCCTCAAACTACCGTCACAGAGCCAAACTTTATTCAAGGGATTTTCTCAACCTTATCAAATCTCAAGATTTCATCAAGCTTCCATCTTAAGTTTGAGAGGGGGTGTTAGAGATATATTAGCCCATTAGGATAGGCTCAAGCCTAATTCTACTTTGTGTGCAAGCCAAGTCTCCTATTTGTACTAGAAGTCTATTAGTCTAGGGTTTAGTCTACTTTATATAAACATGTTATAATTCATTGTAATACAGGATTTGTACTACACTTTAATATATTATTGATGTAGCCCTTTAGGGTTTCCTCCGTGAATGTAGGTCGTTAGGCTGAACCACGTAACCCTCGTGTGTTATTTTATTTTATACTTTATGCTTTCGCTTCCACATCTATACTAGCATATTCAACATGGTGTATGAATGCTAATATTTAACAACTATTATTATTATTATTATTATTATCCAGGGGCGGAGCCACTTGGCTCCTTGGCCCCCCAAAATTTTTCATATTCCATTAGAGTATATAAAAAATGACATGGGCACCCGCAAAAATAAATATCCCCCCAGACTATTTCAACAATTCTTCTAAAGTCCTAGTCCAATATAACTTCAAATAAAAGAAAAATCTTGGCCCACATCCAGCGCCACCAACCACCCCCAAATCCCTAATAAAACAAAAAAATTTCTCCCCTAAATTAAACACACTTCCAGCCTAGCCCAACCCCAAATCTAAAATGCCTGATCAAACAAAACAAAAGCATCTTCAATCCTCACCATTAGAAAAAAGGAGAAAACAATCTGACTGTCACGCCTATGTGTGCATTTGGATTGAAATAAAAAATTAAAATTATTTCACTATTCAGCTTATTTTTGCTACTATTCATGAGCCCCACTGCACTTTTTAGTACTATTCATGAGCCTCATTGTATTATTTCAACTAACTTTTACCTTTATTTATAGTACTTTCAATAATAATTTTTTAGTTTCATCAAAATAAGCGGTATCCAAACACACCATATGCCTTGGATTTTTTCCCTTCTCAGTTCTCAATTCACGCCTCCATAGTGTCATGCCTCCATCAATAAGCAATTTATGCTTATTTGACTTTGTCTTTTTGTGTTTATTGTTATTGTATTCTTTATTCTTGACCCACTAACCCTGTGACTTAGCATTTTGGCTTTTGTGTTGTTTGTCTCTTCAGTGGGGCTTGCATTGTGTAGTTGGGTAGTAAACTAAGTAAATTATAAATAAATAAATAATCATCTATGAAAGGCAATTGGGGTGAGATTCGTGAGTCTGTGTATTTTGTTTATGTTGTTTGTTTATACTTTTGATTGATTTGTTTATTTAATTTTTTTATCCTAAAAGGTGGATGATAATTTATTATAATGAATTTTATATGATAATTCATTGTAGGGAATTTCACTATAGAGATGATAATGGATGAATTTTATTCCATGAAAAATCGTCGTCAGGTATAATTTGATGTGAATTTTCTTTTTTGTATGTCTACATTAAACTAGACATTTTTTCATGTTCATTAATGTACAAGAATATGATGATATATGAAAGTTGATAATTTTGTATTCAATAAACTTATGAATTATATTTAGTATATCTCTACTACAACCCGGCCCCCTAAGTAATTATTAATGGCTACGCCCTTGTTGTTGTTGTTGTTATTATTATTATTATTATTATTATTATTATTACTTTTCTAAAGGTATTAGGTATTCATAAAAAATAAATAAATAAATAAAGGTGTTAGGTAAAATTTTGCCCATATAAAGTCTTCTCAAACACAAAATTCTAGTTCAAGGTTAAGCAAGACTTAAATCTTCTTGTTTACTAAAGGTGTAAGTAGAAATGGATCACGACAAATATCGTTCCCACTTAAATGATGAAGGGGAGAAGAACACCATATGGAGGTTTGGTGCTCCTCCTAATTATGATGCTGTTAACAAGCTTTTTGAAGAAGGCAGAACTAAGGTCTCTCTCTTGTATATTAAGAGATACGATAATTATATTTGTATGATCTGTCTGATAACCAATAATTGATTAATGGCAGGTATGGCCTCCTGGCTCACTTGAAGAAAAAGTGCAAAACCTTGTAAAGACATGGGAAATGGAGATATTCCACAAGAAAAGCTTTGATGACAATAAATCAATTGATCCAAAAAAGTATACTGCCAGTCTAAATGGTAACAGTTTTTACTCCACACACATATATATAGATTTACTTCACTGTTGTTTTGTGTATAAGCATCTCTAATCTCTTTGACCATATGTATACTGATGCAAAACATGCAGGAAGGCAGGCAGTGAATTTGGAAGAAAAGCGTAAGCTTGGGGGAGGCTACAACTTCTTCCTACAAACCTCTTTGCCAGAGAAGCTTCGTGTGTACAACCCAGCAGAAGAAACAGCTGATTCATCTCATATAGCTTTCACAACGGCTTTCCCTCGTGGGTTTGCTGTGGAGATTCTCCAAGTTTATTCAGGACCACCAGTGATTGTATACAAGTTCAGGCACTGGGGTTACATGGAGGGTCCTTTCAAGGGCCATGCACCAACTGGGGAAATGGTTGAACTCTTTGGGATTGGAATTTTCGAGGTATCCTCCTGCAATTTTTTATTTTTTATTTTTTAATCAGGAGCTTAGCATCATCATGATTCATGATCATCTGTCCTTTTCCATATGGAATTTATTCTCTTGTTTGAAACAGTTGGATGAACAAGAGAAAATCATCAAGACTGAGTTCTTCTTTGACCGTGGAGAACTGCTAGGAGGTCTTCTGCGAGGTGCTAGTCTTGATAGTTCCACTGAAGCGGCGGTTTCAACCTGCCCTATCTTGAGGAGCACAGGGTAGCTTTATAGCTTACCAAGTACTTAATGAATAAGGCGTCCAGCATTTTGTAACTCAATTGGCAAGTTCTGAAGTTACTAAGGGAAACTTTTAAGTTGGTTTGTTTAGCTGAAAAAATCACGGTTTTTTGTTTTCATTTTCAGAATTTAGTGGTTCCACCACTAAAAAACTGGTTTGATTTTAACATTTGTATTCAATTTTCATTTTCAATACCTTAGAATTTGGATTTGAATACAAAAAATAAATATAACTTTTCAGCATTTTCGTTTTCTATGAATACGAATACAGTAGCATATCTATATAATAATTAAAAACCGAAACGTTTGACTTTTTGTTGACCACGCCTCATTACACCACATGACTACCTAAATTTATGCCATGTTTACGATTAAAAACACAAAAAAATATACCTTTTCGTTTGACACTTAAACAAACTGTTTCAGTATTATTTTCTGCTACCTTTGTTGTTTAGTTGCACCGTACCATTTGGTAGTTATAAAACTGAAACGTTCACCATAAAAATAAAAATAAAAACAAAAACTGCCTATTGCTAAAAAGAGACACAACGTTCTGTCTCTTCTTGGAGCAGTAATTATAAATAAAACTTCACCTTCTTTTTTATGTCTTTCTCATTGTACGCTCTTTTTTCCTCACTCTCTCCTTCTTCTGAAATTTACCATTTGCAGCAGACTTCTCTTTTTTGTAACACCAGCCAACGAAGCCAAAACAAGTTTAAAGGTCAGATACCCTTTCCTCAAATGTATGGGAAATAAAATTCGGGTACATATTAACGTAGTACAACAGCATTTGTATTATAAACTCAAAGGAATAAGTGAAAATCACTTAAAAAAATTAATTGATTCTATTTTCTGAAGTATGGGAAAAACTCCACTAAAAGAAATTGCCAAATTGCACCCATCTTAAACCCAAAACAATAAATACATTGAATTTTTTTTTTAAAAGACCTGAAAGATTATTTCTGCCCTTGAAATGCCCACTATGTTCTTTCTTAGATCATTTTAGAAAAGAGTAGTTCTATAAGAGAGGGATGACAAAGGATCTGTTCTACGAAAAAAAAGGGGACGATTTTTATTTTATATAAAAAAAGGTATTTTACAGGCTCATAACACCTTATCACCATTGTTGAAGCTTCAACCACCATGAAATCTGTCAAACATTGATGGTTTTGTTTCAAAGATGAGGAAGAAGAAAAAAAAGAAGAAGAAGAAGAAGAAGGCTACCTGCTGTAAGGATTGAATTCTTCGTTTATTCAAATTTGATTTGTGCTTTCTTCTTCTTACCCCTTTTTGTTTCGTCCTTACCTCTACATGACTAACTTGTGGAAAATTGAATGGTGGGAGTTGAAAGTGTCAGACTATATTTCATTTCAATTTTCAGTCCCTCCCCCACGTGATAATGATATGTATGTATCATCTATCATGTTCTCTCTCTTATTCCTTTTTTGTCAACATGTTCTTTTTCTTTTTCATTATATTTAGGTTCACGTTATGATTATAATATTCTAAAAAAATGTAGTTGTTATTGTTGTTATTATTATTATTATTATTATTATTAGGTACAGATTTGGGTTTGATTTGACATATTAGTTCAAATATCTTAAAAATTATATGGATTTTGACCAATATTATATAAAGAAATATATCTCTCTATATTTAATTGGATTATTTTAATTAATTTTTCAATTTGTACTAATTTAATATATTTATTTATATTTTCAATTAATTATGATGTCATCATGGTTCAACTTTGATTTGACCTTGGTCTAATTTCAAAAATTTTAATCCTTCCTTTTTACAGTTTATTTAGCTGTTCAGGTCTGAAAATAACAATAAGATGAATACTTTTACGAAATCTTTTGACAAAAAAAAAAAAAAAAGGAGTGCAAGATTTTTTTTTTTGTAAAAAAACATAACATTTTTATTGTTTTTGTGAGTGAAACTAAGAAGAGAGAGTGAGGAAGAGAGAGAAGGGAGAAGCTGTATTGATGTAGCCATGTAGGATTGGGAAAATAAAAGATAAGGCACTGGAAATTTTTTTTTTTTTTTTTTTTTTAAGTGTGTATAAGAACAATTCCAAATAGGAGTAAAAAAAAATAGAGATGAGATAATTTAAAAACCGTGGAGAAGGAAAAAAAATAGAAGAAAAAAAGAGAGGAAAGTGAAATTAGGTTCACAAATTGAAATGCAGAAGGAATTTAAAACTTTTTTTTACCGACTACTTTCCCACCTTCACGTCTCTTCAATTGTTTAGATTTTTTTAAAATTATAAAATAGGTTGACTCATATTGGATTGTCTACATTATTTCCCTTATATATTAATAACTTAAAAATACTTATTTTGCAAGTCCTACTCTTATTTTTAGATAAACAACTACAAATTTAATTACTACTACTCCAATTTTGTTAACCATTTCTTTATTTTTTATATATATTGTTCATATTACATATGATTTTTAGGTATTGAGAATAATTATTAATGTCATCTTTAGCATACATTTTAGGTATAACAAATTATTAGTGATAGAAAAAAATATATCAAATTATATTGGATTTGGACTTATCATTATTGGTATTAGTATTTTTTTTTTCCTCTTAAATTGTAACTATTATCAAATCTCAAGCTCTTGGCTATCACAATATCTCAGTACATGTGATAGATTTTATTACTTTGTAAGTGATAGATTTTATTGATTTGGTATATAAATTATACTATGATATTGATATTTTTTTTCCATATTAGGGAAGTTATCAATAACTTTCCCGTGAATCGCACGGGTTTACGACTAGTTCGTAAATATTATGAAAACAAAAGGTTGCTTTTTTTTTTTTTTTTTAGTGATGTATGTGAGTGAGAAAAGTTACTTTTTTTTTTTAATAAAAAATAATGACCAAATCCGGATATGATATATTCTATACCCAAATTATATATTCAAAACAACTTACAAAACAACTTACCAAACACTATTAAATGTGAAAATAGGTGCTTTTATCTATATTCAAATTCAGGTTTTGAATATAAAATAAAGAAAATGAAAAGTGGATACACTACCTTTTTGAAACCAAGCAAGCCAAAGTTCAAATTCCCTCGAATTATATATTATGAATAAAGCATTGTACTCTTGTTTCTATCACTAGTTTTATCTACATAATGATAGGATTTTTAAACTTTTTCCTTTGTTAATTTCAATACATTCACCTGAGTTGATTAAATTCTCCGCAAATGTGTACATCATTGCCCAACAGAAAATTATTGGGTATTTAGTATTCTCATAATATAATGATATAATATTCCTTCCTCCCACATAAATAATGGATCTTGCCATGAATCTCATTAACGAGACTCATTATTGTGTGAAAGGAGCGAGTACCATCACTGTACTCCCATATTACAAAATTATTGCTCACGTCCAACATGCTTTGCCCTACAACAATATAGGACACTTGCAGAATCAAAAAATTGACTGACGCCAAAATCTTCCGCCACTAACTTTATGTGCAAAAGGATTCCTTCAAAATTGGGAACCATTGAAATTTAAGAATTTCCATGCTTCCCAAAACGAGAATTTGTTCCTCTCTTTTCGTTCATATTCTGAGTCTATTTGTTCCACTCCTTTCATGTATAAATAAATTCTTTAGTGCAAATGTATAATTCTTTTGTATTCAGAGTGAAGTTTGCTATAAGATATCCTTCCTTCAATTCTTAATCTAACGAAATGTTTTGAGAATTTGATTAGGACAGTTATCGCAAGGGCAGTAAGAAGATTAATGACCGGTTTTATTTCAAGGACAAAGGTCATTTTGTTGTTAACATATAGTTTTTGACAGATTTAAAGGTATACAAGTAATCGATTTAAAATGAAAGTGACACCATATAAACCTTTCAACATGTGAAAATTAATATCACAATAAAATGATATTTGTCAATTTCAAGAGCAAATACAATGCACACCATGGAGGCAATGAATATGATTAGCGTCTTGAGATCCACAACCAAACAGAGCATACACTTACCCAACATACTTCTACATATTTTCTCCAAGCAACCACACTAATTTTCTCTTTTCATTTTTCAACAAATTGATTATAATACGTTTATTACAAAGAATTACATTATTGTCAGGCTAAGCACCTCTTTCTGGCTGTATTGGTGGATTCATCCTATGTTACATATCAAGGTAGAAAAAAATTCTAACTAATTTTACTAACCCAAGGAAGGGAACCTGGAAAGGGACCTGCCCCACAATATCTGAACAGATCTTTAATCTCAGGGCACCCATTAGGATAAGGTATTGACCGGTGAAAAGGATCACGACCAAGTCTTTTCCGATAGAGTGAACCTTGACAGCCATATGGATCTCCTAGGAATTGAGCCCGCACCAATGCCTCACCTTTCAGAGCTGCTTCTTTTGAAGTAGATGAAGCTGGGGTGCCTAAGTAGAAGAATCTTGACTCTGGAAATCCAATTGCAGTCCGATGTAGATGTGCAAATCTCTCTTCCTTAAAATCATAACTTACAACCTGATCCCAATGTACAAAGAAATCAATATGAAAGTCAGAACCCTGAAAGGTGAAAAGGGGTGGTGGGGGGTATAAAGCTGCTGTGGTGAAAAAGACTCTGAGTTGGGAGTCTTTATTAAAGTATCATAATGGAAGACAAATGTCTTTCATCTCTCTGCAGTCTGCACTCACATCTGATATTATCAAGATCATGTGCATTACTTTGGCGAACAGACAAGGTTGTCGCATCACTCAAGGAGAAAAAAGTTGTTTCAATTCAAATATAACTTGCAGAAATTTTCAAGCAACAATTAAAAATTAATAAAATACCTAACTTGTAGTAGGCATGATTTGAATAAGAAAAAAATAATAATAATAAAGGACATGATACATTATCGAGAAAAGTGGTTGTACATGGCTGAATGCATCAACGAGGTCATAATTTTGACAAGTAAATTGGGTATAAACTTCAGAGGAAAAAAAAAAAAAAAAGCGTGTTCTCTTACAGTATGACAGAACTTTTACACAATAAATATCAGCATTTTAGACACTTATTTAGTAACCTTTACCACCAATTTAAAAAATGTTCTGAAGAATGAGTCTCACTTCGTTGACACAATGTGTACATTTCAGCAACTGATACCCAGTGATACAAGTCAAAAGTATTTACAATATTAGTGTACATTTGATTTGATGATCATGGGCAACTCCAATCACACAAAAACAAAGTAAAAAACTTGAATAATTGACTTTATTATAGTTTTCATAGAATCATAAGTTATTTATATTTCATAATCCCCTAAATCTAAATTTGGGGGAATGATCATGCCCCCTCTCAACCCCCTGCCCCTCCTCTCTTTTTTCTTTTCTTCTTCTGGCCCAAAGGAAATGCTTATGTTATGTCTGAAACCTTTATTGATGTACAGAAATTATACGGATTTATAGTCACTATTCTGTACTGTGATCCCATCTATTATAAGAGGGAATGAAAACTTAGATAAAAGTGTCTAATGATTCGTTTTTTTTTTTTTTTTTGGTTTTTTCTTTTTTCTCAACTTTATCCAATCTCATGTACATACACGTATTTAGCCCCAAAAGAAAACACTAGAAAAGAGAATAAATAAAAATAATAATAATAAAGCTTCCAGTAGAAGGGGCTTACGGTTATGTTGTAAGGATATGTCCCAGTAAGCTCTCGGAAACGACACACACTAAAGAGAAGATTCTCGAAACTGTCCCTTGCATGCTCTTCTGTGAGTGCCCTCCATCTCACATTTTCTTCACTGCCTATAAAAGCAGTCATAGCATAAGTTGCATATCAATAGCATAAGAATCAGATAGTTTACAGCTTTCATGTACCAGAAAAAACTCTACCATACAAATAAACAATGTTTAATCTATCGAGTTTCCATTGTTATAAAACAACAATCAACAACTCAAGGCTAACAGAAAACCATTCAATGGAGATGTTGTTCTGTCATCCATTGCAGTTATCCAGACTATTTATTAGCAACATGAAAATTCAGCTTAACCCAATTTAGCAAGAACTACACCCATAACAAACATGAAATTTTGCTGGCAATCCAAAGCTCAAACCCATTTGACAGGTATGTTGCCCCACTTGAAGGGGCGTGTTGGTAGTAAAACAAAGAGCACAATGGTACAAGCACCATTAGTTATGGCTTCAAATAGTACTTACAAGAAGCAACAAAAGCAAACTAATTGTCTTTCTGATCTTCACTGTAAGAAATGAAGGAAAAACATCCTCACTTCCTAGCAAAAGGAAAAGAAGCCATTTAAGCAAATTATCACTCAAAAACTAATGCAATAGTATTTCTAGATTTGGACCAAAGATTTTGATGACCACAGCACTGGGAGTGGTGGTACAGTGGTAAACACTGTAGGGGGTTGCTAACATTACTAGCAATGAGGGTAATTATGGTAGGAGTGATTAGGGTAGATTTGGAAACATTAGATTGGAATACTGGAGGTGACAGTGGCAGTAGGGTCAGCAAAAATAATATCCGTAGAGGTGTTGGTGATTTTAGATATAGTGGAGGTGGCAGAGCAGCAGTGTTCACCATGTTATGTTCATCTGAAAACAACTCAAATACCAACTTTGATGCTGAATTTGATTATTCATTTGAGCTATATGCTAAATTTGACGACACAACCAGATCATATGCAACAGCTCCAATTGTAACAAGAAGTTGCTAACCAGATTCTCTAGTGCACACAGATTGTTATAAGGATCCACAGGAATGCATGACATATGTGACCCTATCGCAACTAAACTAAAGGAATTTGTATATACTTTATGGAATATCAAGCTATTGAACACCTATTTAGATCTGCGCTGAGGATGGACTTAAAGAGCTTTAAGGACCCTTAAAGCTCTTTAGCAAAATTTACCACATTTATGGGAATTTTACTGAAGAGCTATAAGGACCCCCTTAAACTTGAAAAGAGAGAGAGAGATGATAATAATAATAAAAATAAAAAACAATAATATCAATATTAATAAAAGAAATGTTGTACCCAATGCACAAAGCTCACACTTCTGCAGGATTTAGAAGAAGTGATTGGTAGTTTGCCAATTGAACTAATTGGGTTCAAGAATACAAAACACTTTTATTATGTCCTCTTTTGCTATTTTCTCAAATTTAAAAGCTCTTTATCAATTTGCTTACCAAACAAAGTAACAACTTTATAGGCTATAGCACTTTATCATTGTAGTTTGCTTAGCTATAAATGCTATAACTCGTTTCTGTTAAAGATCTTTATTGCAAAAGCTCTACTAAAACACTATAGTTAAAGCTCTACTTCCTTCAGCAATACCAAACAAGCACTTATTCAACAGTTACATCAGTTTATACCCAAAATACCCTTAAGCCGATCTCATATCAGATATCCAACAACTGCTTACTTATTCACAGATGGAAACTGAGATCAATGGTCAATAAGACAGCATTCTCAAATTACTCCAGGAGGTGCAATTTTTTCCTAATCTTCATTTATCACCGTTGTAAAATATATTAGTACTACATAAATTTGGATAATTTCATAACATAATAGTTATTAAATACATTATGATTATACTTCTTTATTTTTTTTATAGATAATGAAATTTTATTGAAAAAAAAGAGTCACTCAAGTATAAAGGATGTATACAATTGGGGACGATACAATCAAACACACAAATTACATTATGATGATACTAAGCAACTGCAAATTTAATACAATCAAATCAAATGCCATGGAAGTTTTACTTTGCTTTGTACTGTATGCACTTTGTTCTTGATTAATACTATATTGATCAAAATTCGAGCATCTTTTTTCAGCAGATCATTACAACCATTCCACTAAAAGGTGAGAAACTTTTTTGAACATAACCATGAACTCTGGTACGTCTAACTCTAAATTTAGGCCAATATGTATATAGATAAATGAGCAGGTACAATCTATATTCTATCCAACAGACAAAAATTAGAAACATTTCTTTAGCAATCAACAATAAATAAGTTCTTAGTTTATAAATATTTTCTATTTAAGATCAGGCATGCCAAGTACTAAGATAACACATGCACTCACCAAACCATCCTTCTGATTCAGCAACACTCCAATAACTTTGTGCCTCACTACGAGGACCGGCATCTTTCCGAGTCTCCCCACCACTAAACAAAAGCAAAGCTGCATCATCTTTGGCTGCAATATCAACTCCCTCTTTTATATGTCTCACAAAGGTAGAAGCTTGGCCTGGATTCTTCTGATAAGACTCCAAAAACCATGAATCCTCCTTATCAACTTTCCCACAGCTACTACTCGTATAAACCGAATGTCCAGCAACCATTACAAGATTCTGAAGCTTTGAAAATGGATAAGTATCGGAACCCGCATCGAGTTTTTGATAACTATTAATCACCATCCGGTAATGACTCTCATACAGAGACAATATGATGAGAATTGTGAGCCCAAGTGACAAGGAGATGATGAAAACTAAAAGTGGGTGCAGCTTAGAGAAATACTGAATACGGGTTCCGAAAGATTTAAGCATTTTGATGGGATGAAAGGGTGAATTCTTAGGCTTTCGGATACGTCTACTAGTTCCTGATTCTAAATCAAAAAAGTCACCACCTTTTTTGGGGTATGCAAGGAAAGACTTTGGACTCCCAGAAGACCCAAATGAATAATTTTTCATGATAGTATGAATCCAGCTTATGTGTTTGGAAAGGGAGTGAAATTAAGCATACCCAGATGGTAATTTAGACAAATTAAGCAATGGGGTCATGGATTTTTCCGATTCTTTTTTGGGTACAAAAACACACACAACTCTGAACAAAAAAAGCAAGAGATATCATATCATACATCAAAGAATGGTTTGTAAAATTTTGATAGCTTTGTAAAGGGAAAATGAAAATCAATCCATCAAGTTGCAGGTATGAATTAATGAAGCAGAATCAAATGGATCTCTGATCTGAGTAATAATGATAATTTGATAATTAAGCAAAGAAAGAGAACTCACTAAAAAGACAATGCAAAATTCTGGGGTTTCTTAGTTCAGACAAGATTCAGGTTTCGAGAGGATCTTGTTTGCTTCTACGTACTGTTTAATCTTTAACTCAGATTGTGATTTGTGCTAACTCTGGCTGTTGACTTGACAAACACAAAAAAGAAGATACTCCTCATTTCCATTTCCAGAGAAGGATTGTTCTTCGAGGTGGTCAGTCCTTTTATTTTTTGATCTCCGTTAGAACTTAGAACCTAGAAGGCCCAAAAGTGTGGCTTCTCTTTAATGTCCACTAACACTAAATTGAGAAATTTTTTTGCGCCCATCAAGACAAGGGCCCTAACCAGATTTTACGGGTACATTAATTACAGTATTCAGCATTTCTACTGTTCTGTTTTCTTTGTGTTTAGTGTCTGCAAATTCTGTGGCCCGTTAACGTTATGGGTTGGGCTTTGTTCTGTTACTCCTTTGGGCCCATTCCATCTCCAGTCCACCTTTTTGGGTCTTCTCCCTGGTAAATAGTGATTGTCCATGCAATTATAGTTGTAAAGTTAATTTAAATAACTATAACTCCATATAAGTCTACAGCACTCTGTTTATTTTAAAAATAAATAGAAAATAAATAAAAATTAACAGATTAGCACATCTAATATAAGTTTCATAGACCAAATCAAGGGTTCCTCAATATTTGATGGTAATTATTGTTATCCATAAATTTAATTCAATATAGAATATCTATCATTAAAAATCTGTAACAAGTTTTAAAACAATTAATCTAAACGGTGGTGCAGTTTTTTATAGTATACAGGTCAGAATGAGAAAACGTGAATAGCCAAAAGGGCATTCAACGGGCTTTAATTCTAAAATGTGGGTTGTGCTTAGTGTCCAAGGGTGTGTAATCTCTTGGATCATAGTGTGTGGATCTCCGTAGTATCTTATGCAACGCTTCTCTCAGCTGGATTTTACATATAAGTGAAATAATGTTACATATAGCCATGCACAACAAAGCATCTTTGCATCACTGTGTGCGCCTTAGACAGAAGTCAAGGAAGTGCAACACTACGAGTTGACTGGCTGAGTTACAAAATGAGAGACAGTTAAGATAGTTTTAAATTGTAATAGAAAAGATGCTTTCCTTCCTGGTTTTTTTTAATGTAAATTGCAAAGGCCAATAGGCAGCGAAGTGTCTCTATATATCTCTCAAACACTTTACTCCAAGGCACAACAGACAGAGACTGCATTGAGATGATCGTTGAACTTGAGACGGCTTTTCTTGGGCGTTTTCAAGAATTCCACCCATCCACAAAGCATCTCTTAGTATGTCCATAATATCCAAATTCCTTGGAATCTTATCAATTAGAAATCATGAATATGTATTTTTAGCTAAGAAGCACGGTATGGGTATGGACACGGGTAGGATATGGTAACATAAGCAATTTATAAAAAATTATAACATAAAACGACCGATATAACACTGATATGACATGAGTACGACACGAATACAACATGGATACGGCACCTTAAATAAAGGGTCTGTACTTCCTAAATTTTTAGTCTTTGAATTCATACCACTAACGAGCTTATGTATTTTGCATTCATTATTATTATTATTATTATTTTGGGAATATTCACGTGTGAGTGACATAATTAGTTAAGTGAACCACATTTTATTTTTATTTTTTTGATAGGATGAACTCTTGCATTGGATACTAACCACAAGAGTAGGTGGTTGATATAACAAAATTGGTCCCAACCCTATTGGTTAAACTTTTGTGTCAACTGATATCCCTATATGATACATTAACGATTATGTCCCCAACATTAAATGGCTGCTGATATGAAACTGTAAGTTTTTTGTAGGCTACCATAATTCTTTTTAGCAGCAACTGTTAATACATACATAGACAAGCTAGCATTATGGCTCTTGTTTTATCAGGAATTAATAATATAAAACCTTCTTTAAAAAATGGTTTCAATTGTAATTATCGATGGACCTTACTGTTTATAGAGTTATCCGGTAAGTGAAAGAAAAGGCCTTAGAAGAAGACCATCTAGCTATCACAACTATTTTGCATTGAATCTCTTTCTTCTTCATGTTTTCTTTTCTCTCCTGATACCATATTCGTAAACCATGTCTTCCTCTGATATAGAAAGGCCCACTGTAAGGTTTGTTCATACAATATAAGAGTCTGGTCGCCTTCTCCCTTCATCAAGCCAGTGGAATTCTATAGAGATCAACTAGAACCTCATCCCTAAGTCTGAAACTGCTTATGATTCACTTCCTTCTTCATATTCAAAATCCATTGAGTTTCATCTCATTATCACAGACAAAAAAATATTTCAAACGTTTTATTTACATTTCAGGCTTCGCAATTTTGCTAGTCCTAGCCCTTGTCTTATTGATACACTTTTTGCCTCACAAACATGCCCAACATGGAACTTCAAGGAATCTCACACTTGCAATAAGCCAAGCTCTAACATTTTTTGATGCTCAAAAGTGTTATATATATCATAGCATTTCATTTAATATAAGATTTTTTTCTTTTCCTTTTTTGATACAACTTGATTGTTTTCTTGTGACTCACTGAAGAGTTGTTCTTTTCAGCTGGAAATTACCCGAGTAACAGTCCTGTAAAATTTCGAGGAGATTCAGGATTGCAAGATGGGAACTCAACTGGTACACATGACCTTGTGGGTGGTTTTTATGATTCAGGAAACAATATAAAATTCAGTTTCCCTGCAGCTTATACTGTTACACTCTTGAGTTGGACTGTGATCGAATATCATCAAAAGTATACTGATATAGGTGAGCTTGACCATGTTAAGGACATCATCAAATGGGGCAGTGACTACTTGCTTAAGCATTTTGTTCCTCCAAATGCAACTTTTGCTGCACCCATCTTGTATTCTCAGGCAAGCATACATAACTATTGTACCTTCGTCCTTTTTCCTAGAGTCTGGCATTGGAGATTTAATTTTGTGCATTGTGATTTTAGGTTGGAAGTGCTAATAATGATTCCAAGAATCCTAATGATATAAACTGTTGGGAAAGGCCAGAAGACATGACTTATCAAAGACCTGCTTCTACATGTGATATCACAGCTTCAGATTTAGCTGGGGAAATCGTTGCAGCATTATCAGCTGCATCATTGGTATTTAAAGATGATCAGGCTTACTCCAAAGATTTAGTCGATGCAGCAGAGAAGTTATTTGAGCTTGCAACTAACGTAGACTCTACGAAGCAGGGTACTTACACCACGGTTGATGCCTGTGGAGGAGAAGCAAGAAATTTCTATAACTCATCTGGCTACCTAGATGAATTGATTTGGGGAGGAACTTGGTTGTTCTTTGCAACTGGGAACACTTCTTACCTAGAAGATGTTAGCAGAAGATATGACGATGCTGAGAAGGATAAAATTCCTTTTGACGAAGGAATTTTTTATTGGAACAACAAGTTTACAGCTAATTCGGTAATTCTTATATGAAAATTTTAGAAGACAATACATAAGTTGGGTGTGGATCACAGAGCAATTTCTTAACTTGTGCAGTCTTTCAGGTTTTGCTAACACGACTTCGATTCTTCCATGATGTTGGTTACCCATATGAAGATGCTTTATTATCATCTTCAAACTTGACTGACTCTGTAATGTGTTCTTATCTTTCTGATCAGAACTTCGATAAAACACAAGGTAAAAGTCTGTTCAACTGCATTCCATATTTGAATACACACGTATGTAAATATTGAAACTCACTAATAAAAATCCTTTCTATTTTGAGTATTTCACTTTATATTCCAGTAATCAGAACTTATCACACTTCCTTCTTTTTTTTCTTAAAGTAACCAAATTTTAAAATAGAAAAAAAAAAAATCTAACACATTACATTCTGTAATTGGTGGGGCATAAAGTGAACACAAGTAGAAAGGATTTTTATTCTAAAATGCACTTTTTGACACTTGTATCTATGAGTGTTCAATTAAATTCCATATTTGAATATACATGTCTGTACATATGGAAACAAATTTCCGGGCATTTGTGTATATGAACTGTTCATGCTATCCCATAACTTTCCTTGATGTAGGTGGATTGATCTTCCTAAAGCCTGATTATGATACGCCACTCCAGTTTGCGGCAACAGCAGCTTTTCTCAGCAAATTGTACAGTGACTACCTTGATCTTCTGCGTAGATCAGGTGGGATGTGTAGCAATGATGGATTTTCTGTGAAGATGTTGAGGAGTTTCTCCATGTCGCAGCCTCGCAGGCAAGAATTAAAAATATCAGAATATTAAGCCTTGCTGCTTGATAGAATGGATGGAATTTAATTCATAAAGCTCATATATTTGAATAGGCAGTAATTTTCCTTCATTTTAATTGCACTCTTTCAGGTTAATTACATACTAGGAGATAATCCAACGAAGATGAGCTACATGGCTTTGGTGACCATTTTCCGACCCAAGTTCACCACAGGAGTTCCTCCATCCCTTGGGATAATCAACATTACTCTTGTGCAGAGGGCGATAGATGGCTAAACTCTGTGGATCCAAATCCAAATGTTCTTTTGGGAGCCATGGTAGCAGAACCAGACCAAAGGGATAAACCACAGTTTACTGAACCAACTATTTCGAGCAATGCTGGTTTAGTGGCAGCACTAATTGCACTTCATGATCCTCCCAGCGTTTCTTATGATTCAAATGGCTTTAGTTTCGGCATAGACCAACTGGGTATCTTTGAGAATATCTGTATTCCAACAGCTCCTTGAGATTTCAATCTATTGCTAACCTTGATATGGAATTAGCTGTACTAGGAAAGAGAGGAGGAAAAGTACCAATTGATAATAAAACAATTAAGTTAATAAATTGAATTTGAACAGTATTCCCTTGAGAGTAATTTTTAAAATTGAATTTGAACAGTATTCCCTTGAGGGTAATTCTTAATATAAGATATCCACTTCTATATAATTCAGATTGACTAATGGAGTATGGGAACAAGAGTGCTCATAATGTCCAATTTAAATTTTCTGTTTCACTCAGATGTTGGCAAGAGCACGTTGCAGGTGAGCTTATGCTAAGTCATAACTAGTAAGTTTGTCACCCAGGAGTTACATTTGCAGGTTCAGGGTCTATTTGGATACCGCTTATTTGCTGAAAACTGAAAACTTATTACTGAAAATATTGTAAGAAAATAATTTTTGAATGTGTGAATAGTACCGTGAGACCCAGAAATGCATGGCTATGTGCGTTTTTGCATTTTTTGGCTGGGTTGTGAATAATGCCATGAGACCCAACCAAAAACGCAAACGCTAAATAATTTGCACGCAAACACACACTCATATTGTTGTTGATGGCCATTTTGGAAGTCCAGGTGGAAAAGAGAAGCCCAGTAATATGGATAGAAAAGAATTGGTAAATGGATAAAAAAAAACTCATTAAGCTCAAGCGGCAGGAATAATGGATCACAGGCCCATGAGATAAACAAATGGGTCTTGAGGGGATAAATGGGCTTAAAGGAGCCCGAAAAGAGAGAAATAAGCAAACCATGGGCAGTATATGATGTGGAAAAGTGAGAATGGGTCACGGCAGACCCAAAGTAATGAAAGTAAAGAAAGTAAGAGGTTGATGGCAAGCCCATGAGTTCCAAAGATGAGGGATAATGTAATTGGGCCGGGGAAGCCCAAAGAACTCAGTAAAAGTTCATGGGAATGCAAAGTTAAAAAAAAAAAGGGCCTAGGAAGCCCAAGGAAAGCAAATGGGGGAGGGACGCCCAAGAGAAAACAAATGGGACATAGGAGCCCGTCAGTGATGTAGTAAAAGAACCAATGGCCGTACTGGGCCATTGAGAGAAGAATAAACGGTAGGCCCAAAGAGGCTCAACAGGATTGAGGCAAACAACTTCACAGCAGGAATGATAAAGTGGTGTGGCAGGAGATGGTAGTAGGAAAAAGGGTGGGCTAAAGAAAGGCAAAACCCACCGTCAAGCAAGGCCTAGCCCCTAAGTGGGGCAAGCCATAAAAGAAAAGGAATCCAGAAAATAGTCAAAAAAAGGACGACAGACTGTGCAGGCCAACCACGGCAAATGCATGAGCAGCAAGTAGATCTTGGACATACATGAAAGAGAGGCACGTGCAAGGCCCAGGCGTCACTAGCTTGTACCCAGCCAATACAGGACACGATAAGGTCATGGGTCAGAGGTAAGAGGGCATGCTTTGGCGGAAAGGGGAAAAACCTATTCTAAGGTTCCTGCTCGAGCTCTTTTGGGGGAAGTGTCCTGCTGGAATGACATACCACCCAAAAGAAGTAAAGTTGAGTTGGAACCACTAGGTGCATGCCATGAGGGATAGGGAGAGAGAAGGCACCCATACCATAGCAGGGAAGGGTGTCACGGGAGACAAACAAACAAAATAGTTTTCTTTTGTTTGGTGACGGGGAGTGGCACACAGACGGACCAGTGGTAGTCGACAAGTACACCCAGACTAAACAAAGATGGTTAAGGGCTAAAATAGTAAAACCCAGTCACGACAACCACTATAAAAAGAGGCCCTTGCCGTGTACAGGGGACGACACAAGCACCACGGTGTAGGAATTTGGAAACGAGGAAATAGAAAACAAGTATTAAGAAAAAGAGGAAGAAAGAAAAAAAGATAAGAAAGGGGAATATTAGAAGAGAAGGAAGGAAAAAGATAAAGAGTTAAAGCAGCAAGCATGCACCAATAGGTTGATTCCCCCTCTCCTTCTCAAAGTCCTACTCTCTGCCAAAAACAAAGAGTTCTCTTGTGCACTAACCATTCAGGTCCGTTTCCCTCAAAGTGATTAATTTTCACGGCAGGATTTCCCTGGAAGATTATTTACTTTGAGAAAAGGCATTCTTCCCTCTCTGGTTTTGGTTCTGCGGATCAGATTTAGCCTGATTTCTTTCTTTTTTTAATTAACCCATATACTACCCACTTATTCCCCTTACTTTCTTTATAAAAGTAATTGTTGTTAAACTGTGATTATCTTTTCTTGATTAGGGATCATTTATTCACTTTAATTAAGAAGTCAAAGTAATTTCTTTTGTCTTATTATTATTATATTTGCCTACCACGACTCATCTAAAACAGCTCTGCCCTGCCATAAGTACGCTCTTGGTGAACGAGGTATAGTTTGTGCACAAGTTGGACCAAATTGAGTTGCAATTGGACCGGTCTCAACTCCCTTACTCAGAATATTTGAGCCCAGTATCACAGGAGGTAGCCTAGCCCAATATAACCAAAAAGGCCCACTACAATTATTTACATAGCCAAGGCATGAGATTGATAGAAACCATAAGTGTCTAGCTCCCATGACTACCTTGCTAGCACTAGTAGTTGCCTCAAACACTATTGATCTCATATTTGAGCTGAGCAAATTTTATAAGCATTTAAGAAACCAAGATCCAAATCAATAATAATAAATACAAAAATAAATAAATAACAAACATACACATAAAGAACACAATAATTTATATGGCTCTACGAGATGCCTACATCCACGAGTAGTCGATTTCAAGGTACTAACTTTGCACATTTTGGTTGGAGGCCTTTCCCAAACTAAAATTTGCACGTACTTGTCAGGTCCTTTAAAGTTTTAGCTTTATGCAGTTTGGGTAAAATGTGCAAAAAGTTATTTAGTTATGAAGTAAGGTGGTCCAAATAGGAAAAAGTCTCCAAGTTGATTTTTGAATTTTTCCACTAGAAAGCATGGGTGTGGCTCCAAGGCTACCGCACCCACACCGGACTCGCCTTGATGTGGTGTCTAGCATCCGACGTGCCGATTCACCCTTCTTTTTTCCTTTTCTTTTCTTTTCTTTTTTTCTTTTTTTTTTTTTTTTTTTTTTTCTGATTTGGCCCAATTCAGACAGAAATGGGAGCCAAAACGGCCAATACAATCCGATTCCAACCACCAAAACAGATTGATACGGCCCCATTCTGGCCAATACGACTGCCAAAATGGGTCGTTGGCCGCCATTCTTCTGCTTCATGTGGCCTTGTGAAAAAGAAGAAGAAGATGAGAAGGCACAAAGAAATTGTTAGAACTTAGAAGAGGTGAGGAAGAAGAATAAAAGTTTACTGGCCTCTAAGCACGCGCATGATCAGGCGCTCTTCTATTTTTTTGGGAAAAATTTAATAATTTGCATTCATTATAATTTGAAATTACTACATTTTTCAATCACAAAAATACATAGGTGTGTGATGAGTGTTATACGTTGGTGGGTGAAATAATTTTTTCATCACACGCCTAGATATTTTTGCTGTTGGAAAATGTAGTAATTCCAAATTATAATGGATGTAAATTATTAACTTTTTCCCAAAAAAAATAGAAGAGCGTCTGAGTACGCGCTCACGCTTAAAGGCTAGTATGCACTTAAAAATAAACACAATCTTTCATAAAAATAAATAAATAAACACAACTGCATTTGGTGGTAATGATTCCTCTTTTACATTTGACTTTAGAACCCCCAATGTAGAAGAGGAATGTATACATCCATAAAAAATTAACTAAAAAATGGAAAATATAATCCAAATTAAGAGAGAAAAAATTAAAAAAAAGATTAGAGTAAAAAGTAGATAAGAACTTGACCCTACAATCTCATGTTTACTCCCCCTATAAAGTGTATTAGACTCCAATTGCAAAATCAATTTAAAAAAAGAAGAAGAAAGTAAAAACTCCACAATTGTTAACACAGTAAACTAAATACCACGACCATAAAAGGACAATGTTTAAAGGGTATTGGACTTTAATGGCATTGTAAAGCAATCTTACTCATAACCTGGTTGTTGCAATTCAGAAAAACAAAAGAAAGAAAAAAAAAAAAAGTAATTCCCACAATTGTTTACCCAGTAAAGTAAATATCACAAAAAATCCCTAGAAGATGTTATTGATCAAACTGCACTGAAGACAAAGTGACAAACTCACATGTATAAATCACAAATTAAGCAAATCCTAACATGGTGTGGAAGTAACCTTTGACATGGCCATGAATTAATTTGGATAATTCTTCTCATGAGTGTTTATCATTATGGCATAAATATAACTCCATGTAACTTGCATTTAGATAAAGGAAAAATAACTTGTGACTTTGGGAGTGATTGTGGAAAAGTGGTAGTTTTGGCAGAAATATAACTCCATGTAACTTGCATTTAGATAAAGGAAAAATAACTTGTGATTCTGGGAGTGATAGTGGAAGAGTGGTAGTTTTATTTGAAATTTTAGCATATTTTACTTGAATTTTTAAATGTGATGTTATCTAAAACTTGTACTGTTTTTAAACTTTGAATTTGAAAAAAAAAGGGGTGGCTAGGGTAGTTTTTTTTTTTTTACAAAACTTAGGATAGTTTTTAAATAAATAAATAAGAACATGGTAGATAATTTTTTTGATACAATGTAGCTTTTTTCATTAGGTTTTTTTTTTAAAATTTTTTTTATCAATTTAAGATTCTAAACCATTTCTTATGATTTAGAGATAAAGATAATGGTCTGTTTGGATACAGTTTATTTTTGCTGAAACTGAAAATACTGTAGCGAAATAATTTTTAAATGTATAAATAATACTGTGACACCCATTTTTAATGAAAAAGTTGCTGAAAAGTGTAATTTGTGAGACTCATAAAAAAAAAAAAACGCAGATGCAGCTTTCAGCCCAATCCAAACGGGCACTAAGTGTTTATTAAATTAAGGGTATTTCATTAATTGTGTTCTTTTTTTTTTCTTTTTTCTTTTTACTAAATGGGAGGGTTTTTTTTTTTTAAGAATAAAATATTAGAAACATGACTATATAGTTGTGTTTCTTTTTACCAAACATGAGGTTTTTTTTTTTTAGAATAAAATAATAGAAACATGTGTTAGAATAAGTGGGATAGTGGGAGTGTTTCTATTTTGTAGGCAATATTTTTTCAAATTTATCTAAAATTTAGGACTTTTTGAATTGATAATTTTACATGTCTAACTTAAGCTTTACAAACTGGTAAATTTGAGGGTATTTTGGCATCAAAATTGAGGAATCCAAACAAAAGAAGCCCCTTAAATAATAGTATAGATAACAAAAGAATATAAATTAAGTAAGTGAGAAAGTCATTCTCAAAATAATAGTAAGTGAGAAAGTCAATTGTTTCACGTGAGTGGGCTTGAGAATTGGAAAAGGAGCAAAGGAAACTTCTTGGAAGGTGGTTTTTTTGTTTAAAATTACCAAAAACATTGATTTTATTAAAAACAAAACATAAATAATTGCTTTTTAATAATAAACTCTACCCCCTTATTTGAATTTTTTTTACATAAAAAATATTAAATTTACTATATAAAAACATTTTTAATAATTTTTAATTGCCGCATCCATACTCTATATTTTCAAAAATTACCGAGTTTTGCACCCGCACCTACACTCGAATCCGAAAACGCACCTGTGCTTCGTAGATTTTCCACAAGTCGTTTCTAGCAATCTGGATGCAATCTTGAGACGATGTGTTTTTTTGCTTGATGTAGATAATTACTTCTAGGTTTAGAAAGTATCAAATTTTTGGACTAATGTTGTGTGAGTGATGAGAAATTTGTGTGCAAAGAAGGTACCAAAACCTGATTTTGGACAATTTTTTGGGTTTCGCATGATTTTTCCTATTTTTGAGAACTAATTTTTTGGCCTTTCCAACCTTTGTTTGTCTCAAACGAGGTAAGTTGGAAAGTTTGTGTCCAGTCCTCTACTTTTAAAAGATATCGTGCATGGGTGCAACAAGCCAACAACCATACATGGCGACAAAGGATCATACTCCCACGCACAAGGAATGGAGCACCGTAACCCAATTTCATTGGCTAAAGGACTTTACGGCAATACTAGTGCTAGCCCATTCTTTCATTTCAAAAGAGTAGTAGTCTGGTAGGAAAGAAAAGCTCAAGATAGAGCAGCAGGCTAATAGGTAGGAGAGAGGTCTTCTAAAAATTTAGTCATTTTTTACATGGGATTTTCCCCGTAAATTTTTGTATATTTGCGTGTTTTTCGTTTCCATTTTCTCAAACATAGAACCCAACTTTCAAAGTCAACAATTAATTTAACCTAATGGTGCCTAAATATGCTTGTACGTAGTGATAGTCAAACAATCATGCTTCCCAAATTACCTTTTTGAAATCTAACTACCATGCACATCGCTCCAATTTTTCTAATTTGGCAAACTCCAGGCTTCGAATGGCAGTACCAAACCCAAGTTTTTTTTATTAAAGATCTCACTTTGCTATTTTCAAAAATCCTTTTTGTTCAAGTGGGATTTATGGTGAACAGAGCTTACCAAATTGAAACTTGTTATGAGACCTTTCCAACGATTCTTTATTTGTACAAAACCAAGGTCGTTCGATAATAATTTAATTAAGATTAAATCATAATCAAACTTAATTTGGGACACTTTGATTAAATCACCTTCTCGTGCTTCTTTGATTTCCCAAGCAAAGCCTTATGAATTACTACTTGCTAGATTAAGAGATGGTTCATTCACCTCACCTATGTCAAAGAGAAAATTTTCTCTTATCATAAACTTCTCTACCTCATACTTGGTGTTTGCCATCTTTAGTATAACTTAGAAATTCAATCCTAACATTCTTCTAATGCTACCTTGTACAAACCCCCAAAAGAAGCATAAACTGGTTAGGGTCAAAGGACATGTGCTGCTCCCAAAGAGAATGGTTTTACTCAAATTTGGTCGATATGACCAACAGTGACATATATATATATATATATGGTCGTCAATAATTGGAAGGAATTCAAAGAATGTATTGTGGGAAGTTTTGGGATTTAGTAGTATTCTCTAGCTAGCTTTATCCAAGGAAGTGCTTGTACCAAACATAGGAGATGATATATATTATATACATCATAGAAGTTTACACGAGTGAATAGTAGTTGCTTTATACCAAATTTTTCTTAAAGAGCTATCTACATATATATATATATATATATATATATTTTACATGAAGGAAGAGAGGAAAAGAGGGAAGGGGGGATTCATTGTTATTCAAAATTACAAAACTATGTATATATATGTTCCTCTTTTCTTTCTGGGGTATCTTCTTAGGTAGACTTTAACCTGTCCAAGTTATACACCCTCTGCAAACAAAAACAAAAACAAAAACAAAAACAAAAAAAAATGATAAATTAAAAAAGAACTGCATGCATATAGTGTTAGCAATCATGAACTTAAGCGTACCAGGATAGAGTGGATTTCCTCTAGAAAAGGCAAAAGTAATGAAATAAAGGTGTGCATATGCTCTTTAAGGGTCTCATAGTTATCATCTTTTCCCATTAGGAGATTGGTGAAGGTTTTGTTATCAGGCACTAGTTTTAGAGCTACCTGCAAACACCATACTTGTTAGTTGAAAGAGAAATTGAAAAAGGCTGATGCAGCATATTGTCGCATGATCATACTTTATTGCTTGACAAAGCTTATCACTAAGACAATGCCTAGAAGAAAACAAAGCAGTACTCATGAGGATAAACAAGACATGAAAAGCCTTGATGGCCCAGTCCAGACAGACATTAATTCTCAGCTCAAACTTGGTCAGTTTGACTCACCCACCTAGATGAAAAAGAAGTGATTAAGATAAAAGGAACGGATATAGGCAAGTAGGGAGAGAGGTATTATTACTTTCAAAGCAGCTGATGATATCCATCCATGCCATGGCTTCAAAGTGAGGTTGTAAGACTCTTCTACTGCTTCTACCATGCTCTGCTCAGGATCTCTTGCTAAGTTTTGTAACAATGCCACAGTAAAATCCATGGATCTGGAGAGAGAGAGAAACAAAATCGTTTGTATATATAACTAAATACCTAGGCCTCTATAGCCATTTGATTTTGAAATTGAGATGAGAATAGTTTACTAAAAAGGATGAAGAAGAAATAAATAAAAAATAAAAAGAATTTGACTCAACTATTAGCCTATTTATAGCCTTAATTCTTACGATGTATTCAGTAGTTTAGGGTGAGAGGAGAGGAGAGTAGAGGGTAAGGAGGGAAAGAGAGTAGACAAGAGAGGAATGGTTACCCTTTCCTCTTACTTGAATATTTTAATAATGTAATACTGGAAACAAGAATAAATGTTCATCCCCTTATTTGAATGCTTTAAAAATTATTATTATTATTAATATTATTAGCTAATGAGGGTATCCATAACTCTTGGAGTACTTGATTATTTTTCCAGATGTGTGTATTCTTACCATACTAAGTAATTATAAGGAAAAATCTCTTGAAGTGATCTCAAGATGCTAGTTAGAAATTTCGAGCCTTAAGGCCTCATGAATCATGATTCTAATGAGGCAATTGGAATCACTAGGCCAACCATTTGTATAGGAATAGTCATAAGTTGACAATTATGATCTATTTGCTAATTTTAAAGAAATAAATATAAATTTATATCATGAAGGCAAAATTAAAAAAAATTTAAATTTTTTTTTAAAATATAAGTGAAACCTTTCCCCTTCTCTCCCCTGCCTCCAAATCCTCTCAATTTCGAGAATTAAAAATTTTCAAACTCATCTCACATGATCCAAACTAAAGATGATCAGGCTTACTCCAAAGATTTAGTCGATGCAGCAGTGAAGTTATTTGAGCTTGCAACTAACGTAGACTCTACGAAGCAGGGTACTTACACCACGGTTGATGCCTGTGGAGGAGAAGCAAGAAATTTCTATAACTCATCTGGCTACCTAGATGAATTGATTTGGGGAGGAACTTGGTTGTTCTTTGCAACTGTGAACACTTCTTACCTAGAA
This sequence comes from Quercus robur, assembly GCF_932294415.1. Taxonomy (NCBI): domain Eukaryota; kingdom Viridiplantae; phylum Streptophyta; class Magnoliopsida; order Fagales; family Fagaceae; genus Quercus; species Quercus robur. The sequence continues at coordinate 25,833,701 of NC_065535.1, read as the reverse complement.
GATGCTACCAGAAGATATGACGATGCTGAGAAGGATAAAATTCCTTTTGACGAAGGAATTTTTTATTGGAACAACAAGTTTACAGCTAATTCGGTAATTCTTATATGAAAATTTTAGAAGATAATACATAAGTTGGGTGTGGATCACAGAGCAATTTCTTAACTTGTGCATTCTTTCAGGTTTTGCTAACACGACTTCGATTCTTCCATGATGTTGGTTACCCATATGAAGATGCTTTATTATCATCTTCAAACTTGACTGACTCTGTAATGTGTTCTTATCTTTCTGATCAGAACTTCGATAAAACACAAGATAAAAGTCTGTTCAACTGCATTCCATATTTGAATATACACGTATGTAAATATTGAAACTCACTAATAAAAATCCTTTCCAATTCTGAGTGTTCCACTTTATATTCCAACAATCAGAACTTATCACACTTCCTTCTTTTTTTTCTGAAAGTAACCAAAGTTTAAAATGAAAAAAAAAAAAAAAAAAAAAAAAATCTAACTCATTACATAATGTAATTGGTGGGGCATAAGTGTTGGGTGCATTGCACCATGAGTTCAGCCCACTTGTAATAGACATGCTCATTTAATTTAATGAGCTTGTCTTTAATGTTTCTTATCTTTTCTTCATCATGTACAAAAGTCAGCATTAGTAATTGGGTTGGTTGGCTTAGGCGTGTCCAACATGCTGAAGGAAGAAAGAAAAGAAAGAAGCAAAAGCAAGAGTTATTCCGCTATGGCAGAGCTGAAAGGAAAAAGGAAAGAAACAAGCAAGGCCATTCGGCCAATAAGAGCTAAAGAAAGAGATTTTAGTTGAAGCAAAGTCAAAGTAAGTGGCTTGCACTTATTGTGACTTGATGTGAAGAGTGTGAAAGGAAGAAAAGAAGGAAAAGATGAAGAAATAAATAGAGAGGCCATTCGGCCAGTGCAGAGTGTGAAGAAATGAAGTGAAGTCCCAAAGTGTGAGGACTAGTGCAGTCTTGAAGAGCTGCGTGAGTGAGAGCAAGCAAAAGAGAAAAGAAAAATAGAGAGAGTAAGAGAAAATACACAGTGAGAAAGAGAGCAGTGAGTGAAAAGAAAAAGAGAGTTTTTTTTTTTTACTCAAGTTATATCTCTACATGTTGTAATCTCTATTTAATCTAGTAAAATTATTCGGAGTTTGTCCCGTGGTTTTTCCTTTCAAGGAGAAAGGGTTTCCACGTAAATCTTTGTGTTTTTGTGTGATTGTGCTTCCGCTGTGCTTGCTAAAATTTATTCACAGTAATATAGAATTTTTCCCAACAAGTGGTATCAGAGCGTAGGTTCGATTGGGAGCAATGGCCGAAGAAGAAGGAAAGACGTCAGGAATCGAGAAGTTTGACGGCACAGACTTTGGCTATTGGAAGATGCAAATCGAAGATTATTTGTATGGGAAGAAATTACATCTTCCTCTTTCGTGAAGGAAACCAGATAGTATGGAAGAAGAAGAATGGAGTCTTCTTGATAGACAGGTGCTAGGAGTTATACAATTAACTCTAACAAGATCAATTGCACACAACGTTATGAAGGAAAAGACCACAGTGGATCTTATGAAGGCTTTGTCTAGCATGTATGAAAAGCCTTCGGCTAACAATAAGGTGCATCTGATGAAGAAGTTGTTTAATCTGAAGATGGTGGAAGGTACTCCCGTGGCTCAGCACCTGAATGAGTTTAACACCATCACAAATTAATTGTCTTCTGTGGAGATTGATTTTGATGATGAGATCCGTGCATTAATTGTTTTGGCTTCTTTGCCAAACAGTTGGGAGGCCATGAGAATGGCAGTGAGCAATTCTGCAGGAAAAAGCAAACTCAAATATGATGATATTCGAGATTTGATTCTAAGTGAGGAGGTTCGCAGAAGAGATGCTGGTACAAACAATGCACAAAGTCAAGCTCTTGTTATGGAGAACAAGGGTAGAAATAGAAGCAGAGGGCTTGATGATCGAGCCAAATCTAATGACAAGTCACAGTCAAAAGGTAGATCTCAGTTTAAAGAGATAAGAGAATGTTTCCATTGTGGGAAAAAGGGTCACATAAAAAGAAACTACTGGCATTGGAATAAAGAACAAACTAAAGAGAAAGATGAAAAGAATGATGATGAGAAGAACACTGCAGCAGTTGGGTTTCATGAGGATGTTTTGATGCTCTCTCTTGAAAAGCAAAAATGTAAGCATGTTGCTAAGAATGATGTTGAGTGGGTTGTTGATTCAGCAGCTTCCCACCATGTTATCCCCACAAAAAGGTTGTTCACCACATACAAAGCAGGCGACTTTGGTGTTGTGAAGATGGGTAACTCCAGTTATTCAAAAATTGTGGGAATTGGTGATGTGTGCATCAAGACAAATGTTGGTTGCACGTTGATATTGAAGGATGTGCGACATGTTCCAGATTTAAGGATGAATGTGTTGTCTACTTTGGCTTTGGATAGAGTGGGTTATAGTAACCATCTTGGCAATGGAAGATGGAAACTTTCTAAAGGATTATTGGTTATTGCAAGAGGACGTGCTTGTTGCAGTATGTACAGGACTCATGTGAGGGCTTGTAAGAAAAAGTCCAATGCAGCCAAAGTTTTTGAGAAAACTCAACAGTTGAGAGTTGATAGTAATAGTGTTGCAGCCAAGAGAGTAAAATTCTCTCTACCTGAAAGTGATTTAAATGAGAAAGTGATATTTGATGAAAAATATCATGATGCAAGGAAGAATGATGAAGTGAAAGATCGTGAAGGTCTTGAGCAGGGGGAGCTAAGAAATTGGATTAAGGATATCCAAGATGAAATAAATTATTTGAAAATGAAAGGTATTAATTTTGATGATATTTTTTCAGTGTTGGTGAAGATAATGAAAAAGGTCGAGCTTGGTTCTGGCTTGACCGGAATAAATTCTAATTGAAGAATTGAGTTGAATCTCCTCCCTTAGTGGGCTGAAGGGGGAGATTGTTGGGTGCATTACACCATGAGTTCAGCCCACTTGTAATAGACATGCTCATTTAATGAGCTTGTCTTTAATGTTTCTTATCTTTTCTTCATCATGTACAAAAGTCAACATTAGTAATTGGGTTGGTTGGCTTAGGCATGTCTAACATGCTGAAGGAAGAAAGAAAAGAAAGAAGCAAAAGCAAGAGTTATTCTGCTATGGCAGAGCTGAAAGGAAAAAGGAAAGAAACAAGCAAGGCCATTCGGTCAATGAGAGCTAAAGAAAGAGATTTTAGTTGAAGCAAAGTCAAAGTAAGTGGCTTGCACTTATTGTGACTTGATGTGAAGAGTGTGAAAGGAAGAAAAGAAGGAAAAGATGAAGAAATAAATAGAGAGGCCATTCGGCCAGTGCAGAGTGTAAAGAAAAGAAGTGAAGTCCCAAAGTGTGAGGACTAGTGCAGTCTTGAAGAGCTACGTGAGTGAGAGCAAGCAAAAGAGAAAAGAAAAATAGAGAGAGTAAGAGAAAATATACAGTGAGAAAGAGAGCAGTGAGTGAAAAGAAAAAGAGAGTTTTTTTTTACTCAAGTTGTATCTCTACATGTTGTAATCTCTATTTAATATAGTGAAATTATTCGGAGTTTGTCCCGTGGTTTTTCCCTTCAAAGAGAAAGGGTTTCCACGTAAATCTTTATGTTTTTGTGTGGTTGTGCTTCCGCTGTGCTTGCTAAAATTTATTCACAGTAATATAGAATTTTTCCCAACAATAAAGTGAACACAAGAATTAAAAATATCACAATATTTAGCCTTGCTGCTTGATAGAATAGATGGAATTTAATTCATAAAGCTCATATATTTGAATAGGCAGTAATTTTCCTTCATTTTAATTGTACTCTTTCAGGCTAATTACATAGTAGGAGATAATCCAATGAAGATGAGCTACATGGTTGGCTTTGGCGACCATTTCCCGACTCAAGTTCACCACAAGAGTTCCTCTATCCCTTGGGATAATCAACATTACTCTTGTGCAGAGGGGGATAGATGGCTAAACTCTGTGGATCCAAATCCAAATGTTCTTTTGGGAGCCATGGTAGCAGGACCAGACCAAAATGACAGTTTCATAGATTAAAGGGATAAACCACAGTTTACTGAACCAACTATTTCGAGCAATGCTGGTTTAGTGGCAGCACTAACTGCACTCCATGATCCTCCCAGCATTTCTTATGACAAATGGCTTTAGTTTCGGCATAGACCAACTGGGTATCTTTGAGAATATCCGTATTCCAACAGCTCCTTGAGATTTCAATAGATTGCTAACCTTGATATGGAAATAGATGTACCAGAAAAGAGAGGAGGAAAAGTACTGATTGATAATAAAACGATTAAGTTAATAAATTGAATTTGAACAGTATTCCCTTGAGGGTAATTTTTAAAATTGAATTTGAACAGTATTCCCTTGAGGGTAATTCTTAATATAAGATATCAACTTTTGTATAATTCAGATTGACTAATGGATTATGGGAACAAGAGTGCTCATAATGTCCAATTTAAATTTTTTGTTTCATTCAGATGTTGGCAAGAGCATGTTGCAAGTGAGCTAATGCTAAGTCATAACTAGTAAGTGCCCGTTTGTTTCAACTTTTTCAGCCTAAAAGTCACGTTTTGAAAAAAGCCAGCCCAAAAATAGCGTTTGGTTAGTATAAAATGCAAACTTTTTGGAAAAAGTTACGTTTTATACTTGTAAAGAGAATGTGCATCCCAAATTTGGAGCTCTTCAAGTCCATTTTGCCAAAAGTCCATGGGCATTTTGATATATCCGTTGGGGTGAGTTGGGCAATTACCAAATTGCCCTTCAATAAAGGATGCTCATGTCTTCAGAGTCTCACACACAGTGCCTCATTCCTCTCATCTCATCTCTTTACTCTGCGCAAAGCCAACTCCCTCACGTCTCTCTTTTCTATTGTCATCCGTTGAATCTTCCACCCAACACCGTCCAACCATCACCACCCAACCACCACCACCACCATCACTCGTTAAAACCACCCCCACCAAAACCCATTAAAACAACGAAAACCCAAAATACAACGAAAATCAAACATGATCTACCCAAAATCCACAAAAAATAACTTAAAATTAAACCATCAACTGAAAACCCATAACCCAAACCCAAAATCAAAATCAAAATACAAACTCAATAGTAGCAGAACACTCGAAATTAGATGAGAGAGATTCAACCATGCAAGCTTCGACAGAGAGGGATTTCTCTGAGGTGCATTTTGGTCTGTAGCTAGAAAGTCACGGCTTCCTCTTGACCGATCCGGATCGATCTTCTTCTTCTTCTTCTTCTTTCTTCTTCGTCTTCTTCCCAAATTGCCCACTGTGTTTCAAAAAATAGAGTTAAAGTGTGGATACTGGGTACTTGAAGTGTGGGTATTGGTCTTCTTGAAGTGTGGGTACTGGGTACTGCCAGTAATATGTGAAGGAAGTGGTAGGGAGGCTCTGTGTGGCAAGAGAAAAGGGAGAAAGGAGGAAAGAAAAAAGAGGCTCTGTGTGGAATGTTTTGGAGCGTGGAGGAAGTGGTAGGGAAAAAAAAAAGGAAAGAAGGAAAAAAAAAAAGAAAAAAAGGAAGGGTACATGTGTGGAGGAGAAAAAAAGAGGGAAAAAAAAAGAAGGAAATATGGATGAAAAGAAAAAAATAATAATAAATAAAGAATAAGAAATTAAAATTGAGAAATGCTATCACAATATTTTTACAATATTCTCACAATAAATCTTAAGTGGTAGGTTATTATTAGCTAATATTGGTGAGAAAAAAATAATTTTTTTAGAAAGAGAAAAAAAATAATTGTAATAGTACGTTCAAATTAAAAGCAGTATAAATTATCACAATACTTTAACAATAAATCTTAAGTGGTAGGTTATTATTAGCTAATATTAGTGAGAAAAAAAATAATTTCACAATATTTATTTAAGTATGAAATAAACTTCCTTATATATACATTGTCCTTTTTGGTAATTTACCCCTCAAACTGCCATTTTTATAAGTGCTAGCCAAACACTCAACTTTTTCAAAAAACACTTTTTAACAGTTTTTACCAAACACTCAACTTTTTGAAAAAACACTTTTTCATTATGCACTTTTTGAAAACTCTTCAAAAAGCCAAATTTCAAAAAGCTGAACCAAACTCACCTTAAGTTTGTTACTCTAGAGTTACATTTGCAGATTCAGCTTGTATACATAGCCAAGGCATGAGATTAATAGAAACCATGAGTGTCTAGCTCTCGTGACTATTTTGCTAGCACTAGTAGTTGCCTCAAACACTATTGATCTCAACTTTGAGCCGTGCAAATTTTATAAGCATTTAAGAAAACCAGGATCCAAATCGGTAATAATAAATACCAAAAAAAAAAAAAAAAAAAAAAAACAACAACAACAACAACAATAAGCATACACATAAAAAACACAATAATTTACGTGGTTCTAAGAGATGCCTACATCCACGAGCAGTCAATTTCAAGGTACTAACTTTGCACATTTTGGTTTGAGACCTTCCCAAACTAAAATTTGCATGTACTTGGTATCATCAGGTCCTTTCCAAATGTTCCAGCTTTATGCAGTTTAGGTAAAATGTGCAAAAAGTTTTTTAGGGGCTGTTTGGTATGGTAGTTTAAGCAACACTTTTCAGTTTTTAAATAACATTACAGGTATTTTTACACACTTTTTTACTCACACGTATTTTCAAAAAATACAAACAACGTTACTAAAACAACATTATCAAATGGCCCCCAGGTATGAAGTAGGGTGGTTCAAATAGGAAGAAGTCTCCAAGTTTATTTTTGTAGTTTTCCACAAGTCATTTCTAGCAATCTGGATGCAATCTTGAGACGATGTTTTTTTTTTTTTTTGCTTGATGTAGATAATCACTTCTAGGTTTAGAAAGTACCAACTTTTTGGACTAATGTTGTGTGAGCGATGAGAAATTTGTGTGCAAAGAAGGTACCAAAACCTGATTTTGGACAATTTTGTGGGTTTCGCATGATTTTTCCTATTTTTGAGAACTAATTTTTTGGCCTTTCCAACCTTTGTTTGTCTCAAACGAGGTAAGTTGGAGAGTTTGTGTCCTCTACTTTTAAAAAATATCGTGCATGGGTGCAACAACCATACATGGCGACAAAGGAACATACTCCCACGCACAAGGAATGGAGCACCATAACCCAGTTTCATTGGCTAAAGGACTTTGCTACAATACTAGTGCTAGCCCATTCGCTCATTTCAAAAGAGTAGTAGTCTGGTAGGGAAGAAAAGCTCAAGAGCAGTAGGCTAATAGGTAGGGGAGAGGGGTCTTCTAAAAAACTTAGACATTTTTCTCTATAAAGAAACAGTTCCAGGAGAAAGAATTTAACCTTTGCTCCACCCTTGGTTTTTCATACCAGATTAATGTGTGCGTTTGGCATTGATTAATTTTGCCAGTTTATTTTACTATTTAACTTATTTTTGCTACTATTCATGGGTCTCACTACACTTTTTGGTACTATACATGAGTCTCACTTTACTATTTCAGTTAACTTTTACCATTATCTATAGTACTTTCAACAAAAAATTTTCAATTTCTACTAAATAATATGTTCCCAAACTGACACATACATGGGATTTTCCCCGTAAATTTTTGTTTCTTTGCATGTTTTTCATTTCCATTTTCTCAAACATAGAACCCAACCTTCAAAATCAACCATTAATTTAACCTAATGGTGCCTAAATATGCTTGTAGTGATAGTCAAACAATCATGCTTCCCAAATCACCTTTTTGAACTCTAACTACCATGCACATCGCTCCATTTTTTCTAATTTGGCAAACTCCAGGCTTTGATTGGCAGTACCAAACCCAAGTTTTTTTTTATTAAAGATCTCACTTTGCTATTTTCAAAAATCCTTTTTGTTCAAGTGGGACTTATGGTGAACAAAGCTTACCAAATTGAAACTTGTTATGAGACCTTTCCAACGATTATTTATTTGTACAAAACGAAGGTCGTTCGATAATAATTTAATTAAGATTAAATCATAATCAAACTTTGGGACACTCTTTGATTAAATCATCTTCCCGTGCTTCTTTGATTTCCCAAGCAAAGCCTTATGAATTACTTGCTAGATTAAGAGATGGTTCATTCACCTTCACCTATGTCAAAGAGAAAATTTTCTCTTATCATAAACTTCTCTACCTCATCCTCATACTTGGTGTTTGCCATCTTTAGTGTAACTTGGAAATTGAATCCTAATTAACATTCTTCTAATGCTACCTTGTACAAACCCCCAAAAGAAGCATAAACTGGTTAGGGTCAAAGGACATGTGCTGCTCACAAAGAGAATGGTTTTACTCAAATTTGGTCGATATGACCAACAGTGACATATATATATATATATATGGTCGTTAATAATTGGAAGGAATTCAAAGAATGTATTGTGGGAAGTTTTGGGATTTAGTAGTATTCTCTAGCTAACTTTATCCAAGGAAGTGCTTGTACTAAACATAGGAGATGATATATATTATATACATCATAGAAGTTTACACGAGTGAATAGTAGTTGCTTTATACCAAATTTTTCTTAAAGAGCTATCTACACATATATATATTTTTTACATGAAGGAAGAGAGGAAAAGAGGGAAGGGGGGATTCATTGTTATTCAAAATAACCAAACTCTGTATATATATGTTCGTCTTTTCTTTCTGTGGTATCTTCTTAGGTAGACTTTAACCTGTCCAAGTTATACACCCTCTGCAAACAAAAACAAAAAAAAAATGATAAATTAAAAAAGAACTGCATGCATATAGTGTTAGCAATCATGAACTTAAGCGTACCAGGATAGAGTGGATTTCCTCTAGAAAAGGCAAAAGTAATGAAATAAAGGTGTGCATTTGCTCTTTAAGGGTCTCATAGTTATCATCTTTTCCCATTAGGAGATTGGTGAAGGTTTTGTTATCAGGCACTAGTTTTAGAGCTACCTGCAAACACCATACTTGTTAGTTGAAAGAGAAATTGAAAAAGGCTGATGCAGCATATTGTCGCATGATCATACTTTATTGCTTGACAAAGCTTATCACTAAGACAATGCCTAGAAGAAAACAAAGCAGTACTCATGAGGATAAACAAGACATGAAAAGCCTTGATGGCCCAGTCCAGACAGACATTAATTCTCAGCTCAAACTTGGTCAGTTTGACTCACCCACCTAGATGAAAAAGAAGTGATTAAGATAAAAGGAACGGATATAGGCAAGTAGGGAGAGAGGTATTATTACTTTCAAAGCAGCTGATGATATCCATCCATGCCATGGCTTCAAAGTGAGGTTGTAAGACTCTTCTACTGCTTCTACCATGCTCTGCTCAGGATCTCTTGCTAAGTTTTGTAACAATGCCACAGTAAAATCCATGGATCTGGAGAGAGAGAGAAACGAAATCATTTGTATATATAACTAAATACCTAGGCCTATATAGCCATTAGATTTTAAAATTGAGATGAGAATAGTTTGCTAAAAAGGATGAAGAAGAAATAAATAAAAAATAAAAAAGAATTTGACTCAACTATTAGCCTATTTATAGCCTTAATTCTTACTATGTATTCAGTAGTTTAGAGTGGAGGAGAGGAGAGTAGAGGGTAAGGAGGGAAACAGAGTAGACAAGAGAGGAATGGTTACCCTTTCCTCTTACTTGAATATTTTAATAATTTAGTACTGGAAACAGGAATAAATATTCATCCCCTTATTTGAATGCCTTAAAAACTATTATTATTAATTTTATTAGCTAATGAGGGTATCCATAACTCTTGGAGTGCTTGATTATTTTTCCAGATGTATGTATTCCTACCATATTAAGTAATTATAAGGAAGAATCTCTTGAAGTGATTCCAAGATGCTAGTTAGAAATTTCGAGCCTTAAGTCCTCATGAATCATGATTCTAATGAGGCATTTGGAATCACTAGGCCAACCATTTGGATAGGAATAGTCATAAGTTGACAATTATGATCTATTTGCTAATTTTAAAGAGATAAATATAAATTTATATAATAAGGGCAAAATTTAAAAAAAAAATTATTTTTCTTTTTTTAATATAAGTGAAACCTTTCCCCTTCTCTCCCCTGCCTTCAAATCCTCTCAATCTCGAGAATTAAAAAATTTCAAACTCATCTCACATGATCCAAACTAAACCAAAAAAAAAAAAAAAAAAAGGCACGATCTTTTGTGATCCGATCGGATTAGAATTAAAAGGTTTTTTTTTTCTTTTCTTTTTTTGGATGTGGGGCCGGGGAGGAGAATAATCTTTTTGTTTATTGGATCATGCAGTGACAAATAGATGAGGCTTGTGGAAACCATAAACAGATAGATGAGGCTTGTGGAAACCACAAACAAGATGGCATGGACAGGACAAGAGACTAACGACCATTAGCTTTCGTAACTTTGTTTAACACGTCATTGGCAAACTGAAGACAAAAAATTTGCCATGCTACAGACTTTTAGGTAGACACATTTATTTCTTTATCGCATTTAATGTTATTACTTACTACACTAAGTTGTAGTCTAATAGTAATATTTATTTACAATAAAGAAAGGTTGCTCCCCTGTTAAGCTACATAAACATTCTCAGAAAAAGTTGCTTGATTCCTAGGATTATATTGGATTCGAAACATCACCATACCTTTTATTTCTAATAAAATTTTTAGTGTTAAAAAAGACAAAGATATAGATATGTTTACCTGGTAAGCCAAAGAAAGGCTCTACTACAGCTTTTAGCTTTTCTTGCATTGCCTTCACTGGCCTCTTTCTTCAATATCTCAACCAAATTTGAATTCGGTAAAGGATCGGATTCATGCACCGTTTCCAATCTCTATAACACGAGAAAGAACATGAAAATGAACTTAATTAAGGATAAATAAGCAAATATTTATCAATCATTAATTTCTGATTAGAAAATAACCAATTTTTATAAAGCCAGAAAAGCAAGGTGCTCCAAAAATCATGACTACTCTATTCATAGAAGAAATTCTAAGAGAGATACTTATAAGGAGAGTAATACTGCCCAAAAATTTAAAAGAAGAATAAAAGGGAGATTTTTGGTATGCCCTGATGTTCTTTTCGACTTACCTGAATATTCTGATTTATGTCATTTCTCAGAACAGCCATTGTTGGTCCAATCTTATCTGCCAAAGGATTTATTCCACAGAAGGATTATGTGAGTTTCTACATGTACAAGTAGAAGAGCTACTGTGAGATAGAGAAAAGAAAGAGAGAGAAGACCTACCAAGAACTTGAACAAACAAGTTGCAGACATAAAGAAAAGGCTTTGTGGGGATGTGAGCAGCAGCATCATGATTATCACTAGGTTTATGTTTGACCATCATAGAGAGCTCTTCAATGGCAGACTTTATCTCTGATCCCTTCTCCATCTCTCTTCTCCTCTTCATTCCAAACTCCTATCTTTTCTTTCTCTCCCTCTTCAATCTTCTCTAATTCTTGATTATTATTGTTTCAATAAATAGCCCTTAAACCACTTGGTATATTTAATTTCCTATAAATTACACTTGCCAAGTTCTAACTTCTAACATTTAAAAAGAGGGAGGGGTAGCCTTTTGAATTTGCATTGATGAGTGATGACTGTCACACTGATAGAGACTAGCAACCCAAATGTTACTTTTTAAAGTTTTAGATGAGAGACGGTAGCTTCTCTGGTTGAAACTCCTAACCTTTTTTTTATGGGAACATTTTTTTTCAAATTTTTTAATAGTTTTTTTCTATAAGCCATTGATGGAGACATTAAATTTGACCTTGGAGTTATCGCCTCTCTTAATTGCAATTTTATATTTAAGACTATACTTTGATATGTGGGGCATATAAGTTTGGCTAGATTGCCGCTAACACTCTTATCATTGTCCTGAGTCTTTGCTATCAGGACTCACACTTTATCCTTTACCAGTTGAGGGAATATTTATCATAATGTTGGCCATGTGCAAGGTGAAAAGGGCTAAAAAGAGGCTAGCTTTTGAAATTTGAGAAAAGGTTGATATTACGTCTTCAATAAAAATCCTAGCCGTGACTACAATTTGTTGGGCTGAAGCCAAACTCTACATCTTAGCTGGAAAAAGTTTACCTCCATACTGGTGCACAAGAAAATCCCATGAAATGATAATATCATCTAGTGTATATTTAATCATATAACGTATTTAACGAGTTATATGACTTGTTTAAATAATATACACGAATAATTTTATTAATTGTCATAAAATAAGTTAGAAGAAATTTTTTCAAACTGGTTTGGAGAAAAATTATGTACAACCTAATTTTGTCTCTTACTCTTTTTCATATTACTTTATGAGTTTCTGTCATATTAAATGACAAACAAATTTTAGCTACAAGCTTAATTGTACCCAATGACTACAATTCTACTCAATATTTGTTTATTGGATGTGAGTTTTGAAAAATCCTCCATTAAATTACATTTTCTTCTTATATCATCTATACTTGTAAAATTTCCAAAAAATTAAAGATCAATAATTATGTCATCAACCAAACATTTAAATTTCAAGTTTTTGTAGTTCATAATTATGTATAAAAAATAAGTTTATCAATCAAACATTAAACTATTTTCGATTGACATGAAATTTGATTTTCTTACTAAGAATGTAAAGAATATGCAATCCAATTATTAGATTTTTAAAATATGTTGTTATATTAAAAAAATTTTAGTAGGAGTTGTAACTATTGGTTATAACCAAGTTTGTAACCAAATTTTGTCCTTAAATGACTTACCCTTACCACACTACTATACTCTTTAGAACATCTAATAATTTTCCACTTTTGTGATCACTTTGTGTTCTGTTATATCCGGAAATTTTGATCAATATAAAGAAATAGATCCAAAACTTTTCTTCATAGCTAATCCCTAGAGAATACAAATTCTCTTTAGAGTAATGCCAAAGATACAAAATTTTTTATAAACTACTAATGTGGTGAGTGATTATTGGTAAATAAAAAAGTGATGTTAATAGGGGTCAAGATGTAAACCAATAAGAAGTTGGTCACATCACCAGTTTGTAAAAATGTTGTAAAATAGTTTGTGGCTGTAGCATTATTTTTTTCTATACCATTTTTTGTGTATCACTCTATATTCCACCAATTACAACTTGCTATGTATTGATTTTACTTTCTTTATAAAATAACTAAAGTTAAAAATGTAAAAAAATCATACACATAACAAGTTGTGATTAATAAAACGTAAAGTGGTATACAAAAAATGGCATAGGAGATTTGTATTAAATCCCTAGAACTGATTTTTTTTTTTTTTTTTACCATGCCTGTACATCTTTGAAGAGTTAAAAGTCCGACTAGCTATGTCTAAATATAGAAAGTCACTGTCACGGTAGTCACTAGTCAGTGTGTTGCTGTGTTTCCAAGTCTCCTTTTAGTGTTTATCCACACAAAAAAGAGGTCCCCTTTTAGTTTGACATGGTCTTAGTACATTTGTGCATGCCAAGTCGAATCTTAGTGTCCCTTTGGAAACCTGCACATAGTTTTCAATAACTTATCTGCATAATTTTTATTAAAAGATATAATTGTTGGTAGTATTTTAGGACAAAAAGCTAAAAACTAACTTATTTTCAAAATCTTTTTGCCAAAATAAAGTTGTCAAGGTTGAGTCAAGAGCTTGGTCAATCTGGGCATTAGATTTTATAGTGTTAGCACCATGAATTAGGAAGCACCCAACAGTACAATTCCCTTTTGGAGTGCATCCATTTGTACCTCTTATTCTTCTTGGAAATTCTTTTTGCATTTCCTTTGAAAACTCAATGTTCATGTTGTTGTTGATAGTTACAGACAGCATCCAATGTTAGTCAAACCGTCCAAACAGGCAACATGGGACGGCACGCTAGAGAACCTCTTGAGCATATGCTTACCGCAGTGACTCAGTGATGTCCTCCAAACATTTTTAATTGTCGAATTTTAGATTGTTTATTAGCGTTTGCTTCAAGGACCTAAATAATTTTCTAAGCCTTATTATTTTTTTATTTTTATATTTTATGGACAATTATTATTTGTTTAGTCTCTCTATATTGTGACTTGATACTGGATATATTGTATAACATTATAGAATCTCAACTTACATCACAAACTAGATATTATACTTGAAAGTCTACCGATCATGCGAATTGCTTAATACAATTATTGGAGTAAAATTCATTTTAATCTTTTTTATTTCTATGTTGGATCAAAATTTGTGAAATGATAAAGAAAACGGGATCTTTGAAGACTTCTAGCTTTCACACAGACCACAAGTTGATAAAGACATATTGTAACTTAAAGAGACAAGACTTGAAGCATCCAGCACCATTTTATGAAATGATCAAACGGTTGAGTTATGGTTGTAAGTTGCAACAGAACGCGCATGTGATATAAATAATGTTCAAATTCATACTGAACCCACTGTCTTATAAACACAAGAAAGAGCTCACTCTAAATAAATGTGAAACTCACAATAATAAACAAAGTGTTTAGAGCACACCCACACCAACAGTGACTTGTACCAGTACTGTTATGTACTGTTGGTTAGTTAGGATTTTAAGAAAATAAAAGGCATGGATATGTATAGAAATTTTGAAATTTCTTACTTTGGATCAAAGTTTTGCCATTTTGGTTTACTAAATACAACGTTAGGCATAAGAAATATTTGTCACCAGTGAGGGCCAAACTAAACCGAATTTGCTCTGCGTATCAGTGTATTGATGAAGGCAATAGATCACTCGAGCTGAAATGGGCTAGCTCGAAATGTAACACTCAAGAAACAGTCATATAGATTAAAGTATGAGAATGCAAATGGATTATTCCTTGGGGATCCCAAAAAAGGATAAGAGAATTATAGAAAAAAAAAAAAAAAAAATGGTGTGAATGCATGGATTCCTTCGGGAACCAAGTGCGCTTTAAGCAATTGTAACGTTTAAAAGTACACCTTTTGATTGAATAGCGAATACAAAAGTCAATTGTAATTAAGTTAAGGCCACCCTCTCTCTCTCTCTCATTATCATCTATATGATTAGTTAAATACAGATTGAGATCCTATTTCTAGATCAAGTAGCTTCTTGTATGACATGACAGATATGACACTTACAAGAAATAGGATCTCAATCTGTATTTAACTAATCATATAGATGATAATGAGAGAGAGAGAGAGGGAGAGAGGAGAAGAAAAAAGAATAGAGATTCAAGGTGTAAATAGAAATGAACAAAGTAATTAGAAATTATTAGAACAATTAATGTAGTTAGTTGAAAGCTCGAATTTGTGTGAAAATACAAGAGCTGGTTAAACTCTCAAATTAAAATTATGGCTTGATTAATTTTACTCTAACTTAAACTAAGTGCGGAATAGAGTAAATACGAGCAAACAAAAAATAAACTACTCTAAGCCATATCCATCAAATATCAACAATAAAATGAAAGCTAAAAGAGTAGGGGAAAAAAATGCAAACACAAATAACACGGAGACGTGTTATCGAAAAGGAAACCGAAGTACTCGACGAAAAATCTCTTTGCCGCTCTCCAAACGGTAAATCAATCAATTAGAAAATAAGTTGGAGTACACGAATAACAAAAGACCCTCTAAGCCTAGTCTACCCTATGTACTTGAGCCCTCTAAGCTCTTGCTACCAACTGACTTGATGACACCTTGTCTTCTCTAACTCTTCGGATCACGCAATTCAACCCAATTGCATCCACCAAACAAATGGCTTCTTCCAATACTTCCCAGCAGCACCAAAATCTCACTTTATATTCAGGATGAGTGTGGTAAGTGTTTGGACTATCAACCTCTCAAGGATTTGGATATGGAGAGGTAAGAATTGAGGAAAACCACAATGGATTGTACAGAGGATTGTGGATATGACAATCTCTAACTCAGTATGACAATCTCTAACTCAAGGGTTATGGTTAGGGTTTTCTCTCTGAAAAGCACTAATCACAATATGTGGATAATGTGGGTATATATAGTGTGAGTAGAAACATGGTGTATCAAATATGACAAAATAGCAAAATAGAATGTTTCACAGGTATCTCGCGGGAAGGCCTTACTCGCGAAATACTCATGAAAACTAGTTGTCACCATCTGTCATGACTTTTCATATTTCAGTCATGCGATGAGCACATGGCTTCACTTCTCAGGAAGGCTTCTTGTGAGCTACCCGCGAAAACTCCATTGATCTTCAATTTGTCTTAAGTCTTCACACACTCTCTCACACACAACACATACAGTGAAATCCCACATAAAATACAGGGTATATAAGATTGAACAGAATTACAATAAAATTTGGCACAGAATTAAAACCAACACAAAATAGTTGTAAATAACAACTTTACACTAGTTTAGGACTAAAGAGAAATGAATAATGTATTAGACTATTAGTTGCATTAGTTAAACTAGTCGCTGACTTAAGAGCATATTTTGCTAAAGAAATTGTAACTATTGTTTTAAATCATGGAAGATATTTTTTTAATTTTCTAATCTTATAGCCTAGGATAACTATGAGTTGCATTATTTTACAGTACTTTAAACTGGTCGGTATGCTTATCCTTTTGGCGTGTTCTCTTTTTGCTCCAAATAGTTGTTAATAAGATCAACATATAGTTTACAATGATGATAATGACATAGATATGCCAGGCTATTTCTCTCGAATAAGATTGAAAATAGTGCGTCACATGGGGGGAGAGCATTGCTCTTGGGTTTTGATCTCAAAGATCAAAACAATAGTCCCCATTCTAACTTTTAGGATCGATTTGGGGTATAGAACAATAAGGGAATAAAATTTCTCTCCAAACTAATTTGGAAAAAAAATCTTTTAAACTTCTTATATATCTTTATATTGAGTGTAAATTTTGAAAATCTAACCGTTGGTTTGTATGTTCTTATTATATTCTTCATGCTTATAAAATTTCAAAAAGATCAAAAATCAATTGCTATGTCATTAAATAAATATTAAAATTTCAAGTTTTTGTGATCTAAAATTGTGTATAAAGAATAAATTTATTGATCAAATAGTAAATAACATCCGATTTGAACGAAATTTGATATGCATGCTAAAAACATAAGGAACATGAAATTCAACGGTTAGAGATTTTCAAAATTCATACCAAAAAAAGATATATCTGAAAAGTTTGAAGAGTTTCTCTTCAAATAAGTTTAGAGAGAAATTTTGTCCATTAGAAACATTTGTGATGTACAGTTTATTTGTGATGGTTAGTTGACTATGTGACATTTCAAAAAATAGTTTGAACATAGGCTCTAATTAAAGAGGTTGTTCTGGACTGAGGAAAAAACCGAAATGATCATACATGCTCCATTACTTTGAAATAATTGGGTTTAGGCAATTTGAGTATTGTGACAGCTCCACAACTTTCACGAGTAGCTACGGAGCTACCATGTGAAACCCTCACTCCAAGCCCAAACACGCATGAGAAGAACACACAAATAATTGAATTAGCAAATTGCAATGCATTTATTTCAAACAAATATAATTATGTGATTTATGTGATGTGGAAGACAATTTTATTGAGTTCTTTGTGCTTTGGCATTTATGTGGTAGACTTGGAAGTTTCGAGGGTGTTTTCATAATTTTTGTAAGGTTAAGGGTTTTATTTTATTATTATTTTTTTTTTAAAAAAAGGTTTTGAGGCCAAAATGTAATCTTGAAAATATAACTAGAAATTTTGGGGTTGAAAAATATAATTTTGAGAAAATTTCTAAAGTCAATGTATAATTTGAGAAAAGACTGATTGTGAAAATCTAATTTTGAAAAAGTTTGGAGAGAGCTAATGGCACTTTGAAGAGTAAACAATAATTTTTACCTTTTGTCTACTTATTTTTACAAATACACTTTACAATAGATTTTTTTTTTTATTCTATATAAATATTATTTCTTCACTCTTTCTTTATTCCTTTTTTTTTTTTTTGAATATTTCTTTATTCATTTTCAACGGCTATAATTCTCAAATTCCCAACAACTATATTGTTTAAATCTCATAATGACAACATTTTCAAATTTTCCAATTGTCATATTTCCCAATAGACTTTTAAAAAAAAATTTATTTAAAATGATCATATTTACTAAATGGTCATTTTTTACAATGGTTATATTTTTCAAACAATCATACATTTTTAGTATAAATAAGACTAATGTCACCCTAAGATCGAACAACATCTTTGAGATTAATTGATACATATTATGTTATAATTGCAAGTTTAAATGATAATAGCACCAAATTTATCGACTACTTGCAATGATAAATGCAAGTGTTGTAACATATCAAATAATAGTAGATAACAACTACTATCCATAGTTAGTGTGTCACATTGCAGCAAAACAAAATGAGTGAATCAATATATTCTAATCAGTTGGATCACATTTGCAACAAAACAAGTTTAAAGTGCTCTATTAATCATATAAAACAAGCTTAAAGTGCTCTCTTAATCATACAAAACAAGAGCATCCTATGTCAAGCTAATTCCTTCATTTTTCAAGGATTTCCATTTGCCATTGATGAATATATTCTTGTTGCATTGGAGGCAACACAATTGCATCCCTCATCAGTTCTAATCTCAATTTTTCCATTTCCAATTCCATTTTCATTTGCATTGTTGCAAGTTTTTTTTTTTTTTTTTTAATCCTCAAGATGAATTCGCATCATCTCTTGCTCATGGTATGCAAGATGTTCTTTCTCAATAGTAGTCATTTTCATCTCACTCAATATTTCTTTCTTTCTTCCATCATGACATTAAATAAGTCTTCCATATTTGAAACTGTACTTTCTTTGCTCTTTGTTTCTTCAATCATTTTTTTTTTTAGCTTTCTTTTTTGGTGGTCCTCCAATACATTGGGAACATATGAAATATCTTCATCTTCTAAATTTATTGATTCTAGATTAGAAGATGAAGATGTTGTCTCAAATCTCCCTCTGTTTGGTCTATGATCTTGAATAATCTGCAACTATTTTGGTGAGTGCTTCAAAATATTCCAACAATCTTCACATGGAAATGTGGAACCATGGAATGCTTGATACTGTTGTCTTGCCTCATCAAGTTGAACCCATTTTGAACTCAATCCCAAACCTAAAAGTAGCTAATCAACCACTATTCCCTTGAAACTTGAAAAAACCAAATCAAGAACAATTAACAAAACACAAACCCATCATACCCATAACTCCATTTTTCTAAACTCAAAAATAACCAATTAGAAAAATGATTTCAAATTATTGAAGTTGGCATACTAGTTTGATTTCAGCTTTTGTTCAATTGTTGGTTGAGCCAATACTCTCATAGGTGCTGGAATTTGAGAAGAAACCAAGAGGCAAAGGGCCTCCTTTGTTTGTTTTGGTAGAAGAAATGGAGAGAAAGTGTGAGTGTAAAAAGAAATAAAAGAAAAAAGAAAAAGAAATGATATAATATTCAGGTGTTGGAATTTTTTAATGAAAGAAATTCAATTGCTAATCTATAATAACCTTTCATGTTTGGAGAGGTACATGAGCAATTTTTTTTTTTTTTTTTGGGAAGATTTAGAGAGATGGTTGGATCAGTGTTTTGTGGTTTCACTCTCTATAATAGAGAATATTTTATGTTTAACTAGATTATTAGAGATGCTCTTAACTGGTGGGCTTTTTATTTTGGCCAAAATGACAAGACCATAACAAAATTCACAACTTTATAACAACTTACTCACGTGATGAGTTGTGAGTAGTGGAGTTTATAAACCCACTACTTTTATGCCGCTATTGACAACTCACCAAATGGGCTAGTCGCAGCAAAAGTTATATGGTGGTATCATTGTTCTTGAAATCGGATGGGCTTTGTGGGTATTTAAGTGGACTTTGGTGCATTATCAGACTAAGCTTGGTTTTTTAGGTCTGGGTGTGGACTGGGCTGATTTTTATTTGGGCTTTGGCGTTTGTCTCTTGTATTTTCGCCTTTTCTGTTCTCTCTCATCTCATGTCATCCAACTCTTTGCTCTCGCCCCTTCGTTTTCCATCTCAACCAAAAATCGAACCGAAGAGCATCAATCAACCATGGCTACGGTGTCCTCAGTGACAGTGGGCAAATTGGCACCATTGTTGAGGCCAACAAGAACAACATGCTCCTCGTTCTCTATCTCTAAAATGGGTTTTCATTTTAAGCCAATTGGGAACACTGTGACTGAGTCAGTGGTACCCACAAGAAAGTTCGTGATTCGAGCTGCTAGAACCCTCTCCCAAGGCACCTCCTTAGGCTTCAGACCCCCACAATTTCAGGTTCTTCCTCATTCTATTTTGTATTTTAATCATCAACTTATTTTATTTGTTTATTTATTGGGTGTAATGTGAATTTTGGTTGGTTTAGCTTCCAGAGCCACTTACTGGGAATGTGTGGAATTTGGATGATTTTGAAACATATCCTGCTTTACTGGTAACCTCTCCCTTTTACTTTTATATTTTGCTTGTGTCAGCTTGGATACTATGATCCTTTTTCTTTCTTCTTTTTTTTTTTTTGGTTAAGTAAAAGATCATTTTTTTGATATGAATATAATAAAATATAAAAAAAATTTATTACATTGTAGTCATATTTAAGAAAGTGGTACTTGGGTTTTAACATTATTAAATGTAACATTGACAGAATATTGGTTTGTGTTAGGCTTTATAATTATCGAAGGAAGGTTTGGGTTACATTCCATTTCATTCCTTCATACTTTTCCCTTTCTATTCCTAAAGATTTCAAACCAAAATTCCATAGCGAATTGTTGAAAGCCACCTAGATGTGCTATTGACTCATCTTTCCGATACTCTACCAATAAATGTCCTAGGTCTAACTGTCAAAATCCAGTTACAGTTTTCGTCCATTATTAGAAAACTAACTATAACTTGTACAGTAAAAATCCAAACTAAAGACTTTTTCAAACCTTGAATACTTATAATTAAACCTTCAGACCATATGACTCTTGCGCCCATGAGCTCCAGCATAAATGGCACTTCTTCACTTTGTAAAAGCAAGGTAGGGGGTGAGGTTGTGGGTTGAAGACCCACCGGGTATATGTGTAACTTACCAATCAAAAAACTATATGACCTTGCTTCAATTAGAATTCACATATTGTCCCCATAAAATAAATATTTAATAGATGAAATTATGAAGTAGTAACAAGTTAATCTTCCATTGGTGAAAAAGCTCAGCCTCGATTTGTTATCTGTTGTAGTGTAAGAGTCAATGAGCTGTGGCTTAAATCACACCTCCTCCCTTTGTAAGAGCAATGTGGAGGGTAAGGTTGTGGGTTCAAGACCCATCTGGGGCATGTGTAATTACCAATAAAAATAAATGTTGAAGTGTAAGAATTCTTGAACCGGAATCCTGTACTAACTCTTCAATAACCTTTGGAATTGGTTTTGTTATTACACCATGTTATGAATTTATGTGGAACAATGGTTTCAACGGCTGGAAGGGTTTTCAACTTAAAAACTTCTTGAATTGACCTATGACAGTAATGGGAGTTTCTTCCTTGGTCTTGATGTTCCTTTACAGTCTTTTGCAATAATACAAGCAATGATAATATTCATTCTAACAGATTTGTGGTGCAGGTTATGTTTATTTGCAACCACTGCCCGTTTGTTAAACACTTGAAAAAGGATATTGTGAAGCTAACAAATTTTTATATGAAGGTATCTGAAAACATCTTGTCTCAATACGCTTGCTTCCCGTTCCAGTTGCACGAGTATCGTGGATAAGTAATCGACCATGCATGTGTAACTTATTTGTATGCTATTATCTTGCTGCAGAAAGGACTTGCAGTTGTTGCAATATCTTCAAATTCTGTAGCTACTCACCCACAGGTTCTAATAACTCCATAAATTGGGATTAGAGCTATGTTGAAGCTATTGTGTGATTTGTTCAACATGAACTGTTCCTCACAGGATGGACCACAATTCATGGCAGAAGAAGCTAAACTATTTAATTATCCTTTCCCATATTTATATGATGAGGTATTCAGTATTCTACTGTCAATCTCAACCTTCTACTTACAGTTTTTCTGTAATCACATATGCAAATGCCTATTTGTGTGTATATTTTTAGCTTCATTATTTGGTTTGATTTTGTTGAACTGCTGCATTCTTGTTCATCCATGTTTGGAGCCACTATCAAATTGAACATGACATAAAACTAGCTACTGTTACATCCAAGTAATTCCCTCTCCCTTCCTCCTTTTTCATCCTCCTCCAAAATTTCTTTTTCTATTATTTTGATATAAATTTATCTGTAGGAAACATCCTGATTTGTGCCCCCATAGTACATCCCCAATGTACTCAGTTTGGCTCTTTTATTAATAATATTTATTACATTATCTATCAAAAAAAAAAATATTATCTGTAGGAAGTGGAATTTCTTGTTTTCTATAATCTAATCCCATATGATTTTATTATTAAAAAAATAGAAAAAAAGGCTCACTTGATCTTGGTCGTTACCTTTGCCCCCAATTCCCTCCTTTTTTTATTTTTTTATTTATTTAAAATTTATATCTAGGCATTTGATAACCTTCCTTAGAAGTAGGATGGCTGGGAGATTAGAACTTCTTGCTTGTGCCTTGTATTTAGTTGTGTATTTTCAATTGCAGTCACAGGATGTTGCACGAGATTTTGGAGCAGTTTGCACACCGGAGTTCTTCCTATTCAAAAAGGTGAAAATGTACTTAAATAAATTGCATTTTTCAAGCATGGTCCCTCAGATAAGACCCTGCTCAAAGAGTCCAGTTTTATGATTTTCTTCATTTGGTTTGAAACCATCTGCATGATCCAACCCTTGTATTTTGTGTTAGTGTGTAATATTTCTAACACAGGTGCTTCTATCAAATGAAAACAGGATGGTAGGAGGCCATTTGAGCTAGTATATCATGGCCAATTTGATGATTCCCGACCAAGTAATAATGTACCTGTAAATGGAAGGTTAGATGTTCAGATGTACAATATAACTTCTATCAATATCACAATGGTAGCTAATTTGCTTCAATAATGCATTGTTTAGGGACCTAAGCCTGGCAATAGATTGTGTTCTCAGTGGACAACTGGTACCATCAGTTCAGAAACCCAGGTACCTTCTTCATTTATACTTTATTTCTCTTCTTCATCAAATATCTTTAAAATCCCTTGTAGGACATAATGACCTGATTAGAAGTTTTATTCCCCTTGTATGCAAAAGTGTTGGATGCAGCATAAAGTGGCATCCTGAGACAAATGTGTGACCACTAGTGTCAATTTCATGGAGACAATTTAGTTATGCAGATGATAGTTTTCCAGGTATTGTGACTTTTATTTAATGGCTTAAAACCCTTTTGATGTCTCATGTTCTTTCTCTTGATCTTTGCAGTCTTCCTGCTCTATCATGCTATATTTCACAAGGTGTGGAAGGCAAGGAATGTTGTAATATGTGATACTTTTTTTTCCCTAATAATATGAAATGTAAATTACACTTGTAATATATGTCAATTGTGCTTCCTAATATGAGTAATTTTTTTTGGGTGAGAAGCTGTTACATGAAATTTCTGGTTTTTCCTCTTCTGATGGTCTTTGATTGTAATAACCAATAGTGTCATGCCCGTTAAGTCATTTATGCAAGCTCCTCTCATTCATGTGGTTTAGTGATTCATGTTCATGTTTGTGACTTTGTTTATATGTTTTTGAAGTTTTGTGAATAGAGTGAAGGGTGGGATGGCTATAATTTCCAAAGGCATATGAGCTTTGTATTAGCTTGAAAACTTAAAGTGTTCGAGGATGATTTGAAGGTTTGAAATAAGCAGGAATTTGGAGATGTAAGGTTAAAGAGACACTTGGCTGACATTATATCGTTAGATGCAAAAGAGGGGCATGAAGGCTTGTCCTGGAGGAGAAGGCTTGTATTGAAAGCAGGATTGGAAACTTGCACAACCAGAGGAAATTTCATGGTGTTAGAAGTCTAGAGCCATGTGGTTAAGAGAGGGTGACAATATTATCAGATTTAATCACAGATTGGGTATTAGATATAGGAGGGTGAACTTTTATTGGTTAGAGGCGAACGATACTTCGCTTACAGAGGAAAATCAAGTAAAGGAAATGATAGTGCAGTTTTATGAAGAACTTTATGAAGAGCTTGAAGATTAGAGGCCTAAGGTGATAGGTTTCAGTTTCCTAATGTTTATGGGTTGGAGAGATTTTGAAAAATAGGTGGTTCTAGATGCTTTGAAATGAATGGGAGGGGATAAAACTCAGGGTTTGGATAGTTTTGCCATGGCTTTCTTTCAACAGTGCTTGTGAATTGTGGAGAAAGATATTTTGAATTTCTTGCAGGAAACTAACGAAACCTGCTGCTTCAAAAGATCCCTTGATGCTTCTCTCATCACTCTTATACCAAAGAAGACTGGAGCTCAAAATTTAAGAGACTTCCAGCCAATTAGCTTGGTTGGCAGAGTAGATAAGATACTAGGCTCTGGTGAATAAACTCATAATTTTATTGGTCAAATTAGTGTTAAAATATCATGTGACACTTTTGTGGGAGGGAGACAAGTACTTTGATTCAGTGCTAATAGCTAATGAATGCCTTGATAGTAGGCTTAGAGATAGGATAAAATTCGTTATTGAGAAAGCCTAATTAGGATAAAAGATGCATCTCTCCACGGGGTTTGTCTGTTTCTTCTTTAAATTGCACTTTTTGGTCTTCCTATTTGTTTCCTTTCTTTGTTTTTCTACCCATGTGGCGAATAGAATTAAGAAGTTACAGTGGGACTTTTTGTGGCATTGGAAGGACTGTGAATTTGAATATCAGATTCATTCACAGATTGGCTAATACATATAGGAGGGTGAGTTTTTATTATTTGGATTTGAATTATATACTTTGCTTATGGAGGAAAATGAGGTACAGTAAAGGATAGTGCAGTTTTATGAAGAGTCTGAAGATTTGAGGCCTAAGAGCATTCACATCAGCCTTCTCAAATTTTTAGCTAAACTTACCCATAAAACTCTACTTTTTCTAGTTTAACAAACAAACACAAACAAGCACATGCATCAAACTCAATATTTATTTCTCTACTCTATTTAATATTTATTATTTCTCTCCCAACCCTCCTTCACCCTTTCCCCATTTTCAACCAAGGCTTCCTGGCACCACCGCAATAAACCAAGACTTCCCCCTTTATTCTCTCACATCCACCCTTTCCCCATTTTCTTCATTGTTCACCCAATTGCACATACCTTAACCTAATCACTATCAGAGTAGCAAGAATACAGTGACAGAAAGTGTGAAGATGCAGCAACACAAATGACCTAAGCTACAGGCCGTTTGTATTCAACATTCAACACAACTGCAAGTCCTATCTGCTATTGTGTTCTTTAGAATCATTAGTGTCATGTACTTACTTAAACATGTGTCTTTTTCTAATGGTTAGATTGTGTAATTATCTTAGTGAGTAGTAGGCTCTGTCAGTTTTGATATTATACTCTGTTCCATATATATTGAACAGAGTCTTGTATTTCGATTCATTCAATCAAAAAGAAATTTCTCATCACACAGACCACCACAATCCCAGCCAAATTAACCCAAAATGTTGAAAACCCATTCTTCAACCATATCAGAAATCTCCAAACCACTTTTGGTTCAAAATTTAACACACAAATTGGAGATCCTGCTGTCCTGAACAGTTTGAACATCAATGATACACACCTAAAACAGCAGCAGCAACCCAAATCGGAGACTCAGACGACGGAAACTCTTTGAACGTTGCCTACCAACGATTCAGTTCTAGCCAAATCGCAACACCATGCCACCTCGCATTGCTACTGGAATGAACTAGTAAAGCTCCACCACCTCGCATTACCAGCAGCCCCAAACAAATCAACCCCCATCAATTTATGTGGATTGGTTCTTGAGAGACAGAAAGAGAGAGATAAGAGAGACGGTGGGAGAAGGAATAAAAATTATTTTTTTAACAATAGTGAGGAGCAGTGACTCGTTGCTTCTGGCAAGCACTATTGATTGTTAAATTTTTTGTATTAGTTTGGTAAGGCTGATGCGTGGGCTTTTTGTGGGTCTTTAGCTATATATTTAACATAGGGCTAGTTTGGCTAGTCTGATGCGAATGCTCTAAGGTGGCTATGTTTCAGTTTCCTACTGTTTATGGGTTGGAGGGATTTTGAAAAAGAGGAGGTTCTAAATGCATTGAAATAATTGAGAGGGTATAAAACTCAGGGTTTGGATAGGTTTACCATGCATTTTTTTTCAACAATGTTGGGGAATTGTGGAGAGAGATTTTGAATTTCTTGCAGGAAGTTCTTGAAACTTGCTGCTTCAAAAGTTCCCTTGATGCTTCTCTCATCACTCTTATACCAAAGAAGCCTGGAACTCAAAATATAAGAGACTTCTGCCCAATTAGCTTGGTTGGCAGAGTAGATAAGATACTAGCTAAGGTTTGGTGAATTGACTCAAAACTGTACCGGTAAAAGTAGTTTCAAAATATCATTACACTTTTGTAGAAGGGAGACAGATACTTGATTCAGTGCTAATTAGCTAATGCCATGATAGTAGGCTTAGAGATAGGATAAAGTTGGTTATTGAGAAAGCCCAATCAGGATGGAAAAAATGCATTCTCCCAACCCTCCGTATGAGTAGAAAAACAAAGAAAGGAAACTAATAGGAAGGCTAGATAGAAAGTGTAATTCGAAGCACCTACTCACCATTTTTGGAGGTGAGTAGTTGCTTTGAATTATCGGAAATTGGGAGTTGTTTGATCTACTTTGGATGTGCGTAGGCCACATGGATATAGTCTTTAGAAATAATTAGAGGAGGTTTGGACATGTTCTACCACATGTATGTAGTCTTTGGAAAGGAATTAGAGTGGGTTAGAAAAACTTCTCCACTCTGATATCAGAGAGTAAGGGCTGCTAGAAAAATCATATTCTGGCATGTGGTGTGCTGATTGGGCTTGAAGAGGTATTCCTGGATTTATGTTCGTTGTGGAGAACAAATAAGCTTTAGTGTTCCCTATGTCGTAGACCATAGGAAAGGATGGGACATACTATTGGATCCTCAAGTTCATCTGTAATTTCTTTGATTGGAAGTTGGAGGGGTCATAGAATCTCCGATGGATTCTTCATATTCTCATATTTCTCTTCCTAAAGGGGCTGATTGTATGAGTTGGGAACCCAATAGTACTGTTGTGTCTAGCGTTCGATCGTACTATAAATGTTTGAGAGGTGCTATTATAAGGCTCTTTCCATGGAGATGTGCCTGGAACAGTAAGGTACATAAAATGGTGGTTTTCTTGGTGTAAACTACAACATAGGCTAGATTTTGACCATAGACGCGACCTTGGTAAAAGGAGTATAGCGTTGGTCAACCAGTTTTGCATGCGTAAAGGTAATAGCAAGTTTGTTGATCATCTTTTTGCTCCATTGTCCAGTTGCCTGAGTAATGGTTCTTTGTTTTTTACTTATGGATTGCATTGGGTGATGCCATCTAAGGTGATAGATGTCTTCTCTTGTGGATAGGATATAGTAGTGTGTGGGCTGTGACTCCTTATTGTATCATGTGATTAATTTCGAGGTCGCAGAACATTTGTAATTTCAAAGATACCTTAAACCTTCAATTGTAATTTCTAGGAAGCTTCTCTTTTAAAGCTTCCTTCAACGTAATAAAATTTCTCATACATGTAGCCAACTCTAACTATCTGTTGAGAATTAGCCTACCACAAAAAATTTGAGTTTAAGGCTCGTTGTTGTTGTATGTAAAGTCTCTATATGATTGGATGAAAGCTACTAGTTAACTTTCTTTCTCAAACCTTTGAGTTTCTCTATGTTTTGAATTGTAGATGTTAATCTTTTTAGAGCTTTTTTATTTATTCTATAAGTAATAAAATTTTAGAGTTCTTGAATGTAGATAGCGTGGGTACCTTACCCCTAAAGATAAAGGGAAATTATTTGAACATAGCCAAACGTTCAGTATTGCAGGAGTTCTTGGGGTGATCTCGTCGAAATTTATGAGCCTGCATCTACATCATCAACCACCTCTGCAGACCCTTCTCAAAGCTGGGTCAGATTGGTAGATGATGTGAGAGAATCAGACCCTTTATCCCTTCATAAATTCTTTTGTTGTTATTTGCTATGTGTGATAGATGTTGGCATTTGAACTCTGGCATCAACTTTGTGATGGTAATGAGTTTACCATAAAGCGAAGACACCTATGGCTTTGTTATGCCTTGGTTAGGATAAGCTGTCATATAATGGCAAACAACAAGACACTTCAAAACCAAAACTATCAAGTCTTTTCTTTCTATTTACATAAACAACAAACTTCTTCCTTACATTACCTAAACATAAATTATCTCTTTAGTAAAATTCACACGATTTCTTTGGTAAAATACACTATGCATGCAGGCATACAATCAAAAGTATGGGAACCTTTTGAGTTTTGACATGATTATGATAGTGTTCCAAAGTCGTCATCACGGTTTCTTTCTGCTACACTTTTATCATCATATGTGAAGTTACTTTGGATTTTAAAGATCTAGATGAATGATAGGCCTAGAGACATTTCACCTCTTGACAGCTACAAATGATGTTGCTTCTAAAATCTAATGTTTTATGGATTTCAAACAAGAATATGATTTACAGAAAAGGGTTTTCCAAGCTGCTATTATTTCTTTTTAATCAATAGCTTTGTGCATGTGTGTTAAAGCATACATGTAAGTACATATAGGGAATCTTAAGCATGAGAAGAATGTATCAAATGTTGGAAGTTATTTTATTTTCTCTATGTTATGTTTAGGTGGCATTTAGTACGGGAGAATCTACATTACTTCCGGCATCCAAATTCCTTGAAATGTGATATTTTGCAATCTAAATGTCTTGGAATGTAACTATTCCTATGTTTGGTTTATTCATAGTAATCTTAAAGGAATTATTTATTTTTCCCATTCTATTCTTAGATTTATAAACCCAATATCAATTTTTTTTAATCTTCCTCTAAATAAATAATAACAAATAAAATATAAACTATAAATTAAGACAAATTCATTGAAACTATAGTCTAACATATCAAAAATAACATGTATAATACAAAAATAACTATTTTAAATTCTTGTTCTTTATGAAAATCACAACATCATGTTTTGTTAATAAAAATAAATATTTTACTTTATTTTAGCAAATAACCAATCTTAAATAGGAGATATAAATATTTTATTTTTATTTTAGCATTTATATTGTTGTGGTAGGAAGAGATAAAAATAAAGGAAAAGATATTGATGACTTGTTTTATGTTTTATTTCCAATTTTTTTTTTTTTTTTTTTTTTTTTTTTTATAAGTATGTTTTATCTCCATTGGTTAAATGATAAGTGAAAAATGGTAAAATTGTCAATTTATAAGAAATGTAAATTTTTTAAGCTTGAGAATCTGGATACTTACTTGTTTCAAAGGGAATCTATATTCCTAAAAGAAGGGGATTATGTGAGAATCCTGATACCCCTGACATCTAATTTCCTTGTTTAATTTGCAATCAAATGTAGGAATCTTTTTACATTTCTGAGAATCCTAAAACATTACCCTATACCAAATGCCACTAATAGTTTAATATCATAAGTGATTAGTTTATAGATGCATTCGCATTTGGCTAAAAACTTTTTTTTTCTTTTTTTTCTTTTTCTTTTTCCTACTAAAGTATTCTAGAATAATCAATTTGCATATTTTACGTGGATCGAATATCATTTATAATTCTGAAGGTAACTCTATGTAGGGTTCTTGAAATCCTAATCATTCATTAATAAAATCTAGTGCTAATAAATATTTGTTTAGATCCCTATTGACTTGACAAAATCTAAACCACACAATTACATTCAAAATTTTAAGAATTTTACAGTAAAGTTATTTTTTGAGACACGGTAAAGTTATTTTAGGAGTGCTAAAACATCTTAATCATACTCTATCAAATGTATCCTGAAATATGATTTGGCAAAATTTCAAAAAAGATATCAATATTCAATAGTATTAAATTCAGATACGAGCTTTTATATCAATCCAATCATAGAAGACTTTTATCTTCAGATATTGGTATAATAGACGACGATATGTCATTAATCAATAATTGGTCCACATATGTCTTTATTTTTAGTACATTGCAATTATCAAAATTAAATAATTCATTATCTTTTCAATTGACACAATCAATCTCTATAATTGATAACATAATCAAATTATTTCAAATACCCAACTCGTTTGTCATATCAATTATTGATTTTCAAAAACCAAATTTGAAACCATTCATTTAAAGTGACTATAGTCATTTACATATATTATTTGCAAATATTTTATGCAATCTACCTTATTTGCAAATCTTTTACTGGGGCTGATCCTTCATTAGGTTGGTCCTTTATAGTTCATGAACGAGAGTTCACTGGGACTGAATGTTTGTCATGGACTTCTGGATTAGAATTACTGTGCAAATGAGTTCTCTGATCTGACGTAAAGATCGAAAATTGAGAAGAGGTTTAGGCTGCTTGTTCAATAATACTTGGTTTTTGTATGCTTTCTTAGTGGATTACTCATTTGGTCTTGTTAGGTTGTGAATTGTCTAGCATTTGCGCAAATGCTTCTGTTTAAACTTGGATACAAACGTTTTATATCAATCCAATCATTCTAAATCTGTATATTTGTTATAGTAGACAATAATGTCATTTTTAAATGAATGGTCAAGACTCAAGAGATGTCCTTATTTTTTGGTAGGCAGATTGTGATTGTTAAAATTAGAATACTGTTATAAAAACTTATGACTTTTTAATTTTTAATTTTTTAAATATGCTTTAAAAAGTTATAACATTAGTAGGCTTAGAACATTATTGATTGTTATCTGTGAATTAATATTGATGAAAAATAATAGGTTCTTTCAGACTTTGATGTATAAAAAAAGTTGTGCACGCCGGAAATGAGACTGTTGGGCTTAACCTCACTTGGGCTCACAACTTATTTATAGGGTGAGTTTTAAGATTTCCTATTTTGGGTCGTTCTCGGCATAGAAACTCAGAGTAATATCCCTCCTCCCTTCCTAAATGACTGTTTTTTCTCCCTTTTTCTGAACCCCTCTTTCTTCCCCAACTTCTCCTATTTATAGCTCTAAGTTAGTGGGGAGATCATGATTACTGTCATTGTTAGTGCAATTGAAGGTCCAATATTATCTGTTGTAAGTGGATGTTTAGGTGAGAGTGGAATGCAGCGATTATGGCTTTGGAACTTGGTTCCAACTCAGGTGAATATGCTCGGTAGTGATGTTTCCTGAACTGCCGAGCATCCTATGGTACGTCCGGACAAGGTTTCATCGATTGTTCGGGAAATTTATGCCGAGCATAGGTTAGGGGCCGAGGCTCAAAACTCGTAGTTCGTGAAGGTAGTTTCAAGCATAATTTAAAGTGATGGGGCCATGCCATTGGGCCTGAGCCCAGGGCCCATCTGGGTCTTGGGACCTCAGTGCCGTACATTAGCCCCCCTTTGATTCATACCCGGCTGCCGGGAAGAATCAAGGAGCCAACCAAGCCTTTTGGTTTCGAAAGTCCTACGGCCAGGGACTCATGCGGTTATGGCTTCTCATTAATGCTCTTCTCAAAAGACGCGCTATTTTGGGGCGCCAGGTTCAGTTGTTATTATTGCCTGACGGTTCGTGAACCGAAGCGGCGCGCGTGTCGGTTATCTTTGGCATTCGCAAGGTCTTTCGTGAATCGTGCCCATTTATTGCTGATTAAACGTTCCCATGCCCTCTTCTGCTCCTATAAATAGCTCTCTTTAGAACATTCTTTCACTTGTTCCACCTCTGATTTCTTGAGCATACTCTCTGCCGATCACTTCTTTGTGCGCTTACTCACCAACCCAGAGTTCCTTTCTCCCTTAGAACCCAAAGTAAGTTCTCTTCCCTTTCCTATTCCTTCAACTTATTTCTACGAGTTCCCTTTCACAGTATTAAGTTTCAAAAATGGGTTACTCTTATCTCCTGGAGGCCTCGGTTGCCTTGGCCACCTTGGCCACCTTTAGGCAAAAGTTTAATGTTCCCGATGTCGTGGAAGTGGCTTACTGCCACGAGAGCGAAATCGCTCTCCATCGAGGGCATGGTACAGCCTTTTTTCCTTTAATGGCAATTCTAGAGGGTGGGGTTAGGTTCCTCGTGGATCCCCTTTTGATTAACACACTTAGGTACTACGGGCTGTGTCCCGACCAACTTCCCCCCAACTTTTACTGGGTAGTTAGCTGCGTTAGTAGATTGAACCACACCTTTGATATACAGTTAGATTACCATGATATTAACCACATGTATAGTCTCTGTGGGAACAAAGCTTCCAACTTTTACTTAAAAACTAGAGATAATCGGGTACGGCTGATATCATGCCTACCTGATTCGAATAGGAACTCGGCCGAGGAGTTTGTCCGGGTGCGCAGCAACTAGTTTGCCGGGGAGGTCCCTTGCCCTCTTTCATGGCATGAAGTGGGTTCGTACCGATCTCTTGACTTAACCGTTCCCCCCCCCCCCTTTCTTTTATTTCCTCTTTACTAAAGTAGATTTTCATTATTGGATATTGATATAGCATTTCGTTCTTTTACAGACGGCAAAGTGTTCGTTCCAGACATCAGAACAGTCCACGTTAAAGACTTAAACTTTATCCTCCGTTCCGAGGTATTCGTGCACTGGGACGGACAGTTCCGAGCCTCGCACCTGATCCTCGGAGTAGAGCCTGTTTATTCCACCTAGCAGTCCTTTAAACATGCGCTATTGGTTGACAGTCCACTTTTGTCGTACATCGACGTTCGGTATGCAAATTTTCTACAGCCGAAGCTTACGATCGGAGAGGCGAGGGAGTTCGGAAAGCGCTACACCTGCTCGGACGAGCTAGCTCCTTTGCAGGACGAGTCTGCGGAGCGCGTGTCTCGGCGTCTTCGAGAGTTAGCTCACGAGGCTATTCAAGAAGAAGCCCTTGTTTAAGAGCCCGCTCAGCCCGAGAACCCCGTTGTACCCGAGAACCCTGTTGTGGAGGCCGAGCATCCTGCGCTTGAAACGACCAACTTATCAGCTACAGATACCCATCTCGGCGAAGACATGGTGACTAGGAGGGTCATGACCATCGATCGTTTCGTGCCCGGTGCACGACAACCCACCCAACCCCCACCTTCTCAGGGTCGAAGCCAGGTGCCTCCCCCTCCACCCTCTTCTCAAGCTGGACGAGCCCGGAAAAAGCAGAGGGTTGCTGATCAACTGTCTATGGGTCTGGGAGACGTAGCCATCCAGACTCCTCCCCGGCCAACAGGAGGTATCGTCATTCACGAGCCGCAAACGTAGGTCGGGCCGGGCGTTGCGTCCTCCTCCCAAGCCGCACCAGCGTGGAAGCCTAAGTTTTTGCTGGACGGCAAGCCTCTGCCTTCAACCGCCTATGTGCAGATGTGGGAGAAAGGTGAGGGTGGTCGCATTGCTCAAACCCTGGCCGAGGGTCTTCTTCTTCCCAACGACGTGCATGCTTTTGAGGACGGGTCGGAGGAGTCCATGGGGCGCCAGTTAGAGTGGCATACTATTACGGTAACACTTTGTTCGTATATTACTTTCCATTCATTTCTTTTCATTTCCGTACTAACTTCTGTGTTTGTCAGGCTGCTCAATTGGCTCACATACTGGCTGGCCGTGCAAAGGATCTTGCCGAGAAGGTCAATCATGAGAGGAGGGTGCAGGAGTCAACTGCCAAAACGGCAAAGGAAAAACTGAAGGCAGCTGAATCTGCCGAGAAGAAGGCTGCTGCCGTAGAGAAGAATAAAGCATTAGCGGAGAAGAGGTGCTCGAAGCTCTTGGCTAAGCAGAACGAAATTGACGTGAAGCTAGCTGAAGCGATTAGCCTAAACACCTCCCAAGCCGAGAAACTCACCGACCTAAGGGCAGCTTTGGAGGCCTGTGAGCAAAAATGGTATAACGAAGGGTTTGCCGATGCCGAGAAATCTGCGGAACCGGTGGTGGCCCAAGCTCGAAGGCTGGGTTTTGAGGCTGGGTAGTTTGCCACCCTACAAGCTCTGGGCGTTCCCGAGGATTCCCCCTTGAGAGACCCCGGCCAAATTCCCTTTCCGAGCCTCGTTATTGCCGTGCAGGCGCCAACAGTGCCTGTCGATGAGGACCTGCATTTTCCCATGACCGACCAGCGGTAGCATGAAGCGACAGATCCAACTAGGCCCTCCACCTGATTAAGTTACTTGCCGTCTAGCTCTTTTCATGCTTTTACTTCTTTTTACAACATTTTTTATTTTATTTTATTATTGGTATATTTGCCTATGTCACCGGGTTGTGGTGACTGAACAATTTCCTTATTTCGCGGGGATGACTCGTAAACGGTTGCCAAGTTTTGGCGATGAGACATTAATTCTGCTTTCAATTCTTCTTTTAAATTTTTGAATGAC
Organism: Quercus robur; assembly: GCF_932294415.1. Taxonomy (NCBI): domain Eukaryota; kingdom Viridiplantae; phylum Streptophyta; class Magnoliopsida; order Fagales; family Fagaceae; genus Quercus; species Quercus robur. Next base: position 25,799,296 of record NC_065535.1, on the reverse strand, counting down.
GTTCTGTTCATTGCGTGTTTGCTTGGATTATGTCTGCGAGCGTTTCACTTTAACCCTCTGTGCTGCCTTTCTTTATCTATTTTTGTGGTTATTTCTTCTGTAGCAAGTTGGGCCGGGAGCTGCCTACACGGTGGGTTAAATCATGCTCTAATATATCGCGTTCATACAACGGGAGTTAGTTTCCCTGACTGTAAATGGCATAATGCCTCAAAACCTGGTGCACGGTTCTCCCTTGCTCGGCAATTTTGGATGATCCGAGAATGAAATTGCAGTCCTTAGTGTTTGTAAGGGTGTTAAGGTTTCCACCTGCTCGGCAATTTGGATCGAACCAAGGATGAGGCTTCTGTCCTTAGGTGTGTCTTTTTTTTTTCTTTTCTTTTTTTTTTTTTTTTTTTTTTTTTTTTTTTTGTAACGATAAGGTTTCCACCTGCTCAGCGATTTTAATCGAACCGATGATGAGGCTTTTGTCCTTAGAGTTTTTTTTTTTTTTTTTTTTTTTTTTTTTTTTTTTTTTAATAATAAGGTTTCCACCTGCTCGGCAATTTTGATCGAACCGAGGATGAGGCTTCTGTCCTTAGTTTTTTTTTTTTTTTGGTAACGATAAGGTTTCCACCTGCTCGGCGATTTTGATCGAACCGAGGATGAGGCTTCTGTCCTTAGAGTTTTTTTTTTTTTTTTTTGTAACGATAAGGTTTCCACCTACTCGGCGATTTTGATCGAACCGAGGAAGAAGCTTCTGTCCTTAGAGTTTTTTCTTTTTGTAACGATAAGGTTTCCACCTGCTCAGCAATTTTGATCAAACCGAGGATGAGGCTTCTGTCCTTAGAGTGTTTTTTTTTTTTTTTTTTTTTTGGTACAAAACATGAAATTTTCTTAAAGTGCAATGACGGAATTGAAAACAGCGTAGACAAGTAACTTCATCATTAACTTGATTTTAGCAAAGTACAAAGTTTCGACTTACATTTCAGTGTATGGATGGTCACGAATAAAACTTCTTTAGGTTGTGGACATTCCATGGCCGGGGGAGCGGCCTCTCGTTAAGGTCTTCCAAGTAGTAAGCCCCCGCACCGGCAATGGCGGTAACTCTGTACGGTCCTTCCCACGTTTGAGCAAGCTTCCCTGCAGCTACGTCTCGCATATTTCCCACGACCTTCCTTAGCACCAATTCCCCGGCGCTGAATTCCCTACCCTTTATAACTTGGTTGTATCTTTGGACAAGTCTCTGTCGATACTCCGCGAGCCGTATGGTTGCTACCTCTCGACATTCTTCTAACCAGTCCAAGTGCTCCATCATTAGGTCGGCGTTCTAGACGGGGTCAAATCCTGCGACCCGTGCACTGCACAAGCTCACTTCGGTTAGTAGCATGGCCTCCGCCCCATATGTCAAAGAGAAAGGGGTCTCATCCGTGGATCTTCTGGGAGTCGTACAGTAAGCCCATAAAACGTTAGGTAGCTCTTCAACCCACCTCCCCTTTGCCCCGTCCAGCCGCCTCTTCAACCCATTCAAAATCGTCTTGTTCACTGCCTCAGCTTGGCCGTTGCTTTGAGGGTATGCCGGAGTTGAATACTTGTTCTTAATGCCGAGATCGTTGCAGAAGGCCCGGAAAACTTTGCTATCGAACTGTAGCCCATTGTCTGATATCAATGAGTCCGGCACCCCAAACCTTGTGACTATGTTTTTCCATACAAACTTTTTCACGTCGATATCCCAGATATTGGCCAAGGCCTCGGCTTCCGCCCACTTCGTGAAATAATCAACTGCCACCAATACAAACCGGCAGTTACCTGTTGCTCAGGGAAAAGGGCCGAGGATGTCCAGCCCCCATTGTGCAAACGGCCATGGGCTGCTGATGGGGTTTAGACGACCTGCTGGCTGGTGGATCAGAGGGGCATGTTTTTGGCATTGTTCACACCTCTGGACATATTCTGCGGCATCCTTCTACATCTGTGGCCACTAAAACCCCTGGGTCATTGTCCTGTGTGCTAAAGACCGCCCCCCAACATGGCCACCACACACTCCGTCATGCAGCTCGGTTAGAAGTTCGTTTACTTTCTCGGGATGTAGGCATAAAAGGTAAGGACCTGCGAAAGACCTCCGATACAATTTGCAATCTGCCGACAGCCAGTACCAGGGAGCCACCCAACGAATCTTTTTAGCCTCCTTTTCATCGTCCGGAACTTTGTCCTCGGCTAAGAAATCTATGATCGGGTTCATCCAGCACGGATTGGCCACTGACACCATGGCCACCTCAACCCTGGCCGGGTCATAATCATTTTTCACATCGATACTTGGCTCCCTTATAAGCTCTATTTTGACGAGCCGAGGAGTATCCTCGGTAGCGAATGAGGCCAACATGGCCAGCGAGTCGGCATGCCTGTTTTGTGCCCGACCTACCTGGGCCCCCTTCACTGTCCCGAACTGGCTAATGATTTGCTTAGCTGTACTCAGATAAGCTTTCATCTGAGAGTCCCGAGCTTCAAAGCTTCCTATGATTTGATAAAAGACCAGCTGAGAGTCCGAATAAATCTCCACATCTTTCGTGCCCAGATGCAATACGGCCCTCAATCTGGCTAGAAAGGCCTCGTATTCGGCTTCGTTGTTTGAGGCTTTGAATCCTAATCTGAAGGAGTGTTCTAGTCGTATGCCCTCCGGGGTGATTATGACAATACCGACTCCGGCCCCCATAGCATTCGAAGCGCCGTCTACAAACACCTTCCACGGACGACTTTCTGCATTACAGATTATCTTCCCGTCGTTCTTAGGGGTAAATTCTGTAATGAAATCAGCAAGAACCTGTCCCTTCACCGAGCTTCGCGGCTGGTACCTTATGTCGAACGAACCCAACCGAGTTCCCCACTTGGCTATTTGGCCCGTGAAGTCCGATCTTTTTAACAATGACTGTAGGGGATACTCGTTGAGGACGAACACAGTATGAGCCTGAAAGTAATACGACAACTTCCTCATGGCGTGCACCAGTGCCAACACTAACTTCTCCAGGGGCAGGTATCTCGTCTCGGCATCTACTAAGGTTTTGCTTATGTAATACACTGGCTGCTGCACTCCTTGGTCTCTTAGTAACACAGCACTCACGGCGTGGTCGGACACCAAGAGGTACATAAACAAATCCTCCCCGGACTCCGAGGCCGTTAACATGGGCGCTTTTGCCAAGTATTCCTTCAGATCTCGAAAAGCCTTGTCACATTCCTCATCCCACTGAAACCCCTTCCACTTCTTCAAAAGTTGATAAAACGGTCTGCAACAATCAGCAAATTTGGAGATGAATCGGTTTAGGGTAGCTAACATCCCGGTTAGCACTTGTACTTCCTTAGGATTGCTCGGCAGTCTGAGGTGATTCACGGCCTCTATCTGGTTGGGGTTGGCCTCTATCCCCCGAGTAGAAATCAGATAACCCAAGAACTTGCTAGCCCCCACACCGAAAGTATACTTCTCGTCGTTCAAGCGCAACTTATGCTGCCGAAGTATCTCAAATACTCCCCGAAAGTCTTCCGTATGTTGCGACTCCTTTCTGCTCTTTACCACCATGTCGTCAATGTATACTTCCACTGTGCACCCAATTTTCTCTCAGAACATCCTCGTTATCATCCGCTGGTACGTGGCTCCGGTGTTCTTCAATCCAAACGGCATGACTTCGTAGTGATAGTTTGCACTCGGGGAGATAAATGCTGTCTTTTCTCGGTCCTTGGGCGCCAAGACAATCTGGTGATACCCCTGGAAAGCATCCAAGAAGCTCATCCTCAGGTGCCCATACGTGGTGTCTACTAATTGATCAATCTTGGGCATTGGGAACGGATCTTTGGGACATGCCCGATTTAAGTCTGTGAAATCCACACAAACTCTCCATTTACCGTTCTTTTTCTTTACTACCACCGTATTTGCTAACCATTTCGGGAAGAATATTTCTCTTATCACTCCTGCCTCCTTCAGCCTCTGGACTTCCAAGTTTATCGCGTCAACATGCTCTTTCGATGCTCTTCTCGGTTTTTGCTTTTTCGGGGGGAATGATGGGTCCACGTTAAGCTTGTGGACAATGAACTTGGGATCTACGCCGGGCACTTCATACGGATTCCAGGCAAAAACATCCACATTCTGCAAAAGGAATAACAACATCTCTACCTTTTCTCGGTCATTCATGCTCATGCTTATCTGGAAATACCTGTTAGTGTCTGGAAAAATTCTAACCTTCAAAACCTCCTCGGCAACGTCCGCCCCCGTTTCCCCTCTGGGCTTCTGTAATTGCTATAAAATTTCTTTCTTTTTCGGTGGCCTCCGCTTGTCCAATCTGTTCGCTCTTCCATCTGACCGCGGCGACAAGACACTGCCTAGCCACTCGTTGGTTCCCTCGTACTACGGTGACTCCATACTCGGTGGGAAATTTAACTTTCACGTGCAGGGTGGACGGAACAGCCTTCATTGCGAGAATCCACGGCCTTCCCAAGATTGCAGTGTACGGTGAGAATGATCGAACTACTATGAAGGTCACTATTACTTCCTTTCCTTCCATGTCCACCGAGAGAGAAATCTGACCTTCGGGGATCACGACTCTTCCGTCAAACGAGACCAGCGGCGTATCATATTTCACCAAGTCCTGACTCTGAGGTTGGATCGTCCCCTCCAAGTCTTCCTCGCCAAAAGAGATTGTCAGCCGACCAACTTTCATCCTTTTCTCGGGTGATTCTCCCTCCGCGCAGGCCACTATCGGTACTCCCTTAGCTGCTGCGGTACCTCTCAGGGCAACGTGGATGACTTCGATCACTCCCAGCGGTGGTGGGAGGGGATTCCTTTTCTGCTGAACACCTAGGCCAGCCTCCCAATCTACGGAGTCCACTACGAACTCTTTCAGATACCTTGCTTTTACTAGCTGCCCGAGATGATCTTTTAGTACCCGACACTGCTAGGTGGTGTGCCTTTTATCCCTGTGGTATGTGCAGTACAAGTTTTGATTCCTCCGAGATGGGTCACCCCCCATCTTGTTCGGCCACCTGAAGAACGATTCGTTCTTAATCTGATCTAGAATTTTGTGCACAGGCTCTTTGAACGCCACATTAACTCCTTTAATTTGCGCCTCTGGTTCTTGCATCCTGAAATCTTTTTTCGGTCTTGCCAGAATAATGCCCTGTCGAGATCTTCCAAGTAACGGGGCTTTCCCCTTATTTTGCAGCCGATCATCTTCCAGGCGCTTATACTCCTCAATGCACCTCATAAGTTGCCTCATATCCTCGGGAGGTCTTTTTGTCAACGACTCCCGTAGTTCAGAATCCTCGGGGAGCCCCATCTTGAAGGTGCTTGCCGTTATCTTCTCATTTCCTCCACTGATCTCGTTGTATAGTTCTCATTACCGACTAGCATAACTCCGAAAGGTTTCACCGACCCTTATCTTTATGGAAAGTAGCGCATCCACCGGCTGCGGCACTCGGCTGCATGTCACGAATCTACTGCCGAACTCTTGGATCAGCTCAGCAAAGCTGCGAATGGAACCTTTTCGTAACCCATTGAACCATCTCAGGGCCGTGGAGTTGAGACTAGAGGGAGTACCTTACACATCAACGCATCATTATGTGCATGCAAGGACATCATGTGGATATAATGATTGACATGCTCCACAGGATCCGTCTTCCCATCGTAGGAATTGAATGGTGGTCATGTAAATCGACTCGGCATAGGGGCCCGTTCAATTTCATCGGAGAATGGTGACCGGGCAGCCCTTCGTAAGGCTCGGCTCATGGCGTCCATGGCAGCATTGTGGGGTCGCCGTTCCTCTGGTGAATTCGATCCTCGGTCGTCGTATCCATGCGAACGTGAACGGTTCCGGCGGTGATGTGTCTCTCGGGAGTGTGAGTGATTCCTGCGCCAGCGTGATTCTTGAGAGGGTGATTGGTTTTGGAATCGTTGGGTACCGGATTGGCTAGAGCCCTCTTCGCCTCGATTTCCCGTGCTATCATCTCTCCTTTGCCGGTGGTTTCGGTCCCTTTCCTGGCGTCGACCCCTTGCTTCCAACTTTAGATCCATTACCAGTCTGCGCAACCGCTCCAACTCTCAGTCCCTATTATCATACTGACCGTGTCCCGAGACACCCGACATCGTTCGGTGGGTCTGGTCCGATCCTTCTCCCAAGTCAGATTCTTCCTCTCCTCATAGACGCTCCCTATCCTCTCGCCCTTTCTGTCTTCTTTCCTGCCACGTGAATCCCCGAGAAGATTCTACCGAACCACTCTGGGCGCGCCCTCTCGAACGCCCCTCGGACATTTCCCTTACTTGAGTCTCAGTTGAACCACAGCTTCGTAGGAGAGCCCCACGGTGGGCGCCAATTGTGCGCGCCGGAAATGAGACTGTTGGGCTTAACCTCACTTGGGCTCACAACTTATTTATAGGGTGGGCTTTAGGATTTCCTACTTTGGGTCGTTCTCGGCACAGAAACTCAGAGTAATATCCCTCCTCCCTTCCTAAATGATTGTTTTTTCTCCCTTTTTCTGAACCCCTCTTTCTTCCCCAACTTCTCCTATTTATAGCTCTAAGTTAGTGGGGAAATCATAATTACTGCCATTGTTAGTGCAATTGAAGGTCCAATATTATCTATTGTAAGTGGATGTTTAGGTGAGAGTGGAATGCAGCGATTATGGCTTTGGAACTTGGTTCCAACTCAGGTGAATATGCTCGGTAGTGATGTTTCCTGAACTACCGAGCATCCTATGGTACGTCCGGACAAGGTTTCATCGATTGTTCGGGAAATTTATGCCGAGCATAGGTTAGGGGCTGAGGCTCAAAACTCGTAGTTCGTGAAGGTAGTTTCAAGCAGAATTTAAAGTGATGGGGCCGTGCCATTGAGCCTGAGCCCAAGGCCCATCTAGGTCTTGGGACCTCGATGCCGTACAAAAGTAAATTACAATCTACCTTCATGTAAATAGGCCTAACTACATTTTACCTCCTAGAGTTTTAAAAATAAAAAGTAAATTACAATTATTTTTAGAGTAGTTTTTAACTTATAGCATCCGCTTATGATAATTGTTCTTTATCATCAAATCAAGATACCAATTGGTATTTGGTGTAGCGGAGATCGAATTTCAAATCTCTTATTTGCTGATAAAAGACTTTACCAACTGAGTTAATTGAAACTCGTGTAAATTACAATTTACCTCCATGTAGATGGGCCAATTGCATGTCACCTCCTAGAGTTTTAAAAATTACACTAATTAGGCTTTAAACACATCAAATTAAATTCTAATTTACTCTATAAAAATTTTAACCTTCTAAAATTTTTATTATAAACTATTAATCCTAAATATTCAGTAGTACAACACCACTAAATTTGATAACTACATTAAGATGGTAAAATTATGGCAAGTACATATTCCTTCCTCTTTCATTAACAATTAATATGATTGCATTACAAAAACTGTTTTTGAGTAGGAAAAAAAAGCTTGAAACAATCATATTTATTTCTTTTTATGGGAGGGGGATTCGAACTCTAGTTCTCCAATGCCAATGAATTATAAGGCTCTTGACCTAAAACAAATTAGCATTATCTATGTTTTTTCTGTTACATGTCTATTGTCATAAGGGCTACAATTAAGTGTAGAATTTCCGGCCGATCCCAGATTGAACCCAACAACTATCAATTGTAATTCTTGAAATTAACATTACTTAATAAGTGTCGCATGAATGATTACTTTAGCGGATGGTTGCTTGCATTCTTAGTCAATAGAGTTTGATAGTTTACAATGAACAATCTGTGGGCCTAAGATGGTCTGATGCACATGACTAAAAGCAACGTATTCTCTCAAGAACATGGAGTGTGATTGTCTTTTATCTTTACAAGAAATAATTGTTGGGGAAGCTGAAAAGAGTGGTGGTCCAATTACTCCTTTTAATTTTATGTTCCATACAACTTAGATCCTCCAGAATTCTGTCACTGCCATCGCTTTTCATTGGCCCAGACCCCACAGCTAATCCATTGGGCTTGAAAGCTATGTGACAGTTTGTTGGTCCCCAACTTGATAGCTGCAATTGCTAGCAGAGCCATGGTACTATGCTACTTGCTTCTTGGTAGTGTAGTTTCTTAACTATCTTACTTCCTGTGACCAATGCTGTAAACAGCATTTTGGTCTGCTTTAATGATTATTTGCAGGCATCTTGGTCCTTTATAAATGTACTTAAAAAAAAAAAAAAAATTATCATAGCCATTTTTTGAGAAGTCAGGATTGTATGAGGCATATGTGGTTGTTTAGAACATAACTTTAGGGTCATTAAATCAATCTCTTACTTGTGGGGTGTATCTCAACACTTCCATTGTCGGGTAGTGGCAGTTGGGGGAAGAAGTTTTGGGTTTTGTAAGACGATTTTTAATTTCTTACAAAGATGCACTTGAAGTTGGGCAGAACATATGCGTACCATATCTGCAGTAATAATCGAATGATCAAAGTAATCCAAGCTGAATGGAGAAAAAAGTTGAATTGCAATGAAGAATTACAATGTGATAGGTGATAACCTGTTGCTACTACATAATAATATCAAGCTATACAAAGTTTTTTGTTATTTGAATATTGAGAACAAATTATCAATGAACTAGATTCTAATTTTTGGGATGTTATGCATATGGAGGCGATCTTATTAGAGGTTCAGATGATCTTGAGAAACTAGAACAGTGGACTGCTGCTTTCGGGTTGTTTGCTACCCCATTGCGGAGAAAATTTGGTTTTTCAAAATCCTCATTTTCATGCCGGATCTCCTTGAGCATCACTGCAACATCTTTCATTGTTGGCCTTTCCTCTGGACAAGTATTCACACATAGGAGAGCCACCCCAAGCACTTGAATCATCTGTTGAATCTGTGTCCCTGATCGTAAAACTAGTTGCTGGTCAAGAATTGTAGTGAATTCTCTTTTTCTTTCTCGAACTTCCCTGTTAACCCAAGTGACAATGTGAGCACCTTCTGGTATCCTGCTATCTGTTGGTTCCTTCCCGGTTAAGACCTCTAGTAGTACCACGCCAAAGCTGTACACATCGCTCTTTTCTGTGATCTTCAAACTGTATCCATATTCTGCAATTTTTGACAAGCTATAGTTAGGCCTGAAGTAGATTGCCTTTTGCATTGTTATAAGAAGAAATCATTGCAGGAAGCATAGACGGAATTTCAGGATTTAGACAATTAGTGGCAAAGTGAAACCAAAACTTAAGAACAGTTAGTTCAGAATAGAATAATGAAGCTGACTCCAAAAAAACTTCAATTTGTAAAATATTTGAAGTGAGTGGGATATATTTGAGCCATCATAAATGACTAGAATTGAATATAATTTGAGTAATATCATTTATAGTATAAATGGTCCATTTTGATACCAATTGTCTTCTGGAAAAGAAATTCTTTTCTATAGGAAAAGAACTTTCTGATTATGTTGGTTAGTTAATAATCATGAGAAATTTGATGCAGTAGTTAGAGAACCTGTAGCACTTATTCTCACCAGGAGCGATGTACCCATAAGAACCAGCAACTGTATTGGATGCTCTTGAACATTCTGCAGATTCAACAACCTTTGCAAGGCCAAAATCTGCTAAAAAGGCTTCAAACTGTGGGCCCACCAAGATGTTATTTGCTTTAATGTCGCGATGAATTATTGGAGGAATGCAGTCATGGTGAAGATAGGCTAAACCATGAGCTGCTCCCAGTATGATTTGATACCTTGCATCCCAGTCCAAGAACAGCCTCTTTTCATGGAGTACTCCAGCCAAACTCCCATTACAGATGTAATCAAACAAGAGCAATCTAGTTTTTCCATTGTTGCAACATCCCAGAAGCCTCACTATATTTTTGTGCCTTATTGATCCAAGAGTCTGAACTTCTGCAGAGAACAAGTCTCTCTCTGGAAGCTCCCAATTTTTAACTGGCCATAGCTTCTTCACTGCGATAACCTGCTTTCCTGGAGTCTCAACACGATAAACAATGCCTGAACAACCCTTTCCTACAATATTAGATTCTGACAGGCTTGTGACAATATCACTTATGGAAAAGTTAAGCTTTTGAAATGGGGTGAAATTCCATTCCAAGTCATGTTCTTCTTCATCATTCTTCTCAAATGTGGGTCCACGAACTCTCATAAATAAAAATAGCCCAAAAATCACCATAAACACAGTTACAGATATACTGAGAAGAGCGTAGATAATAAGATTTCTGGCAGAATTGACACCATGGAGTTTTCCATTTATATGGCACTCATTTCTATTGATGCAGAGTTCTTGATTACCAGTAAACACACTGGCTGGGAGGTCATGGAAGAACTTGGTATCAGGAAGTAAACCAGAAAATTTATTGTAGGAGACATTCAGAGATACTAGGTTATCAAGATTACCTAGTACTCTCAGACTTCCTGTTAGCATGTTGTGAGACAGATCCAAGTTGGCAAGCTTTGAGAGATTAGAGAAGCTCTCTGGAATGGGGCCTGTCAGAGAATTCCAACTCAAATTCAAGAGAATATCTAATTCTTGGAGATGACCAAGTTCTTCTGGAATAGAACCAGTGATTTTGTTGCTGCTCATATCCAACAACTGTAAACCCCTGCAGAGGCCAAGTGATGAGGGAATCAAACCGGTAATCTGGTTCCCACTGATTATCAGTTTGTTCAAGGATGTAAGCTTGCCCAGATTCTCAGGAATGGTGCCTGCTAATCTATTCATGGAAAGGTCTAACACATTAAGACCAACAAGGAATTCAAATGATGAGGGGATTATGCCTTGGAGTGTATTTCCATGCAAATCAACCATTTCTAGTTGATTGCAGTTGCCAATTTCAGGAGGAATTTCTCCGGTGAATTTGTTGTCTGACATTTCAAGAAAGCTCAAATTATGCAGGAGCCCAATTTCTGATGGAATCTGACCGGTGAAGTTGTTTGATCCCAGCCGCAAACGGATCAAGCTGGTGCAGTTACCAATTTGAGGTGGAATTTCACCTGAGATTCTATTTGATATCAACAACAATTGGGTTAAGTTATTGAGATTGAAGAGAGCATTTGGAATAGAGCCGGTGAGCAAATTGTGTGAAAGATCCAATGCTTGAAGTTTCTCACAGTTGGCTAGCTCAGTTGGTATGCTTCCATGAAGCTGATTCTGCCAGGCAAAGAACAAAGAAAGTTCCTTTAGTTTCCCCAGGGCAGGTGGAATCTCACCAGAAAATCTGTTGTTATCCAATTCAAGTTGCTGCAGACCCAAAAAGTTGCCGAGATATGATGGTATTTGGCCAGAAATGTTGTTATCAGACAGAAGAAGCTCCTCCAATGTGACTAAATTTGCAAAAGACCCAGGAAGCTCACCACTGAGGGAATTCATTGAGAAATCAATAACCGTCAAACTTGAGCTGTTTCCAAGACTTTCTGGAATGCTTTCATGCAGATTGTTCTGCCACAATAGCACCTTCTTGAGGTTTTTCATAAAACCCAATTCGTTAGGAATATTTCCAGAAAGCTGGTTTTCATATAGATACAATTGTTCCAAAGATGAGCAGTTACCAATTTCTGGTGGGATTGGACCTGTGAGTTTGGCTGTGTAGACTGAAAGAGTCTTGAGATTCTGAAGTTCTCCCAATCCACTTGGAATCTGCCCCGAAATACCAGTATCTGAAAGGCCAAGAAAAACTAGTCTTTTACAGTTTGATATTAGCATTGGGATTTCGCCACGAATTCCTAGATTTCCGCCTGCACGAAAGATTTCCAGGCCTATCAAATTGCTTACTTCTGCAGGAATCCATCCAGAGAGCTGGTTATCAAACAGCTCAAGCTCTTGAAGCTTCGAGCAATTTCCAATTTCAGTTGGAATTTGACCATGCAAGGAATTTGAATTCAGCACCAAAAACTGCAACTCAGATAATTTTCCAACTTCAGCTGGGATGTTCCCTGATAGAGCATTGGAACTGAGGTCTAAGGTCACCAGTGATGACAAGTTTCCTATTGAAGGTGGGATTTCTCCAGTAAGGTTTGCATTTGAAAGGACAAGGTTGGTGAGATAGTTGAAGGAGAGGAGCTGGGTGGGGAAGCTGGTATGAAGGTTGATGGAGGTTATTGTTATATCTGAAACAAAACCATGTCTGGAGCATTTGATATAATCCCATTTGCATGGATTATTGTGAGTTGGATCCCATGAATGGAAGAAAGTAGCAGAAGAGGATGAATTGAATGCTGAAAGCCATGAAAGTAGAGAGAGACCTTCTTGGTTCAAGGCAGAAATGGCAGGAAACATAAAGATGTTGAGAAACAAGAAAAAAGTAATGACTGCATTGCTTGACATGATGAAGTTAGCACCTCCTACACTGTTCTAACTCATCTAACTTGAGCAGAACCAGCACTCAAAATTTCTCTGTTTCTTTTCTCTATGATAATTGACAGATAATGGGATTTGAACTGCCTTTGTTGGTTGTTTCATCCAATTTTACTGGAAGAAATGGTGAAGTGTGTACTTCTGAAAGTTGAAACAATCCTTTACAGAAACTTTATGAATGACATGCTTCGGTTGTTTTGAGGTAAATAGACAGCTAGGGACACAAAGGACAGGTAAGTTTATGGTTTTAAACGCATAGATGGATAAAGTCTTCTAAGTATTTCGGGTATGAAGGGAACTAGCTAGATGGATAGAGTCTTCTTTTGAATTATTGGCAAATTTACTACTATTTAGTACCGCTGTTGACGTATAAAAAAAAAAAAAGAGTTTTTTTTTTTGTTTTGCTTCTAAAATCTGTGTAGCATATATTTGGGAAATACCATATAGTACATGCTACAGATTCTAAATTATGATCGAATACAATGTGTTGGGAAAAAAAATACGATAGCGAAAGAATGGGGGACAGCTTTCTATATCAAGATTTTCTCAACTCTTTCTTTATCAGGTATCTTAATGAGATCTCTGAGAGATTTCACTGTACAAAGATCGGCTGACCTGCATGGAAAACTATCATAACTCATAAGATAGAGAACCAATGACATTAATATTGTACTAGATTTCCTTTATGGCATTTGGCTGTTATATATGCTGGAAATTATATTACTCGAAATTTAATAATGCTTAAATTCACAAAATACACACACATATATATATATATATATATATAAAGAAAAGTAAAAAAAAAAATGACAAATTGTAATTGGTGGAATATAAAAAAAAAAAAATGGTACAAAAGATTTGTATTTGTATATTTATACTTAAAAAACCTTTAAGTGACTTATTATATATGTTATTTTCTCCTATATAAGAAAACTTTATTAAGGCGGTTTTGTATAATTCAATCCAAATCTTTTTCTAGCTTAAGTCATGTTTAATTATACTTTAAATTATATTAATTATAATTAATATTTTTTTATTATTGTAAATAATTTTTTTAAAAATAAATAAATTAAAGATTACACATTAGAGTATAAAAATAATTTTAGAAAACATAAAATGCATACAAATTAATTGATAAATTTAAGATATATTAATAATAATTTTCCATTTCATATCTTATCATATACAATGTAATATAAAAATATATATAATAATGACAAAACCTAAGTGATTTTTTTTTCTTTTTATAGATGGAAAAGTAGAACATTTTCCAAACTTTTAGCAATAAAAATCATACCATATCTCTTATAGTTAAAAAAAAAAAAAAAAAAAAAAATGTATTCCTAAATCCTCCCTAACCTCTAAATACAAATGAAAACAAGTTCCGCCTCCCCCCTCTCCCCAAAAAAATAGTAACTAAAACTTTTTTTTTTTACTAAGAACATTTACTTATATATTTTTATAGACATATACTTTAAATGCTTCCAAAATTAATGAGTTATATATGACAAAAATGTGAATATTTAAAAAGAAGGTGACTTGATACTTATAAATGGGTATTTATATAAATAAATATATATATATATATATATATTTTTTAAATTGAGGGGGGCCATTAGAGCCATTACTAAAGATATTCACTTATAAGTTTGAATTCTTAATTCTAAAATGGGGGGAGGGGGAGGGGGGGGGGGGGGGGGGAGTACTTTTTAGAAAAGCCAAAATGACTCTGCTAGGCATGAGAAGATTAACACAAATTAAAAATAAAAATCCCTTACCCATTCCCTCTTTTGTGTGTGTTTGTTTGTTTCTAATGTGGAGGTTCTTATTGTTTACAAGTTAAAGAAGGCACATTGATGTGGTGTAATAGATGCTAGTTGTAGTTAATTTATAGGAGAAAACACCATTTTAGTCCTTATATTTTGGCGTTACAGTCAATTTGGTCCTTACATTTTCATAATAATCAATTTGGTCCTTGATATTTTCAAATTGCAGTCAATTTGGTCCCTACCATTAACTCACTAACAAAAATTGCTTATGTGGCAAACGGTGTGTACAGTTGGCAAACTTGATGCTGACATGGATTAAAAAATAATATTAAAAATTTTTAACTAACATTAAAAAATACCAACTCACCATTTTAATAACTTCAAAATTCCACATCAGAAAAACAAAAAAATGCCACAACTCTGAAAATAAAATGAATCTAAAAAACTAAAACTGTAGATTTTCTTTCATTTTGCAATCCAATCACACACAAAGATCCAAATATTTGCAAAACCTTTTCAAGTTCACTCCTCACCAACACTGCCACTCCAAGCAGTGGCTCTCTTTGTTTTTTCCTAACCACTATCCTTTCCCTGTCTCTCTTTCTTTGTTTTCTCTTTGCCTTGCTCATTCTCCCTCTTTGATCTACCCAGACAACTATGACCAAAGACACTAAGCTCCACCTCTCACAGACACCAAGCTCCACCTCTCACAACCATAAGCCACCACCAAAGTAACCTCCTCACTCATTCTCTCGACCTCACTCTCTCTCTCTTCCTTGTTCTCACCACAAGTAACCCAAGGCAAGAACACCCATCTTCACCCCTTTGTCGTTGACCCCCACTGCCACAATCGGAGGTGAATCTTATTTATTCCACTTCAAGTGCCATGATTTCTTAGGTTCTCCACTGCTATGATTGAGGTTTTTTATTGGGTTTAATTTATGGGTTTAAGAATGTGCGTGTAAACAACTAAATTTCATGAGCTTGTTGTGGAATTTCTTTGTATTTTTGAGCTTCAGCTTCGTGAATTGTAGGTGGGTTTGTATCCTGTAATTATTGAGTTGTTATGGATGAATGAATATGTGAATGTATGCATTGTGAGTTTATGAAGTCTAAGCTTGTGTGTATTGATGGACTGTTAGGGTGTTTGCAGATTTTGGATGTGTGTTTGGATTGCAAGAAAATGAAAGAAAATCATCAGTTTTAGATTCATTTTATTTTCAAAGTTGTGGGGTTTTTTTGTTTTTTTTTTTTTTTTGTTTTTTCTAACGTAGCATTTTGTAATTATCAAAATGATGAGTTGGCATTTTTTTAATGTTAATAAAAAAAATTTTAATATTATTTTTTAATCCATGTCAGTGTCAAGCTTGCCAACTATGCATACCGTTTGTCACATAAGCAATTTCCGTTAGAGAGTTAACGGTAAGGACCAAATTGACTACAATTTAAAAATATCAGGGACCAAATTGATTGATATGAAAATATAGGGATCAAATTGACTGTTACACCAAAATGGTCTTTTTGCCTAAGTTATGCTAGTATGTAACATGTGCAATGTACAAGATTTGTTAAATATTATTAATATTATTTTTCTAAAATAAAAAAAAAAAAAAATTAAAAGGGATGAATCGTGCCGAATTGATTTAAGTTGTGTTTTGGGTTTTTGGGGACTATTTCTTATTCTATTAGCAATAGTAAAATGTTATGATTTAAAATGGAGTTGAATTTTAGTATTTTAGAGACCTTTGGCACTTGAAAAAGGTAAGAGAGTGATGCAGAGCATTTTAAGTAGCTATATGCCTATATCATAATCCTCTTGTAACTAATTAGCTAGTTAGTTAGATGATTTCTTAAGCATTTGCCAATAGGATTTAGAAACTTGTCAACCATCTAGGAGCTTCCATGCCAAATAATTAGTATAAGTAGCCGAATGTAAGCTCTTTGTAAATCAGTTTTTGTAATTGAATGAATTGTTGGCCTTTGTGTGTTCTTGTAGAGGTAAATATCCACTAATCAATGTGTTAGAGCACTAGTAATAGTAGTGCTAAATAGCTATATAACTATTTTTAGCACTATTAAATATCAAAATGTACCCTCAAATAGTGAAGCCAAAGCTATATTGTTTGGCTCCACAGCTACAGTGCACAGGCATTCACACTGCTTTTGGTTGTGGTTGTGTTTTGGTGGTTGAATGAAATATTATTTTATTGTGTTAAAAGCTAAAATAAAACCACTGCTGTTAGATGTGAGAAGATAAAATAGATAAAGTGACTTTTTGTAGAGCTAAAAAGCTAAAAATTTGGTTCCACTGCTGTGAATGCTTTTAGTAACTCAGCTCTTTCATTGTTTCTTTTTTTCTCTTTTCTTTTCTTTTTTTTTTTTTTAAAAAAAAATCCCTTTCATTGTTTCTAAACCATACACAAACACCCCCATCACATTCCCTGAATCAAAGAAGGAGAAATGTGGTGTTTGTGTTTGATGGGAAGATGGACCATGGTTGTCAAAATCCTGATCTGGATCCTACGATCCTACAATTTTATGATCCCACCTGTCCAAAATGATCTGGATCTTTTAAGAATCTTTGCAATCATTCAAGATCGATAGGATCATACGATTTTAACGATCCCAAACAATCCTAATTTCTTGTAATCTTCTTTAACTTGACAAAATGCCCCAGTTAGACCCAAATGAAAAATAACATCTTAATAGACCAAGTTTTGCTATTCTAAGTGTAAGTTGGATCCAAATGAAAAATACATACCAATAGAGTTTCACGTTTTGAGGTTTTTGGTCTTTTTAAATAATGCTTACAAATAGATGTAGTAATATATGATAATTACATCAAATATATAATTTATGTGATTATTTAACATACCAATGTGGTTTCTTTTTTTCTTTTTTTTTCACAAAAAATGTAGGATCTTATGATCCACGATTCGATCCTACGATCTCACCTACCTCCCATAATCCTACGTATGATCCCAATTTTAACGACCTTGAGATGGACGAACTTTGTAAATAAGCATGAGGAAGGTAAAAAATAAAAGTAACAAATAAAATAAAATAAAAAAATCCCTTTAGAGATCAACGGTATGAGAGAGAGAGAGAGAGAGAGAGAAATTGGAGGCTTCTAGGGAATGTGGAGTACTAAAAGTTATGTATAATCTTCTGGGATTTTAAATACAATAACTTCCGACTAAAAAAAAAAAAAATTGATACGTGGCGTAAAATTCAAATTCAAATTAGGTTCTCTTTCCATTTTAACTTTAAATATATATAAAACGAAATGAACAATGCCTTAATTACTTGTACTGATTCCTTATAACCTGACGTTTTTGGTTCTTTTCCCTGAATTTATTCGGTAATCTCAGTTCGTTGCAGTTCTGTTTGAGTGTGTGATTGAGTATTTGATAGCAAATTCTTCTTTAAAACGAAATCAAAGGCTTTCACATCCAGACGTACAATCCAACTTTCTATTATTTTATTATTATTTGATAGCAAATTCTTTTTTAAAACGAAATCAAAGGCTTTCACATCCAGACGTACAATCCAACTTTCTATTATTATTATTATTATTATTATCAATTGCAATGTTATACATACATGTAGAGTGAAAAGGACAAAGCAGCATCAGGAAAGCGGTAGACACCACAAACTTTTGTGAGATATAGAGAGAGTTATGGTGAGGTCTCAAAATCATCTTTGCATTGATAAAGTTTTTTCTTATCATGAAAGTAAGCCAGCTACCTTCCTAAGGGACAATAGTATAGGTCCATTCTCCCATCTAGATAACCCCATTTCCTTCCCCATGCATGAACCTTGCAACAAACAAATCCAACTACAATATTTTATAATAATAAAAATAAAAATAAAAATAAAAATAAAAACAATAATAATAATAAAAAGTCACACAAGTTTGGTTTCTTTTATAAAATTTCTTTGCATAATGTACATATACTTGAATACCTCTCAGTTCAAGTATGTTAAGTTATGGTTTTTCTTTATTCCATGATAAAAAATGTTGTAATTTCATTAATTTATTTTCTTATATGTTGTGAGATTTAATTGTAATGAGTTTAGTCTAAGGGCACGTTTGGAACACTGTAATGATTATTACATAGGAATAGGAATAAGTATTACAAAGAATACATTAAGTTGGAATGTAATAAGTATTACTATTCATTAGTTTAGTGGCCATTTAGGAATAGAATCTTGAATATGCATCCACAATTTAGTAGAGTATAAAAAGAATGTGTAATTAAATCATTTTTAAGTCAAATTTCCTAAAATACACTTATTTTAGGGTATTCAAAATAGAGCTAATAATTAACAATAAGGAAAATTTATTTTCTTTTCTTTTGAAGATGTGGCAACTAATGGCTTTTTAGGAAATTTTTTTTAAAAAAAGTTATTACATAGGGTGAAGGAATAAATATTCAGTACTTTTAATAAGGAATAGTTATTCTTCATTTTACAGAATAGCTATTCATAAAGAATAACTATTCATTATAATAAAAACATAACCAAACAACCGAATAGTTATGCCATAGGAATATCTATTATATTACAGTGTCTATTACAGTCTACCAAACGTGTCCTAAGTGGTGAAAATTTGATCAAGACAGTTGAAGGTCACATGAGGAGCACATGCCAGAAGTTGAAGAGTCAGTGTGTTTCGCGACTCATCTCGAGATGCACTGACAACTAGGATTTTAAATGTGACTCTTATACCCTTCACTCATACTATATATACCCTCATTACCCACAAAATTGTAAGGAGGCTATTCAGAAGAAAACCCTAAAGAGAGATTTCTACAACACCCACCTTATTAGAGAAAACTACTCATTCTCAAGAAAGAAATCTTTGTAATCTCTTCTCCTCCCATCTCCCTTTGTTATACCTTGAGAAGAGATTTGTACTCAAATACAACTCACACTCATTCAGAGTGTAGAGAGTGTTTTGAAGTTTGGGAAGCTTTAGGTCTTTGCCAAAATAAACTGGTGAGGCTTGGCGATGCAATTGAACGGTATTGCGGGATCCGGGAAGCTAGTGAAGACAAGACTCTGAGAAGTCCATTGATAGCTGGAATTTGGAGGGCTCAAGTACTTTGAGTAGATTAGACTTGGATGGTCATTTTAGTATCCTTGTACTCTAGTTTATTCACTAGTAGATCATTTTTGGCTTGAAGAGCTGCGGAGAGGTTTTTACACCGAGTTCTTTGGTTTTCCTTTTCGATAATACACCGCCGTATTATCTTGGGTTTGCTATTCTTTTACCCATTGCCCTTTCCATTTTAGCATTGCACTTATTTGTTCATCCATGCAATTGTTGAATGCTTCGATTGATTAGTTTGCTAATTACATATATTCCGCATTAAATGTATTAAACATAAAATTAATCAAGCTGTAATTAAGAATTAGGGGTCTAAACAAACTCTAGTAGTTTTACTATTGAACTTTCAAGGTATAATTTTTCTTTTTTAATGTATAATTATCTATTCATTTAATTTCAACTTGCTAGTAGTAAACTTTCACACTATTGTAATGCTGAGAAGAATAGCTAGGGCTAAAAATTGCAAGGAATATTTTAGGTTAAAAAAAAAATGGCTTATAGATATCAAAATAATATAGCATATACATAAACCTGAAATTTTTTTTTTTTCCAAAATAATTGTAACGCATGTTTTCATCCACCAACGTGACATGTGTGGGACTTAGCTGAGCTAAAAAAAAAATAAATCAAAAGATGCCCTGTCAAGAAGATAATGAAAAGAATTTAAGAAATTCATAAACAAACACACAGAAAAGAATTGAGGAAGAAAATGATATTACATTAGTGTGGCTCTAGCAAAGACGTTGAATGATTGGAGATGGAAACAGATTGGGATATATATCTATCTATCTGTTAAGAAATTGTATGTATGGCCCCCATGATAAGAAATAGATGGTGGGGGCAAGCGATTCCCCAACCACAAGTGGGAGATGAGAGATTACTGAGTTTACAATTTTCTAATTTCTGTTTTGAGATTCACCTTTCTTTCTTTTTTTTCCCTTTCATCAAAATTATAGGGGAGAATTTAAGCTATAAAATGTTGAAAGCATAATGCTTCCACTTCCTAAAATTTTTTTCATTGAAAAAGGTAAAAATAGCAACTTCCATAACACCCAATACAAAGAGCTAAGTTTGGTTATACTCAATGGGGAACCATGACTGTTAGAAATTTGTTGAGCTAGATCAAACTCAAATGGCTAAACCAGTTGAGGTGATTGTCAAAAGTTGTGGCAAATGATAAGGAGAAAGACTCTTTTATTATTTATAAATGTGGTGATTAATAGGGTGAAATATATTGGAGTAGATATTAAGTCAAATGTTTGCATTGGAAGACAGTGAAAGGAGGAGGTGGAGAAATTATTAAGTTTACCAGAAAGACTGTTGAATTGTTCCTCTTAACCAATAAAATAATGCCACTTATGCAAATATGTGAGTTAGATTCCTAATCAGTGGAAGAATTAAAAATAAAAGAATAATAAGGTGATGTAACTAAACATCTTCAAATTTCTTTAATTTGTCTTGTTATTCTTTTTATTTTACGACTGATTTCAATTAGATTTTTTTTGGTTCTATTATTTGTTTATTTATTAGTACTTTCAGAGTTTCATCTTGCTACTTTGTAATGTAGAACCAGCCCAATATGTGAGAAAGGCCTAACAAGATACAAAACTTCTCTGGAATCCGATAAGAGTTAAGTTGGGCCAGCCCAACTAGCCCTTACTTTAGTTTTATGAAGAAGGCCGTCCTAACTCACAACTCACATGCATGGCCTTGGGATATCATAGAAGAAAAGCCGTAACTCGCCGTAACGATCTGTAATTGACTAATTGTGCAAACAAATAAATTAACCAATTGAAGACTTGCTATTTTTGTATACTACTAGTTTGGAATACACGTGCAAGGCATGTGCCGCCATTTTAGTGAGAAAATTAAGATGTAATTTTTTTGTTGTTGAAAAAAAGTACAAAGTTATGTATTTAAATTTAAAATAGCTATTTAACATATGAATATCTATTTACTATGACAATTTCTTAGAACCTATATGCTAAATGTAATATCTACTCACTAAAAAATTTTACTGTAGGGACACGATTTTCAGCCCAGGCCCAAAATGTATGGGATACTGGCCCAGTGAACTCAGTACAATAAATTTGTAGAGAGTGGGTAGAAGAACTAGGTTTTAGTGAATGGGATAACAGTTATAATGAGTTTCCAAGACAGTTATAATGAGTTTCCAAGCCAATAAAACAGAAACGAACTAAGTTTGTACAAGAAAGTTTGTCCTCAGCACACTTAGAGGAGCTCTGTTCTAGTATATATTGGATGATAATGGTTACAGGAGTTTGTGCTGAGGATGAATTTGTCCTCGGCTAGCCAAGGCCGAGGTCTGTAAAGGATGCCTGCCATCTAGAGGTGCGATCCATGAAGTTCTAGAAATATGGATAAGCGTTGCAGGAATAAAAGACAAAGAAGAATCCCAAAATATCTTGGGAAAAGCTGTTATCACCACACTAATGAGGAAGTGACCTCTGCACAGTATTATTGCAGCCTTACAACCACCCCAGAAGACTTCTAGAGGGGGCTGATGGGACAAGCATCAGCATAAACCATCAACTATCCACGTGTAGAGTGAAGATGAAGGAAGATATGTGGTATAAATAAGGGTAGAGACCCCAAAGATCAAGGGGAGAAAACGGAGAAGAGAAAGCACTGTAGCAATCTCAACAACTCCTGTAACCATTATCATCCAATATATACTAGAACAGAGTTCCTCCGAGTGTGCTGAGGACAAACTTTCTTGTACAAACTTGGTTCGTTTCTGTTTGATTGTCTTGGAAACTCATTATAACTGTCTTGGAAACTCATTATAACTGTTATCTCATTCACTAAAGCCTAGTTCTTCTACTCACTCTCTACAAATTTATTGTACTGGGTTCACTGGGCCAGTATCTCATACATTTTGGGCCTGAGCTGAAAATCGTGTCCCTACAATTGGCGCCGTCTGTGGGGAGAGCTTGTGTGATAGTGAGTGCAACGGTTAGTTATGGTAGGATAAAGCCCCCATCAGCAAGAGGCTCGGGGGAAAGCAATTGTGGTAGCTAATTTACTATGTGAGTAAGACACTATATGAGGCACACACAGTTGTTGTCCTAATTCAGCTTCCGCTCAGGTCTATACTTTGAAGTGTGGATTATACGGGGAGGATTGCTAAATGGGGCACAGTTCTAGGGGCTTCTGACATCAAGTACATGCCTCGTACCTCTGTCAAAGGTCAAGTCCTCGCGAATTTGGTGGCCGAGTTCACTGAACCTCCATTAGAGGAAATGGTAGCAACACAGAGCGATTCAAGGGGACTCCGCGGTGGGGCTAGTTTTGGAAGGTATATATTGATATCTTCTAATCTATTAAAGTGGTTAAAGAGAGCCTTAGTTATGTTGGGTCCCTCAAACCTCCTACTAAGAAGAGCCTTAACTACATTGGGTCCCTCAGACCTCCTGCTAAGAAGAACCTTAGCTATGTTGGATCCCCTCGAATCTCCTGCTAAGCGTTATACAGAGGCTTAGCTATGTCGGGTCCCTCAGACCTTCTGCTAAGAAGAACCTTAGCTATGTCGGATCCCCTCGGATCTCCTGCTAAGCGTCATACAGAGCCTTAGCTATGTCGGGTCCCTCAGACCTCCTGCTAAGAAGAGCCTTAGCTATGTCGGGTCCCTCAGACCTCCTGCTAAGAAGAACCTTAGTTATGTCGGATCCCCTCGGATCTCCTGCTAAGCGTTATACAGAGCCTTAGCTATGTCGGGTCCCTCAGACCTCCTGCTAAGAAGAACCTTAGCTATGTTGGGTCCCTCAGACCTCCTGCTAAGAAGAACCTTAGCTATGTCGGATCCCCTCGGATCTCCTGCTAAGCGTCATACAGAGCCTTAGCTATGTCGGGTCCCTTAGACCTCTTGTTAAGAAGAGCCTTAGCTATGTCAGATCCCCTCGGATTTCCTGCTAAGCGTTATACAAAGCCTTAGCTATGTCGGGTCCCTCAGACCTCATGCTAAGAAGAACCTTAGCTATGTCAGATCCTCTCGAATCTCCTGTTAAGCGTTATACAGAGCCTTAGCTATGTCGAGTCCCTCAGACCTCCTGCTAAGAAGAACCTTAGCTATGTCGGATCTCCTACTAAGCGTTATACAGAGCCTTAGCTATGTCGAGTCCCTCAGACCTCCTGCTAAGAAGAACCTTAGTTATGTCGGATCCCCTCGGATCTCCTGCTAAGCGTCATACAGAGCCTTAGCTATGTCGGGTCCCTCAGACCTCCTGCTAAGAAGAACCTTAGCTATGTCGGGTCCCTCAGACCTCCTACTAAAAAGAACCTTGGGTATGTTGGATCCCTCGGACCTCCTGCTAAGTGTTAAGCAAAACCTTAGCCATGCATGAGTCCTCGAACCACATGCTTTGGGAAAATTAACACACATGGCATCTTTTTATAAGTGTCAAGACAGATCCAAAATTATAACCAACTCCTCAGATTGGTAGCTCTGAAAGGAGCAATTTACAGTACAAATATGGGGCGCGTGAAACGGCACTCCCTCGGGTGTAAATCAAAGGATCAAAGCAGAATTAACTCTAAAGAATTCAAAACCCCACCTTTTTCCTCGGATGAGAGGAAAAAACCGGAGTTTTGAGGGGCTATTGTGGGGTCATGGGCCCAAATCATACAACAGGGTTTTGGGCTTAAGGCCCAAGCCGAGGATAAAGGGCCGTCCGAGGATAGGTAAGTATAGCCAAGGAA
Source organism: Quercus robur (assembly GCF_932294415.1). NCBI lineage: Eukaryota > Viridiplantae > Streptophyta > Magnoliopsida > Fagales > Fagaceae > Quercus > Quercus robur. Next base: position 25,775,380 of record NC_065535.1, on the reverse strand, counting down.
ACCCATGCTAGTGGATAAGGAAGACAATATTGAACATAATGGCCTAGGAGTTTGTGCCAAGGATGAATTTGTCCTCGGCTAGCCAAGGCCGAGGTCCGTAAAGGATGCCTACCATCTAGAGGTGCGATCCATGAAATTTTGGAAATATGGATAAGCATTGCAGGAATAAAAGACAAAGAAGAATCCCAAAATATCTTGGGAAAAGTTGCTATCACCGCATTAATGAGGAAGTGACCTCTGCACAGTATTATTGCAGCCTTACCACCCCAGAAGACTTCTAAAGGGGGCTGATGGGACAAGCATCAGCATAAACCATCAACTATCAATGTGTAGAGTGGAGATGAAGGAAGATATGTGGTATAAATAAGGGTAGAGACCCCAGAGATCAATGGGAGAAAAAGGAGAAGAGAAAGCACTGTAGCAATCTCAACAACTCTTGTAACCATTATCATCCAATATATACTAGAACAGAGCTCCTCCGAGTGTGCCGAGGAAAAACTTTCTTGTACAAACTTGGTTCGTTTCTGTTTGATTGTCTTGCAAACTCATTATAACTGTCTTGGAAACTCAATATAACTGTTATCTCATTCACTAAAGCCTAGTTCTTCTATCCACTCTCTACAAATTTATTGTACTAGGTTCACTGGGCCAGTATCCCATACATTTTGGGCCTGGGCTGAAAATCGTGTCCCTACAATTATTTTCAGCCCAGGCCCAAAATGTATGGGATACTGGCCCAGTGAACCCAGTACAATAAATTTGTAGAGAGTGGATAGAAGAACTAGGCTTTAGTGAATGGGATAACAGTTATAATGAGTTTCCAAGACAATCAAACAGAAACGAATCAAGTTTGTACAAGAAAGTTTGTCCTCGGCACACTCGGAAGAGCTCTTTTCTAGTATATATTGGATGATAATGGTTACAGGAGTTGTTGAGATTGCTATAGTGCTTTCTCTTCTCCTTTTTCTCCCCTTGATCTCTGGGGTCTCTACCCTTATTTATACCACATATCTTCCTTCATCTCCACTCTACACGTGGATAGTTGATGGTTTATACTGATGCTTGTCCCATCAACCCCCTCTAGAAGTCTTCTGGGGTGGTTGTAAGGCTGCAATAATACTGTGCAGAGGTCACTTCCTCATTAATGCGATGATAGCAGCTTTTCCCAAGATATTTTGGAATTCTTCTTTGTCTTTTGTTCCTGCAATGCTTATCCATATTTTCAGAACTTCATGGATCGCACCTCTAGATGGCAGGCATCCTTTACGGACCTCGACCTTGGCTAGCCGAGGACAAATTCATCCTCGGCACAAACTCCTAGGCCATTATGTTCAATATTGTCTTCCTTATCCACTAGCATGGGTTTCCTTGGCTATACTTACCCATCCTTAGACGGCCCCTTATCCTCGGCTTAGGCCTTAAGCTCAAAACCCAATTGTATGATCTGGGCCCATGACCCCACATCTACTAAGAATGATAATGAATGTCATTATCTTCTAACAATAAACCACTAAGTTTTGATAAAACATTGTCACAATATATAAAATTTCGCAATAAATGATAATATATGCTAGATTGAAACTCTTAATCAAATGAAATACCTAGAATCGTCTACAATGAAGATTTTGTTATCCATACTTCTTTCTTTATTATCTTATTTTATAAGCATAACTAATATGATGTTTAACTTACTCAATTTTTAATATGAAAAACTCTTTTAAACAAGAAAATAAATTAAAAAAGAACAAGATAACAAAAGACATATGCAATCAAAGTTTCCATTAGATAAAGTTATAAGTATAGAAGATTTAAACTCAATAAATTAGTGTTTTCTAGGTATATAACAAATAGAACATCATATATCACCATTCTCACTTTCCAGGTATGACTACCACATAAAATTCAAAATATATGAAGAAAATTTTTGGGACATTAAAATTTAGTGGGGTGTATTTTCTACATTGCACAATAGAATATTCTAGAAATCATAAAATTTTGTTAGGGTTTATCTAAGAGTGTAATAGTAGGAGTATATGCTCCTTTACAAAATATAAAGGAGAAAAATTTTCAACTTTAGTTTAGGGAATGAATGAAACTAACCCAAATATAAAGGGCGAAAGTGCTTTTTTCCCCCTTTTTGTGTGTGTGTGTGTGTGTGTGTGTGTGTGTGTGTGTGTGTGTGTGTGTGTGTGTGTGTGTGTGTGTGTGTGTGTGTGTGTGTAAAACTATGCGTGTGTGTTTTTTTAAAACATTAAACAATGTGTTAACAAAAAATGCAGCCTAAGAAAATTGTGTATAAAACAATGAATTTTGATTCAACAAATTGACTAATCCAAAAAAAATAAGTCTTGCAACACAACAAAATTTCACGATATTTTTACAATACTTTTATTTTTAGCTATGATGGATCCTAGTCTAATATTTTATTTTAGAGTAATACTATGTTCATAACATTTTCACAATAAATTTTAGGTAGTATATTGCTATTGGTTCTAAACTATGCATTTAAAAAACAAACAAGCCAATTGAAGAAAATTGTGCTTGAAACAATGAATTATGGCTCAGTAAATTTTACTAAACCAAAAAGGAAGCTTAGAAACACAACAAAATATCAAACGTTTTCACAATATCTTTTATTTTTAGTTTTGGTAGGTCTTGGTTTGATATTTTATTTTTTTTACATCCATAATATTTTCACAACAAATCTTAGGCAGTAAATTGCTACTAGTTTTAAATTGGAACCACCACTTTAAATTGTGTATTAAAAACAAAAAATAAAAAGACTGCACATTAAAATTGTGCATAAAATAATGAATTTTTACTCACCCAATTTGACTAAAATAAAAAAGAAGTCTAGGAACACAAAAAAAAAAAAAAAAAAAATCATAATATTTCCACAATACTTTTATTTTTAGCTGTGGTGGGTCTTGATCGGATATTTTATTATTTTATTTTAGAAAAATGTTACCTCCACAATATTTTCACAACAAGTTTTTGGTGACAAATTGCTACTGGTTTTAAATTGGGCCCATTACTGATATCATTTTTTTTATCCATCAATAATACCTTGCTACTTAGGATTTGTTTTGAAATTATTATGAAAATGCTGTGAACTTAGCATTTCTTTTTATTTTATTTTATTTTGATCTATAAGGAATTGATTTCTTGGCAATTATGAAAATATTGTTACAACAACAAGAAGTTATAACATTTTCACAATACATAAATTTTCAATTGTAGTTGGTCCCAACCTTATATTTTATTATTTTAACACCTCAATAATTGTGAAAATATTATAAAAATATTTTGACTCAGTCCAACAATATTGTGATGACACATATAAATATTTAAAACGAAAAGAGCATAAACCAAAAGGCTGGCATACTGTGAAGAAAAAAAAAAGCCAGCTCAAGCAAAACAGTGAGTTTTGCCACGCCAAGTTGAATAAACCAAAGACTACCGTAGATGGAGCCATTGGCTCTTTTTATATAGTTAGTAGACCTAGCCCCACGAAAGAAATAAGTTTCTTTGACTCCAAAAACAGTGTTTAGTCCAAATCAGAGAAAAGAAAAATCAGAAAAGGAATGACACAGAGGAGCAAATATGATTTAAAAGCACACATAGCAAGCACATCTCTATGCTACATGTGAACAAGGCACTCACCTAAAACCCTCAAATAAAAAAGGATTCTTAAATTTTAACCAATATTGTTATTTTTTTTCATTGTAAAAGTATTAATTAAATTCAAATATTAGTCAATAAATAAAATAATATTTTTTTAATCAAAATAAAAACAAGAAAAAAGAGAGAGAAATGCTACATTCACAACTAACTGTTATTGGCAGGATAAAAACGTAATTTCATTAAGGGGTTAAAATTAAAACAAGTAAAAACTTAACATCTAGGATTTTTTGTGAAAATGTTGTAAATGTAACACTTAAAAAAAAAAAAAAAAAGTAATACACAAAAAATTCACAACAGTTGAGTTGACAAACTTTTATTGCGGTAAACTTTTACTAGTTCTGATTTAGATCCACCACTAACATCACATTTTTACTTACTACTATCAAGCTGCCACATAAACTGGTGTGAAAAGTTTGTCATTTTTTTTGTGTCTATATGCTTTTTAAAATTAAATATTACTTAAACTTTATTCTCTTGTTTGAGATGCAAAATTACTAGTTAACCACGTAGAATTTTTATTTTCTTAAAAAAGTCATTTGTAGTGGTACTCTAGTTATATAATATATTATAAGCCTATTTAAAAAGCTCTATATATTGTGGGTTCCAGTTAACTCAACTGGTAAACTCTCTGATGGTTGTATAAGAGATCTGGGGTTCAATCCCTGCCTACACCAAAAAACTGATTGATGTTTTGGTTTGATAATAAAGAGCTATTATCAGGAGCGGACGCCATATGTTGAAACTCTCTAAAAAAAAAACTCTATATACTACTTTCGTGTTCATATGTTCTAATAAGCATTACTATTTCCTCAAAAAAAAATTTTAACTCATATTTAAATATATAAAATACTTCAAATCAGTTTTTGTTTAAGGCCCCCAAATACATCAAGCCGCCTTTACACACGAAATTGATATCTGTCCATGGAAGATTAAATATTAATATTTTCTTCAAGAAAACACATGTTGGTAATCAATATCTTACGATAAAGAAATTATAGTAAAATACTATTTTAGTTCATAAACTGTATTGGAAGTTTGTTTTTCATCTTTAAACTTTAAAATGTCCTTTTTGCATCCTTTAACTTTGTAAATAGTTTTTTTAATAATTTAGAGACAAAAATAGTTTAGGAACGAAAAACAATCTTTTGGTAAAATTTAAGGACAAAAAGTAAAACATTTTCAATAATTTAGGGGCAAAAAAAAAAAAATGAAATTTTCAATAGCTAAGGGACAAAAAAAGAAAATTTTAAAGTTTAAGGGTGAAAATAAAACTTTTGGTAAAGTTTAGGGACCAAAAATATATTTTGTCCAAAAATAATAATCATCTATTGCTTGCTTTGTAGTCTTGTGAAAGGATATTATTTTTAACCCAAGTATGTTATGGGGCGGATGATTTCATTTAAAGTCCAATTATGCCAATTGTAAAGTTAGGTTTTAATAAATAAAACATTTGATTCAGGCTAACACCGAGTTCAAAATGATAAACAAATTAAACAATGGATGCATGATATGGTAATGAAAGGAAAAACCAAAGAAAAAAGTTTCTAAGGAAAAAACCACTTCAGGGGTAACATATCCAAACAAGGGAATCCACCATAATAAAATAAGTTTTAATTAGAATAAAACCTTTATACCTTAACTCTATCTAATAGATGACCTGTATTGCAAAAACTTTTGACAAATTAGAACCTTTGAACTCTTCCTTATATAGACGCCTTCAAAGATGATGCACTCGCGTTTAACAGACAAAACCTTTTCAACCGACTCTAAGAAACTCCTAAAAATTTTCTTCACCATAGTAATGTACTAAGTTTTTGTGATCTCAGCTTTGTTCGGCCCAAATTCACCAACATTGTCTTGAATTTTCAATATTTGAACTCACTGGTTGTGGAAAACAATGGGCATGAAAATGAAATGAATTGCATTTGTTTCAAGCTCTTAATTTATAAACAAAGAAGAATTTAAATTGAAAGATTATGACTCCTTATTTAAATTGATAAATTCTAAAATATTATGACTTTTCATATTGAACTAGATAATCTATAACCCTTAAAAAAAAAAATAAATAAATAAATAAAAAACATCTATCACTATGATTTTGTATGTAAAAATAAAAATTATTAATTGATCTTGTTCACGTGCATAAGTGCCAATTTGCAATGCACACGAGTGTTTTCTAGAGTCACATATCCATAACTTCTTTCAATCATTTTATTAATTGTGTTATCCCTTGTGCTTTCTAGAGTCACATATCCATAAATTCTTTCAATCATTTTATTAATTGTGTTACCCCGCTAATGTACAACCCAATTGGACCAAGGTAGTCAGACTTCTAACAACAAACTTAAGTTTGACACAAAGACAAAGTGATTTATCAAATTCAAAAGAAAAGAAAAAAGGAATGGAAAAACACGTGTTTGGTGACAAGTTACAAGTTACAAGCAATAGACGTTCATTCCTTGCTTGGTTACCAATCTTGAATACTGCTGATAGATACCCAAGGCTAAAAAGCCAGAAGAGGAGCAATTAACATAAAAAGAACTCTCTCTCTCTCTCTCTCTCTCTCTCTCTCTCTCTCTCTCTCTCTCTCTCTCTCTCTCTCTCTCTGAGTTACTCAAAAATGGCCTCTTTGGGCGAATATTGTACGAGAAATTGCCTGTACTTAAAGAACAGCTTCAACATATTGTCAATTTCCCAACCATGTAATGCAAGGCAATTTAGAAGAAGCATAGTCACCAAGAAGCACAGCACTAGGCCTACATTTTGTCCATTGTCAACTGGAGGGAAAATGTTGTTGATAAATATCATCCAAAAAAGCAAAGAAGATCAGTGGAGACTATGGTGCACTGACGATGGATCGTGCGGCATTGCTCCTTCTCAGCCTACACCAATTCCTTCTGCATCAAAATTAATCCATGAATTTTACACTGCAATCAATACCAAGAACAGTGAGGAATTGAACGAGAGTTTGGACCCACTTCTATCAGAAGATTGTGTGTATCAAGACCTTTTCTTTTACATTCCCTTTCAAGGAAAGAAGGTGTTTTTCTTCTCTGTCCTTCATATCTATAGCATCATTCTAAATGCAATTTCTAGACACAAGTTGGGTCACACAAATAATATAACTTCGTCTTTTTTTTTTTTTTTTTTTTTTTTGGGTTATCCATGTCAATTGGCTCTTTAACAATGAACTTTATTGGTAAACAATGAGTAATTTTTAGGTATTTTCGAATCATATAAAACGGTACTCTTTTCTCTCACGGTCACAGTAAGGTTCACTAATTAAATTCAATTCATAGTAGAGTTTATCACAAATATGAGAGGATGAAAAGCATAATTTCTCCACACTCCAAAAGTACTTAAAATTTTTTTGTAAACCATATATTTGGAACTAATATTTTTTGGTGATAGATTTTTTGTATAACTAGCTCAACCCATTATTGACTAAATTTTTTAATCAAATGTTAAATAGTCGTTTGTAGATTTTGTCTCGAAATAACATAATGCTCCGTGCAAGTTTATGGCAAAGCCAAAGTATCCATGTTAAATGTAAATTGCCACAAAATAAAATGGTATATGATACTACAATCTCGGAATATTAAGATTTAACACCACCAATGTGGGAATGTACAGGATGTCAAAAACTTTTTGTGCAATGTCATGGAAGCGATGGGACACAATATTTGCGCTGTTGTGAAAAGTGTGAGTGAGGGCGAGGATTATTCTGCAACTGTGATTTGGCATCTAGGTAACTTCAACACACTTTTAACTTCAAATTCCATATATATATATATATATTATTTATTTATTTAAAATAAAAACAATTCTTTTGTAAGCAAATTTCTGAAATTTCATAGACATTTTTTGTTTTTTGAGAATCAAAATTAATAGATTAGTTCCCATTAATTTAGGATGTCTACTCCAGTCAGTTTAATAATTTGTTAATTTTAATATTGATTTTAAATGATTAGATGGGCGTTACATATTAATCTAAAATTAAGCTACTGATTACAAAATGTTTTAGTTTACGATGGATAGTAAATGACTTCATAGTCTAGAGTGGATTATTACATATAACCAAAAAGGCGAAAGAAAAAAGAAAAAAAAAAGACTTTATCGTTGGGTCAAAATTTTATGAGAGAACATAAACTAAAACTATAATTGGTTGGGGATGGAAAAGCTAAGGAATAGAAAATTGTGAGAGGTGGAAAAGTGGGGAATAGAAATTTTTTTTTTAATTTTCCCTCATATGTATTTGGTTAGGGCCTTGGGGGGCTGAGAAAGAGAATAGATGAAAATTTTTTGTTTGTTAAAAAATAAATAAAATAAATAAAAAAAGGATAGAAAAAAATAGTTTGTATAAATTTGCTCTCATACCCCTTATTACATAGTTTTTTAAAAATATATATATTTTATAAGAAAAAAAAAGAAAAAAAGAAAAAAAAAGAAAGGTAGTGTTGGGGTAAAATAAAAAACACAATGTGGGGGAGGAGGAGGGCACAGATTTCCATCAAATCCCCTCTTCTCTCCTTAAAAGGAGACTAGCTCAATGCCCCAAATCTCCCAACCGATCCAGTTTTGTAAAGTTTGGAAGACCAAAAATCATTAAAAAAAAAAAAAAAAAAAAATCTAAAGATGCTTATATATAAAAATATAAAACAGAAAATTGAAAAATCCTAAAAATTACGAGTATTTACCAACTCTGTGTAAGAGTAAAAATCCCAAGAATTTTTGAATTACTAGAATTAAAAATCAGGCAAGTTTAACCATTTTGGGCCTTTGTTTTGAGTTAAGCCCAATCGTGAATGTTTGTACGGCTTTTAAAACTTAAGCATGGCCCAAGAGTTCAAATTTTGCGGCTGGGCTGAGCAGCTGAAGCAGCCTATAGCAATTTCTAATTTCTAATTAGGGATTGAAATTGGCAAAACTTATGTACATTATTTATATTAAAACCCGGTTTTAACTGATTATTAAAACTGTTAAATTCTTACAGAATGGAACAAAAAAGAAATACCCTTCACCACTGGCTGCCAATTCTTTGAATGTGAAGAAGTTGAGGGAAAGCTTCTTATTAGGTACTATTTCATTATCTTTAGCGTTGGCATATATTTAATTTATCCATGAATATATATAGTCATATCACTGTGAGTCTCTTTCTGAATGCAAATCAATATGACTTTCATGTTGGTTACTTGATGGTTGATAGTGAGTGGCATGAAATTTCACATACCATGGTTCATAGGGTCCTTGTGTCCAATAATATTCTTTTACTGTGTAGTTTGGTCAGCTGTCTTGTATACTTAATTAGTGGAGGGTTATAAGCTCCTGAATTTTATGCCGATTTGCAGCATCAAATTAAGTGTAAATTATGGATTCGCGTGCTTACTCAATGTGTAGTTATGTAGGACTTTTTGATTCATGTTGTGGAGTAGAGTGTATTCACTTTGACAAATGATGATAGTGATAAAAGTTGAAAGGAGTCATGATCCAATAGAGATTACTGCATAATATGCATAATAAAGACTAAAGTCTTATTATATTCAATTGTGTGTAAGATGTAAATGGCCTATTTTTATACAGGCATGATATGTATGTTGTACAAGAAAGAAGAATGTATTACAAATATAATAGTACATTGGGCCCAAGTCTGTGATAAAGCCTAAAGTCTTATTATATTGAATTGTGTGTAAGACGTACAAAATATTACTTTTATTCAGGCATAATATGTGTGTGGTACAAGAAATAGGAGTGTCGTACAAGTTCAATAGTACATTGAGCCTAAGCCCATGAGCTTATATTCTAACACAACATTTGCTTTGTGTTTACATTTTTCCAACAATTTTCATAATGTTATATGGGAACAATAAAAGCAAGGGCAATAAAAAGGGTGGCAACAAGTAGTTGATGAAGAAATGTGCATTTGAACTTAGAAGCAACCATTCTCCTTCTCTAACATTCTAGGATGTAGATCATGCTGACCTATTGGTTGCAGGGTCCACCAGACCCTGCAACTAATTCAATATTTAGAATTAGCCTAGTGCACCTTGGTCTGGTCGTTTAGGATGATGTAGTTCCTCCCAGCCTTGCACCAAAGGTGCTTAGGTATATAATTTCAATAGACTTCTTAAATGGACATTGCACTAGTTAGTTGTCGAATCATCATTACTAAAACCTGCTTAAGTTTAAGCTTGCGGCCCAAATGGTCTAGCCCGAATTGATCAGGGGCCCTTATTATTTTGTACTCCCGCAAAATGTAATAAATAGAATATATAATTAATTCAGCAAAAAAAGAAAAAAGAATATATAATTAAGTAGCTAGCAATTAAGAGACTGTTGTTTTCAGTTGCAATAAGTCTAATCATACAAGTGTTCCAATTAACTTAACTAGTAAAGTCTTTGATGGTTGAATAAGAAATCTAGAGTTCAATCTCCGCCTATACCAAAAATCGATTAGTGTTTTGATCTGATGATAAAAAGTTATTATCAAGAACAGACATTATAGGCTGAAACTAAAAAATAAATATAAAAAAAAAAAGTTATTACCAAGAGCAGATGTCATAGGTTAAAACTATATATATATAAGTCTAATCGTACAAAAAATTTCACAAATGATAGTATTATTTATTATTATTGGTGTAGGATAAAAATAATATTAATGGTAGACCCATAATAAAATGATAGTCAATAAGAATATTTATAATTTTCAGTTTTTAACTAGTTGTGAAAAAGGTTGCCCTAGAATTTCTTCTTTGTCACCTAGGAAGACCAAAACAATTTTGGTATCAGATTTTAAATATAGGCTTTTGTTTTTAAAACTTGAAAATGGTGGGTCTCAATTTTAAATCATGTGTTTGGTATGAGTTTTTAGAATACAATGTTATAAAAATATGTATTCTGAAAACATCCTAAAACTCAAAAAACATATCTCAATGGCATTATGTTGAATATTTTGAAAAAGTTTCACTTTTTTTTTTTTTTTGGCTGAATAGAAAAAAAAAAAAAATCATAAAAAAGTTTCACTTTGTGTCATAAAAAAGTTTAAAAACTCATTCTCATGCCAAACACTATGTTGTTATGTCTTTTCAATTCTTAAATAACTATTCTAGAAAAATGGTGTCAAACACACATTTTTGCATTGTAGCATAGGTTTCATACCTCAGCAGAGTTTCATTACTTATGTAACACTTAACCGAAATTTATATTAAAAAAATTTCCTGACTTACAAGATTTTTTTATTTATTTAATTTTTTATAGGAACTGACTAAAAAGAAAATGATGTACTGTAGGAAAATCACTGGCGTGCAAGAATTACCAGTAAAACCTGGTGACTTTATACTGGTATGAATCGGATATAAGTTTTCATTTTTCTACGCATCTAAATTTGTATTAGGATAGAAACTCATGTGGGGGTGGCTGACACCATTTCTTGTATAAATATGTAGAAACTGTTAAAGGCAACCAGCACTACTTTTGACCTCCACCCACCCAGGATTAGCTGAAGGTACGTAATACGTAACATTCTTGCTTCCTGTTAATTTAATGTCATTATATCAATCACTCCAAAAAACAGGTGCACGTGTAACAGAAAAATGTGGCAGGTTTATTTAAGGAACATGACTACATGAGGCTCGGTTCTCTGAATTCCGATTGTACACGGAGTCCCCAATTTTCGAGATGCGTTGGAAAGTACATTTTTGAATAAATAAATGAAAAAGAGAAGTAGGATTAGCATTTTATCAATTTGGGTTTACATTAATCACTAATTTTAGGCAAGATTTTATAGAAAATTGAAATAATAAATTAAATAAATTAGTTATTTTTCATTTTTCTGAAAAGGGTTTTATAAAATGGTATTTTTAATGAATAACATAAAGATATTTGTTAATAAAATCTTATAAAATTCTCTGAGTAGTGCTACTGGCATAATATTTTAACAATAATTTTATAACAAAATCTAAGTGGTCAATTGTTTCCGATTTATTTATTTGGGTCCGTTACTAATATTATTATTTTTACTGTTATTAACAACTTATCACTTAGATTTTATTATAAAAATCTAGGTGGTCAATGGTTGCGTTTGTAGTTTTATTCATTTCCTAAACATTCTTCATAATAGACTAATTTGAACATGACTATCAAGAAAAAAATTAACAAAAATTTTGAATAAATTCACAGATAATCCACTCCTTAAATCAATTGCAATATTTATCAAACATGCAGCTCTAACGCGTTGTTGATTTTTATTATTATTATTATTATTTTAAATTATTTGAGCTTGCAGGGTTGCTGGAGCTAATGGCCAATGGCACACATGACGGACTAGATAAGTTTTTAACATTGCTTGGCTGGAAACACTAGTCGTGTTCTGGATTTGATATGCTTGAACCATGAGGCCGTATGTAGAACTCATTGGAATTGGATTAAATCTTGAGTCATTCACCTAATATTATTATGATTAAGGAAAAGAATTAGGGATCTTGTTGAAAACCTATGTTGTTTTTATGGGCATTAATAAACTAACAACTACTTACAATGTTGTAATAATGCCAACATCTCAATGGTTGGTCAAGTCTATTCTAAATTGTACCTTCCTTTCATCTTCATGTGAGAGAGAGAGAAAAAAATTAATTAACTTCCATATATTTTACCCTTGTCCTAATTTTTGGGACTATATAACGAGTGCCAATTACCTTAATTGCCTCCAAGAATGCAATATATATGTAATATATGTTGCTTCTCGAAACAATGATATCTACAGTTGACCCATGAATTAAATTGTGAGGCAGAGTAATCTATGCTCATCATCCTAATTTGCTTTTTAATTGGACAGGTTAGCATGTCTTTTTCTTCAGGGTCAAAAATCTTTTCTCGATATTTGTTTACAAATGAAAAATATTAAAATATCACTTTCTTGTTATTCAGTGTTGGGTCATGTAGATTTTTCCCCCCTTTTTTATTTTGAATATAACACCTCATTATCATTATTGTCACCATAATTTTATAAGGTAAAAATGTATTTTTAGTCTCTATATTTTTAAAACATATTCACATTTTGGTTTATGCCATCATCTTAGTTATAGAAAATGCGATTTTAAATTACCTATGCCTGTGTGGTCCATTAATCACATTGACATTCTCTATAAGTAAAATGACAGCAAAATTAAAAATATAAGAACTAAAATGAAGTTACTTGAACACGAAATTGAATACATTGCCAAAATATAAAAAACTAAAAATATATTTTGCTTTCTTAATAGAATAATCTAGAACTTTGTCAACCATTATGAATATTCAAAATATGTAGCAGATCAAACCACTAGAATGTCAAATAAGGTTGATGTTAAGCTTGCTTAGTTAGTAAATGTCAGGCCACTATTTTAGGTAATTAAACATCACAAATAAAGTTGATGTTAAGTATGCTTAATCTATTAAATAACATTGTTCTTTTATTTATTTATTTAATATAATTGTTATTAACTGATAGGCTTTAAGACCTAACTATTAAGGACGATTGAGGTTTAAAGGATGGGAATATACGCTACTTGATCTTAGGCCCACTAGAGGTGTACCAAATCCAAGAAAATCCACAACAACTACATCATAATCACGCAGATGCCCAAAACATGCAACAAAAACCATGTGATGGGTTTGCATCATGGCGTGGAAGCTTCCCACTCCAACGATATATTGTTTTCTTTCGGCAATTGAGTGAAAATCTGCCTCTCCAATTTTTTGCAGGAAACATTAAATCCAAGAACTTGATCTTCATGATCATGAAGGTCAACATCGCATGCATCAGCTTGCACATGATATGCTGCTATGTTATGCTAGAGTTTAAACATGTCATGAAACGATAGCAACGTTAACCTATCTATAATCCATTTTTATAACTATTGATTGGATGGTGGGAAATCACATCACTGCTTCAACATTCGGTTTGCAAGTACTAACATGATAAAGTTTCTTAAGATTTTTATATTTTAACCAAAGGGTTAATTGGAAGACCTATTTTCTTTTGTTCCCCTCTTTAAATAATTTCTTTCTTAGAGAAACTTACGGATTCTTAAATAAATGGTAAGAAGACAGAAATCAATTTAATAGCCTAGGTACACAGAGGAAAATCTTCAAAGACTACATCTTTACTATATGTTCAAGTTGTGTGTTAAAATGAACCAAATATGATGTATTTACAAGAAACTGAACTCTAAACTATCTATATATTAAGTATGCTTAATTGACTTGTTGTATAATAAGTATTTTTGACTAGCATGCCAAATAAAATTAGACTTGGGCCGAGAATATTAGGCTTGATACATGGATAACTGGATAGGTTATTACTTATTGGTAGTATTTTCATTTGACTTTGCAAAATGTTTTGATAATGAATTGTAGATAATAATTATAAAATATATATAATTTCCTATAAATCAAATATTCATGTGTGGTTGACTTGATTGGTTAAATTGTCATAATATTGACAAAAATAGTGATTAATACCATAAAATTTGACCCTGATAGATTGATGTATGCTTTTAAGTTACTTAAAAGGTGGTGCTCCAAATCCATTAGTTGAATCAAACCCGCACAAAAAGACTCCTGAAGTATATTAACTCTCGTTGGATTGATGGTGACCCATGCCGCAATTTGGTCAACTCTTTTATAATAATTACATGTAAATTATATGCTTCGCTATGGGAATTACTTGTTAATATTTGACTAACGTAAACTTCGATTCTTAAAGTTTGAAGTTCTTAAAGTTGGAGGTTGAATTTATTTTAGTCTCTTTATATTTAAAAATTTTTATTTCTTTTCCTTTGTTTCATTTCATTTTCATGTTTTAACTGCATCATTTATTTTTGTAATTTTGTTATTAATCTCATCATTAAATACTAGATAAGTAATGACTTTTAAGTCACATCACTCATGTAATACCAAATATCATCAAATTACCAGTTGAAATGGACGGTAGGATGAATATGAAAACAAAATTTAAACACAAATGGTTAAAATTAAAACAACCCTAAACTGTATAGAGATTATGCATTGAAACCTTACAATTTCATTTTATTAAAAAAAAAAAAAAAAAATCTGGATTTCAAAGCAATCATGGGGTTTAGATAACGGTGAATTCTACAAATGAAGAGCAACATTGGACATTCATTTGGAAATCTTTGGGGGCTGGGAATTGAGCAGGTATTTGTAATTTGTATGGTTAGAGATTTCAATAGAAGAAATAAAAATACCACAAACCAAGAATTCGTTACCAAAATGAAAGGGTACTGATCATATATATAGTTTTTATTGTATATATAATATTAATGTCTATACCATTAACATTTCCAAGGACATGTAAATTTTCTCGAAGAAGAATAAGAAGAAATAAAAATAAAAAATATACTTGTAGATTGCTCGTCAAGGTCTTGAGAAAACCTCAAAACCAGACAGATCCAAGGAACTCCAGCAATCGTTTATTAGATTGGTCGAAATTCTTAACTGATCATTGGACTGAAACGACTCCAATTCTTGCACTTGAACCATAGGTTGCCACATTAAATTCGGCAAACTTGCAGTATCTGACCACAAAACATCTTGAACCACTTCATCACCCAATAAACTCTGCAACCCAAATGCGTTCACATCGTCATCTTCCATGAATTCTTGAACTTTCTCATCTTGACCAAGTCCTTGGAACAGTATATCACCCTCTTCAATTGGCTTCTGGCTTTCAAACGCTGAGCTGTTTAAACAATTCTGCGAGTCAGATTGTGGGTTTGAATCATTAGGCACTAAGTCTGGGACAGTCATGAACTCTGGCTGCTCAATATTATTGCTTGGGTTCTGATTCAAGAAACTAGCGAAAACAACAGCAAGATCAATATCCGAACCATTGGTACTTGAATCCCCATTAGAGGAACTAGAATCCGTAGATTGGTCATTGGCATAATTGGAAGAATTTGTTACCGAACCCCGCTGTGTCTGTGGGAGCTGCCTAGACGACTTGCCGCGACGATTCTTTCGACAACCACCACCAACTGGTACGTTTCTGAGAGAACCACCTTTGGTCCAGTACCTCCTACAGCCTTTACAGAAGTACCTAGGCTGTGACAAGCTGTAGTTGTTGTAGTAGCAAAATTTAGTGTTGGAGGAAGCACAACGAGGGCAATTGGGAGCAATTTCAACATTGGGTTTCAACATTCTGTCCATAATTTGGAGTGGCCTAGGAGGGCACTGCAACATTTGGTCACAACTAGCTGTGAACATTTTTTTTTGACAGCTATCAAGAATTTTGGGTTTGAGGGAAAGAGAGAGAGAGAGAGAGAGAGAATTGTGAGAGTTTTAGTGGAAGAGCATGTGTGTTAGAGTGGGAATTTGTATAGTGGGGTTGGGAAAGAACGTGGGCGGTTGGGGAGCCGTTAGGACCAAGGAAGGGTGTGTGACTGTGATGTGAGTTTTCATGTTATGGTATGCTGTTTAATAGGCGCATTGAGCGTGTCTCTAACGCCTCACGAGGCTTTTCTTCATTGGGCACTCACACCCTCCCTCTCAGACTACTGAGAGTGATTGAGGTTGATAATTCAATGCTTCTTCGGTTCTCATTGTATTTTTTTTTTTTTTTTTTTTTTAATACTTAGCCGTGTGGTTTCAAAATGACTAAGATATCCTTGTGATTTTTCTTCCTCTGATAAATATCCTCGTGAATTATAGTTGCGAATGTCCAAACACCACAACAACCGATCCACCCATTCAATTTGGGCTTTGACCCAATGAATTTTGATTAGTTTCGACAATTGTTGGGTTTGGTCGAGTGTGGGGTTTCCCACATGAAAATCCGACAAGACAAATTTTTTCAACAAAAAACTCAATACATGCTACCATGAGATACATGCCACTATTTAGATGAAAAGATCTTAAGATCGATGATAAATCCAGGAGAGATCTAGAGACCGTTTTCCCTCGATTTTCAAGTGACTTTCAAAGATGCTTTCATTGTGCCACACCTACGAAACCAATTAGATCCAACAACATATCAAATGAGGCTAGCCAGTTGATCATTCAAGCATTAACAACCGACATTAGTGGAGTCTTTTTGAATCCATTAGCAAGTGGAATAAAGGGTGGAACAAAAACCCTACTAAACTTGACCCCATAGACACCCCTAATTATAGTATACAAGAACTTGCAAATGAACTGCATATCACTTGTATAATGATAGGAAAATACATATATATACCCAACCTTGTAGAATGTTTAGTATAGGGTTGGATATTGGGAAATAACAAGAGAAGAAAATAAGACATTTTTTTAGAAGTGATAAGAGGGTATGTATGCTTTTACATATTTACTTTTGTTTCCTTAATCATCTCCCACCACTCCCTGAAAATAAATAAATAACAATACACAAGTAATTTTAACAACTTAGACTCATATCATAGCTTCTATAGTCCAAAATTTACCCTTTGGAGAAAAAAAAAAAAAAAAAATCTTAGTTTGCTCTATGTCCTACTTTGGACAAAGGATTCTTGCTCCCTTATTGTTTTTGTCTATCATTCTCTTATTTTCCTTTTCTTTTGGGGGAGGGCTAACAATGAATGATGCTCAGATTAAAGAGTAATAAGTCTATTATAAACAAAGCCCTCTAGGTCTAGGGCCAGAGCATCCTACACCATAGACGATGAGGTAAAAAAATACATAATATTACAAATTTACAACGCACCCGTTTGGTTTCAGCTGAAAGTGACGTCCATGTTTTGCGTTTTCAGTTTTTTTTTTTTTTTTTTTTTTTTTTTTTTTTTTTTTTCCTGCACATGAATAGTAAAATCACATGATTTTACTATGCAGGGGACAAAAAAATACTATTCATGTACTGTTTATGTACTATTCATGCACTGTTTACGGGTCCCACAACACTATTCATACATTTAAAAATTATTTTAGTACAATGTTTTCATTTTTCAGTTTCAGCAACAATAAGTTCAATCCAAACGAACCCGAACATAACAAAGTTCCATAATTAGCAAGAATTGGTTCAAGAAAACTCATCCAATAGGATCTTGCAATTGGTTCGAGAATTGGTTCAATTCCATAACAAAATTCCAATATATGTGCTCAGTCTCTTGCAAGGAAACTCATCCAATAGGGTCTTGCTGCTCTTGCAATCAAACAGAATTGGTTCCAAAGAGATATTGACAGAGGTATTCATGAGAATAACACTAATGAAAAGGCATCGACTTCGATGATAATATTAGATTTATTTAAAGACTTGGCTAGCGCTAAACCATCTCTTAAGAGTCCATAATTCAGCCATAAGGCTGTTAAGGATTCCAGAATTCCTAGCATTCACCTTACCTTGTTAATCGCTTTTATCTCTCCCACGATGGACAATTACTTTGAGGTTTTTTTTTTAAAAAAAAATTTGGGTGTAAATTTTCATAACAAAGATAAAATTGTGTAATATTTTTCATTATAATTAACAGTAAATTACCATAATCAAAACAAAGCAAACTGTGCAACAAGTGGACTAGTGGAGGTGTTGGTGGGTTACAAGTGCCACCAAGCAAAAGTGTGCTTTGTTTTTTTGTGTTGTTCATTATCTTTCTCCTTCACACGAAACTAATCACCTACTTGATACCAGAATACCACCCCCGGAAGTGCCTTAGTGGTACGAAACCCGCTTGACCTATTATCTTATGAGTTCAAAATTGTGAGTCAAGTAGTGACAAGCTCTGGCTGCTCTGCTATTGTTCAAGTGGTCTCATACCAATTATGAGCATAGTTTAAGTAGGTCAGAAGTAATGATCACACTTTTGAGCTCTCTTTTTTATTCAATAAATTATATTAGTCACGGTATGATTTACTAATCTCATACCTGACTTGACAAACCTTTGTTCTAGGTGACTTGTACAGTTTTGTAAAATCTGTGCAATGAACTACAATTTAAGATGGGAAACTGCATTAAAAGATGAAGATTTTATAGAGAGAGATTTATCATAAAAACCAAATTGTAAATCACATACATAAATTTTAATATGCCATAACTTTTCATACTACAGGTTATTCAGGGGGTTCAAATGAACCCCCTGACTTCAAATATATATACATATATATATATATACAAAATATTTTGTTTAGTTTAATACTTTAATTTATTCTTAAAAATGTTTTTTTTTTCACACCTTGACTTAAATCTTATACACCCTTATTACAAGTAAATTAGTCTCTAAGAGTAAAAATTAAGTGTTTGTGAATTGTAAGTTTCACTCTTTATTATAAATTTATATTACATGTGTGTGAGTGTATCAAATATATTACTTTTTATTATATATAATGCTATTTGTGTGAATTATGATGTGTGTATAGTATAAATATATAATATAACTTTATATAATTTAACAATTAGGAAATAGAGAGAATTTTTTTTTTTTTACATGTTTGTGTATTATTATCATATTATAATATGTTTTTTTTTTTTTTTAAGTTAGTAAAATTCAAGAAAAAAATTGTAAAGTTAGTGATTATTTAAGCATTTGATTGGTTAAGTAGACACGTAGTAGATAATATTATGTAATATGAACAAGTATGATTGTGTGTGTCAATAATTAATACGGAGCCAATGAATTGAGAATTGAGATTAGTCATTTACTTTAAAATATTTTTATAAAAGCAAAGACAAATAGATAATAACAACTACATAAAGATAAAAAAATGTTAGGCAAATTTAATAAAATAAAATGGTCATAAGCTCGTAGCTACCCACATTGACAATAGACACTTATAATGAACTATTACGTAACAATTCAAAATTTAAAAACTTGTAAAAAGAAATTATAAAACTTCGTGTTTTATTATTATTTTTTTGTCAATAACCTAATATATTCAAATTATTTTTTTATTAAAAAATTTTTAATTTAAGTTTCTTAATGACCCTTCTAAACAAAATTTCTAGAGTCGCCACTGCACATCCTACTGAATGATATGCCGATTTATTTCTACAGGCTACCAGTAATTAATTAAGTATTTGTTTATGTTTTTTTCTTTTGTATTGGCTCGACTTTCATAAGATTGAGATTAGCCTGCTGAAAAATCTCTCTATTTCTCTGCTTTTGACTGACTGTTATATATTATCCATTTTGTGGGGGTCATTTCAGGCTTTTCGATTAGATTTTCATGTTGTGATTAATCATTAATTTGGTTTTAGAGCGTGTTCTCTGACTTCACAGATGGGCATTTTAGTGATTTGAGTGTAACAAAGTCTTTCATTAAAAAAACGTCTGCCGATTTTTCCTCAATATATATATATATATAAGAAAAAAAGTCTGAGACGTCGGCATGTTTGGACCGGTACATTGTACAAGTCTACAATAGTATCGTCCGTGGGGATTAGCAAAAAAATAAGAATTAGTACAAGGAAGATTTTTTAATTAATTAATGATAGGGATAACGTCGCGGGGATGTTGCATTTCCACGTGGTCAATGGGATACGTGGCATGCTTTCCTTCCAATCAAATAAATTTTCACAAATAAAAGAAAACTATTGATTATTATCATTGTTGAATTAATTCTTAAGGTTCTTGATCCCCTATTCCTATTGTGCATGGTGTTCATTACACGTCTTTCTCGAAATTTGGATTCTCATTTGGCAATTATTGATCATCATATGGTCAACGTATCTTCCTTTCTATTAAGAATGCAAAGAAGTGTTGCATATCTCAAGCCACACAGCTAGCTAGTAGTGTAGCTGGGACTGATGAAGGAAGCACTAGCTCAGCCACAAGACCAGCAGTCAGTGCAGCATTTGCTGATGAGGTACGCACTGATCAGACTACCAAGCTAGCATCAAAGGACAAGATCAACTCAGCAATCTTGGAAATGATTGAGTCCATGCCACATCATGAGTTCTTCATCCAGGATCATTGAAGAAGTTAGTTCCACAAATCTAGGAGTTAGTTACTTAGGCTTGCCACGTGTACAGCCACCAGAAAATTCAAATAACTGATTTTGGCGCCAATAGTTGAGTTAGTTATTTCTCTGTGTATATAAACAGAGTAATGTGTAGATGTTTATTCATTCAATTCATTTCATTGTAATTCATTCTTCAATCAATGAAATTCTCTCTATTCTATTTAGTTTCTCTGTTTCTTTACATGGTATCAGAGCCCTAGCATGTGCTAGCTTCGCTTCTTGTTACAAACTTTTCTTGTTTGCCAAACAGAGAATACTTCAAGAGTTTTCCTTGAATTCTGATTTTGCAAGATCTTAATTCATCTCTGTTGATATTGAATCTTGTCTTTCGATTCCATTTCCAATTTCATTAGAAGTTTCATTCAAGCTTCGTGAAAATCATCAATGGCCTCTGTTGAAGGAAGTGACTCTGATCCTACGCACAATCAATCCACACACCAAGCTCCTCAGTCTAACACAGAAATCAATTCTCCCAATCGGTTTTTCCTTAGTGCAAGTGAGAATCCTGGAAATATCTTAGTCACTCAACCACTCTTGGGGATGAGGAACTATCAATCTTGGTCTAGGGCTATGGTTCTAGCATTGACTGCCAAGAAAAAGATAGGATTCGTGAATGGCAAGATTGTAAAGCCTGAAGATGATTCTCCTCTGTATGAAGATTGGGAAAGTTGTAACACAATGGTGCTTTCTTGGTTGATCAACTCTATGCATGATGATGTTTCAAGTGGCATCATGTACTGTGAGACTGCAAGGGAGATGTGGCTGGAGTTACAGCGTGTGTTTTCACAAGGAAATGGACCAAAGGTTTATAATCTTCAGCAAGAGATTTCACAGATAACTCAGGGGCAATTATCAGTGACTGAGTACTATTCTAAATTCAAGAAGCTTTGGGATCAATTGATTCATTATGAACCTTTACCAGCCTGCTCTTGTGGAGCAATGAAAACTCTGAGCATTGCACATGAGAAATCCTATGTGATGAGGTTCTTGATGGGACTCAGTGAGAATTTCGAGACAGTGAGGAGTCACATTCTCATGCTTGAACCATTTCCTTCAATGAGCAAGGTATATGCTCTGGTTCTCCAAGAAGAATCTCACAAAGGCATTGGCCATGGCTCTACCTTCACACCTAAGCCTGATTCAGTGGCAATGTATGCCAATACCAGGGGATATTCAGGCAATAAAGGTGGTTTCAAGAAGGAAAGACCTTTGTGTACCCATTGTAACATGCTTGGACATACTATGGACAAGTGTTACAAGCTCCACGGGTATCCACCAGGTTACAAGCACAAAGGGAAGCCTAATTCCAATGCTAACCAAGTTTCATATCCTCAAGGTCAAGCTGTTGAGGTTCCTTCTAATGCATCTGTTCAGTGTCCTATTTCTAAGGCACAGTGTGAACAATTACTTGCTCTATTCAATTCTGGGACTGGTCAAGGTGCTAATCACCATGTTGCAAGTGTTAGTACAAGTGCTGCTGTCTCTAGCATGCTTTCTGGAGCTACTGGTTCGCATGCTGCAACTGGTGTGCCTTCCACATCTATGACATCTTCAGACTATACTCAATCTACCTTTGTTGACACCATGTCAGGTATCAATCCTTTGCTTCATTTTTCCCCTTCCTTGAAGCATTCAATCTTTTCTGCTAAAGTAGCTGATAGGGATGTCTTTTGTGCCACTGATTGGGTCATAGACACAGGGGCTACAGATCATATGGTCCATTCTATTGCATGTTTCACCACTATCACTGCTACCCTAAACACCTTTGTCAATTTACCTAATGGTGAAGTTGCTTCTGTTACTCATGTTGGCATTGTGAAGATATCAGAACACCTTATACTTCACAATGTTCTTTGTGTCCCATCTTTTAGTTTCAATCTCATCTCTGTCAGTCAGTTAGTTAAGTCCACTGCTTGTTGCCTTATTTTCCTTGGACATTGTTGCTTTATCCAGGACCTTGCTCATTGGAGCACACTTGGTCTGGGTAGAGAAAGCAATGGACTTTACTTGCTGGACAAGAGCTACATTTCTTCACCATCTGTTGCTGCTTCTGTACATAGTCCTCAAGTTCACATCTGGCACTCCAGATTGGGCCACCTGTCAAATGCCAAATTGGCTTCAATAAAATCTAGTGATGTACCTAGTTTCATTTCTATTGAGACCCTTGATTGTAACATTTGTCCCCTTGCAAAACAAAAACGTTTACCCTTTAATAAAAGCTCTCATTTGTCTAAATCTTGCTTTGAGTTGATTCATTGTGATTTGTGGGGACCCTTCTCGGTTTCTACCATTGATCATTGCAAGTATTTTTTAACCATTGTTGATGACTATTCTAGAACCACTTGGGTTTATCTGTTAAAGCATAAGTCTCAAACACAATCTGTTTTAGAACAATTTTGCACTATGGTGGAGACTCAATTTTGTAAGAAAATTAAAACTCTAAGGTCTGACAATGGGACTGAATTCATCATGAAAGATTTTTTTGCAAAAAGGGGCATCTTACATCATTTGAGTTGTGTTGAAACCCCTCAACAAAATGCTATTGTTGAGAGGAAGCACCAACACATCTTAAATGTGGCAAGAGCTCTCATGTTTCAATCCCATTTACCTTTGCATTTGTGGGGTCATGCTATACTAGCTGCTGTGTACTTAATCAACAGAACCCCTTCATCTGTTTTGTCAAATCAGATTCCTTATGAAGTTTTATTTGGTCATCCACCTAGCTATGCACATCTTAAAGTGTTTGGTTGCTTATGCTTTGCTTCCACTCTTTCAAATCATAGGTCTAAATTTGCCCCTAGAGCTGTTAGGTGTGTCTTCTTGGGATATCCTTTTGGGGTTAAAGGATATAAGGTTCTTGATTTGTCTACTAACAAGGTGTTCCTTTCTAGAGATGTGGTTTTCCATGAAAATTCTTTCCCTTTTGCTTCTATTTCACCTCATAATGCAGATCCTTTCCTATCATCTGCTGTGGAAGCTTCTTGTTCTGCTGGTGTTGCTGATTTTGTTACTCCTGTCAGCATTTCTGAACCCTCTTCCATGGATTTTACTGATCCACCTTCTTCTTCTCATCAGCATGTTCCACTTGTCTTGTCTTCTAATCCTATTTCTTCTTCTAGTCCTATACAGATGTGTCATTCTGATGCAGTACCTTCTTCATCACCACCAGTTGCTTCAGTGCCTCCAGTGCCTCTAAGGAAGTCCACTAGGGATATCAGACCTCCTGCTTATTTGCAGGACTATGCTTGTACTGCCATTGCACCTGGTGCTCCTTATGCTCTTGATCAATGTCTTACATATTCTCACTTGGAGCCATGCTACCATTCTTATTTGCTGGCAGTTACTTCTAGTCCTAAAGAGCCTTCAAATTTCTCCCAAGCTGTTCAAGATCCACTTTGGAGGGCTGCCATGGACAAAGAAATCCAGGCCCTTGAACAGAATCATACTTGGACTGTGACTACCTTGCCTCCTGGTAAGCTTCCCATTGGCTGCAAATGGGTTTATAAAGTCAAGCTTAACCCTGATGGAAGTGTTGAAAGGTTCAAAGCTAGGCTGGTTGCAAAGGGATATACTCAAAGGGAAGGTCTTGATTTTCTTGAAACCTTCTCTCCTGTTGCTAAAACAGTTTCAGTGAGGGTCTTGATTGCTCTTGCTGCTGCCAAGCAATGGCCTTTGCACCAATTGGACATCAACAATGCCTTTTTGCATGGTGATTTGGATGAAGAGGTTTATATGTCATTGCCACCTGGTTTTCTCAGTAAGGGGGAGTGTGTTTCAGATTCTTCCACTGCTCCTAAGGTGTGCAAATTGGTTAAATCTCTTTATGGGTTGAGACAAGCTTCAAGGCAATGGTACACTAAGCTATCAACAACAATAAAGGAGCTTGGTTTTGTTCAATCTCAGGCTGATCATTCCTTATTTGTGCACAGCAAAGGGTCCTTGTTCACTGCTCTGTTGGTCTATGTTGATGATATGGTGATCACTGGCAATGATCATGCCTGTGTTGTCTCTCTCAAGTCCATTCTTGATCAAAAGTTTGGTATTAAAGACTTGGGATCACTCAAGTATTTCTTGGGTTTAGAGATTGCAAGGAACAAGAGTGGGATCAGCTTAACACAGAGGAAGTATGCCTTGGAAGTGCTTGAAGAAACTGGTATGACAGGGTGTAAACCAGTCCAAACCCCAATGGAACAGCAACTGAAGTTGTCTAAAGGCAGTGGAGACTTACTTACCAATCCAGGACAGTATAGAAGGCTCATTGGGAAGCTTATGTACTTGACCTTGAGCAGACCGGATATCACATATGCAGTTCATAGACTCAGCCAGTTCTTAGCACAGCCTAGAGCACCACACATGAAAGCAGCCTCTAGAATACTTCAATACATAAAAGGAACACCTGGTCAAGGTGTTTTCTTTCCCACTAAATCTGATCTACACCTAAAAGCATACTGTGATGCTGATTGGGCAGGGTGTCCTGACACAAGAAAGTCTCTAACAGGCTATTGTGTGTTCCTTGGTGATGCCTTAGTGTCTTGGAGGTCTAAGAAGCAAAGCATAGTCTCTAGGTCTAGTGCAGAAGCTGAATATAGAGCTATGGCTAACACCACATGTGAATTGACTTGGATTTTGCATCTGCTACAAGATTTACATGTCAAACATGATCAGCCTGTGTTGATGTACTGTGACAACCAGGCAGCAATCCATATAGCAGCTAATCCAGTGTTCCATGAGAGGTCAAAACACATAGAAGCTGACTGCCATATTGTAAGGAATAAGATCCTTGAGGGTGCACTCAAAACCTTCCATGTTTCGACTAAGAATCAGTTGGCAGATGTGTTTACCAAGGCCTTGGGAGTGGAGAGTTTTTTAAGGCTAATTAGAAGACTAAGTGTCATAAATATTTTTGCTTCTCATGTGGAATATCCTCATACTGGTATGGAAGATCAACAGGCAAGAGCTGTACTCTTGAGGGGGAGTATTAAGAATGCAAAGAAGTGTTGCATATCTCAAGCCACACAGCTAGCTAGTAGTGTAGCTGGGACTGATGAAGGAAGCACTAGCTCAGCCACAAGACCAGCAGTCAGTGCAGCATTTGCTGATGAGGTACGCACTGATCAGACTACCAAGCTAGCATCAAAGGACAAGATCAACTCAGCAATCTTGGAAATGATTGAGTCCATGCCACATCATGAGTTCTTCATCCAGGATCATTGAAGAAGTTAGTTCCACAAATCTAGGAGTTAGTTACTTAGGCTTGCCACGTGTACAGCCACCAGAAAATTCAAATAACTGATTTTGGCGCCAATAGTTGAGTTAGTTATTTCTCTGTGTATATAAACAGAGTAATGTGTAGATGTTTATTCATTCAATTCATTTCATTGTAATTCATTCTTCAATCAATGAAATTCTCTCTATTCTATTTAGTTTCTCTGTTTCTTTACACTTTCTTTCTTTCTTTTTTAGCTCATCAGTATAGAGTCTACCCTACCCCCCTTGTAGTCGAATAGTTTCCTTGTACGTGCTTCTCCAATGGCCACAATTTTCGAAATTTCGAGTCTAAGCTACCAGGCATAAAGTGCGAGATTAGGCAGATATATCCTCAGATTTTCTGTATATATATATATGCGGATGACATGAAATACAGGTAAAATATGGATACAGTTTAGCTCCAAATGCTATCCTCTCTAATTCATTATACGGTGAATTTTCTTTTTTAAAAACATTACAACGTGAAAATTTATAAAACAAGCCACATGATATATTATAAAATTTGTGTAACTAAAAGTATATAAGGATAGTCTCTTCAATTGTCATATAATAAGTTGAGGAAAGCTAGTTCCAATTAGTTCAGAGCTAAATTTATTCCATAAAATATTTACGGTATGTTTGATAACTTCTTTTGTTTTATCTTCAAAAGCTTGTTTTTTTCTTCAAAAAATATGTTTGGTTAGCTTGGGAAAAAATGATTTTCAAAAAAAACATAAAATTTGTTTGGTAATTGTTTTTGAACCTTTTCATTTAGGAAGTGTTCAAAATAGAGGATGTAGAAAAGGACTTAGAAGCTAAGAGTATTATAGGCTTATAGCTTAATTGGTACATTCCAGTGTTTTAATGAAGACGTTTAAGATTAAAATTCCCCCTCCCCTTTGTAACTATTGAATTGAACAATATTTATTAGAAAATGACTTGGAAAATCTCATGCATTCCCTCCAATTGCTAACATCAAAACTAACCATAATCAGTTTTCAAATGCTTCAAAGTACTTAAAATCAATATACCTAGAGAAGTTTTAAAATGAAATATACTCTATGTAGCATTCAGCTCATAGCTTGAAACTTTAGTCATACGACAACGGAACTATATCAATCAAAGTTTCGTACTAGTGTAATAAAAGTAGGCATTTCAATGCTATAAGAAACAATCACTCATCCTCACACACATCAATGATGCATATTATTTGTCAACATCAATTCCGCAATCTGGTCCTTGTAAATTTCTATATTTTCTTACTTCCCTTTAATTGTAGTACTCCTGAGTAACATGGCATTACTAGGTTGGCTCTAATACCATTTTTTATAAATTGAGAAAATTCCTAATCACATCTACTCTACACCTCAAAAGGGCTAATCAACTTATAATTTGGGATCCACATAATCACACATAACCAAGATCTACCTAATAAACACCAATGTGGTACATTGTATTGGTTTGCATAATACACAGTCATACATTGCAATCAAGTCCACACAAGCTCCATATCTTAAATCCCTAATGTTCGTGTTAAGGACACTTGTTATGCTACTGCTACAGTACCCTGAGCCACATACACGAGATTGGTTGGTAGGCTTTAATACCATTTATCACGGCCCTGCAAAAGTGCAAGCCACTTCTCTATTATACCCCTAAAGAACTAATGTTATTACAATTAAGGTTATTCATAATCACTTCAATAGCAAAATATTTATCTATTAAGCATTTAATGTGTGACTCAGTCACTCAGCACATATCGCAGTCTAGTCCAATCCAATCAATTCCACACTCATAACAAACACATTTTATTTTTTATTATGCAAGGATTTGGTCTTTGCAAAATTATGCAAACCAAATGAGAATCATCCAAAAAATTAGAAGCAACATTACTTTACACACAAAGTATTATAAAATGTTTACAATCAGATCAAAAAGTCCTATAATTTAGTAAATTTAAAATGCCAAATTAAGTGAAAAGAAACCTTTCTTCAGAGCAAGAATAAAATCAAGCTTTTTCCTCATGTAGTTTGTAAAAAATTATAATTTCTAAAAACCTTTTTTCAAAGCAAGAATACTTTTCTCATAAAAACAAGTGGAAAATCCTTTCCCACACATTAACCCCTAAGGCTAATGGTGCAATTTTATACCCATCTTTAGAATAGGTTTAATATGAGTGATTGGACCAACTAAAGCATATTAGTCAGTCATAGTAGTATATCTTGTGCTTGTGTGCATTCATATACACAGAGGACTGGAGAGAGAGAGAAAATGTTTACCAAATCCAAAATTGGAGTTATCTCTTGGATTTTTTGTACAATGATGTCTCAATTCTTTTTTATATTCCATTTGAACCATGCATGTAAACAATCTCCACGTTTAAGGGCATGCTTGTGTTTTTGGACACAGTACTCATAGCCTTCAAAAGCTTTCTTAGAGCATCAGCATCAAAGAATTCTATCCTATTCTATTTTACCATTTCAAAAAATCACTTTATTATTTATACCATACCATTTTACAATACCTCCAGCATTCCAAAACTCTATTTTTATTAAAATATTATTTTTAATCTTTCTTTATTATTTATTTCTAACCGTTAGTTTTTTTCAGACTAGGCGTGATTGAATTACATTTTCCTAGGCTTTCCAACAGTCATTTTTTTTCCTCTCTTTCTCCCTTAACCTCTGGCACTGGTTCAACACACAAAGCCACACACACACACAGACCCATTATGCACCGATCAACCTATCCAAACCCATCACCACACACATAGAGCCACACACACACACACACAAACACAAACCATCAACAAAGCCACACACATAAACACAAACCACCAAACCATCAATAGAGCCCCACACATAAACACAAACCACCAAACCATCAATAGAGCCACACACACCAAGCTACACACAAACCAGTTGGAGCCAACAACGACCACCAGACCCACCACCCAAGCTACCGATCAGCAAACCCACACCGCCGATTTGAAACCCAGGCCATCGAAAATACCCAAAAAAACGCCGATGATCAACCCAGAAAAACGTCGAAGCCACATCGATCGGAGCTTGACCCATGATACACCGATCAACTCAGAAAATACCCATAAAATGTCGATGATCAACCCAGAAAAACGTCGAAGCCACTTCGATCGAAGCTTGACCCATGATACACCGATCAACCCAGAAAATACCAAGAAAACATTGAAGCCACGTGATCAACCCAGAAAATACCTTGAAAAACGCCCAGATCAACCCAAATCCAAAACCCATAACCCATAACCCACGGCCCACCATGCCGATCCACCACTTGACCCATGATACACCGATCGAAGCAAACCACACCCACATCGGAACAAACCCATCGAAGCCACATCGAACCCATCAGAGCAAACAGCAGTGAGAGAGAGGAAAGGGAGAGGGAGAAAGAGAGAGAGACGAGGAGGACAGTTGAGAGAGTGGGAGTCAGAGTAGAATAAAATATATATATATATATATATATATTTTTTTTTTTTTTTTAGAATACTGCTAAGTACAATTCTAACTTTAGAATTGTACTGTAGCACTATTGCAAAAAAATTTACAATAGTGGGCTTTACCATTCTCTGATGCAAACGGTTTTAAGGCTTAAAATGCCAAATTATCCTTAGATATGCTAATGCTCTTATATACTGGGTCATCTGCTGTATTCTCCATGTGTTTAAGAAGGCAGCTTCGATAACTTCTAGTAACACATATTGCATGACGGACACGTTGTTTTTTTTTATAGTGCTTGAACATCTTTTAATGTTTGATTCAAGGCAATAATAAAATAGTTCTTGAACATTATCGAGTTTGGAAGGAAAACAAACTACGACCGGAAATGAAGGGGAATGAAAAGAAGTAGGAATAAGGTAATTAGCTTGCACTTCAACAAGAATAAGGATAATCAAATTCGTCATCATTGCCATAAATTTGCTAATAAATTTCCTAGCCATCAAATTTTTTCTAATTCAAATTTTTGTTATTTTGAAGGAAAATTTAGAGCAATAATTAGAATTTGGACTCTTATGTCTTATATATAATAGAATAATAAAAAAAAGTTTTAAGAATAATGATGATTTTGTTAAGTAATTGAGCTATTTAAGCATTGTGATTTTTGAAAGTATTGGCAATTTTTAGTTGAATGTCTTTCACTATAAGTAATGTTTATTTGGCTAGAGTCACAAGGTTTCACAATATTTTTTATGTTAACATTTGACTCTTCATAGAACCTTTAAAATGGGTGCTAAAATTTAATATATTCTGACTAATTGTTTATTCATTCTTTAAAATATTCATTTAAAAAACATTTTGCGTATTGAGTACACTTTTTGATAGTATGAATAATTAATCGGTCTGAATACATTAGATTAAGCACCTATTTTAAAGGTTTTGAAAGAAAATCTTGGTTAAAATTTTTTTGTAAAGAAGTCATTTAACGTATATGAAGTTCCAATTGTCCTACTATTTGTTAATTAAAAGTGAATATATATATATATATATATATATATAGTTAAAGTTTCATTCGAATATTACTATTAAAAAAGTTGTGTTCTTGGTTAAAAAAATGTTATAGAACAAAGTATGGATTGTTTCAAATTATAACGAGACACTTTTTAACTATTAGAATAAATAAACTTGGTCAATTTAAAATGTGTAACCTTGAACGAAAGTAAATTTATTGATTCATTGCTTAGTCAAGAACAAATGCTATATAATACAAGATTTCCCTTAACAAAGTTTTAATTTAATAAAAAGCTAATAGAAATGGGGACCAATCACACTTTAAAAATTTAAATGACTGGTAGTGATTCCCAAAACTAAGTGAATCGCTAATAACCCACACAGAGTGCACACATAGGTTTCGCATATTTAACAAGCACTCATTCACATAATCGTCCCTTTCTTCTACACGAGAATGAAGAAGGGAAGGGGAGCTCTCTGTTACTTTTCTCTCCTTAATTCTTTGCACATCACAGTCACAGGTGGTCCACCATTCCTGACGAGAGGGTATTGACAATAGATATATACAATGTAGGTCGTCATATATAATGTTTGAACGTGGAGAAAATTTTAAATTAAAATTTTGTGTGAATCCTTAGAGTTTCTATATGAATCATTAAGAGAATGCCGTTGAATATAAAGTTAAGAAGGTTAGTTGGATTTTTTTTAAGGAATCTCAACTCCTAGCTTGACCAGAAGACAACTTGATTCTAAGTTAATCAGTCGAATCCATGACACTTGCGTGTAAAACTGTTTAAAACTAAAGCCATGACTTAGAGTCACGATTTCAGTTTAAAATGACATGTGCTCAATTGTAGGTTGATCGATCGAGTTTATGAGATCAATTGATAGAAGTAAAATCTTGATCGGTTGAGATTTAAAAAAAAAAAAAAAAAAAAAAAAAATTGCTTCAAACAACAAGTTTTGTGAACATGTTTTGGTACATAAAACCAACCAAGATGTCTCTCTAAAGGTACCTATTGAAAGGCCACACCCCATTGTCTATAAATCGTGATTAATATTCATTTTAAGACATAACTCTTAACCATTAAATAAAAATCGCAAGATTTTTCTCAAGAATGCTACTTGAAGAATTCTTGGAGTAGTTGTATCATGGGGAGAAATTTGCTGTAACCTTTTAGCATCATTTGTGTGAAGGCAAATATTATCCAAAGACGACAATGAAGATTCATGCCTCTAAGTCATTGTTTATCAATCATTTATTTGTTCTTTTCATTCATTAACCCCAAATTTCCCAACATTCCCAAGCTTGTCTTAGAATTGCCAATTAGAGGGAAAGGGTACATGGTCTGCATAATCTCTAGGGAATTTAGAGGGATGTTAGACTTACAAGTTTTTTCGTAATTAGGGGGAAAGAAGAGGCCACTATTGACAGAAGTTGATGAAGGTGTCGCCAAAAGAGAAGAGAGGAGTTTGAGAACTTGTTTACACGAGTCTTTGATTTTTGATAAAGAGGAGAATAGTTTGGGAACTTGATGATTTGCTATTTTATTTGAATTAAATCATACTTTTTTTATTTATTTAAGTTTAATTACAAAATTGGTTTTAGCATTAGGCTACAACCTTACTCAATATCTTTTTATTGGAGGTGAATTTTAATAAATGCACCATTGAATTACATCTTCTCTTCATTTATTCTCCATGCTTGCAAAATGTTTAGAAAATTAAAGTTCAATATTTATGTTATGAATAAATTTTTAAATTATAAGTTTTTGTAATTTAAAATTATGCATAAAATATAAGCTTATAGATCATATAATAAAAAATATTCGATTGACACAAAATTTGACATGTGTATTAAGATCGTAAAAATATATATAATTCAACAATTAGATTTTTAAAACATATAACAATGTTTATTTTATTGAGTAAGGTTACAACCAATTTTATGACTAAACTTTGTGCATTTTTTTTTTAATAGAAATGGTAGGAAAGTTGGAGCTTAGAAATTTTTTCTAGCAAAAAGCTTTATGAAACTAGAGTTAATTGATGTTGTCTTTGGTTTCGTGTTTTTTTTTTTTTTTTGTTTTTGGTTTTTTTTTTTTTTTTTTTTTTTTTAATTTGAATTTAAAGGGAGGATGGATTGGCCTCTAGATAGGGTTTCAGGGAAAAAAAATTTCAATTTTATTTTTGGTTCAACTAAATGAATAAAATATTCTATAAGTAAGTTTTTAATTAATGATACAAACTTGAGATGACATCATTATATATGAGTTAACGGAAACCTTCTTTGTAGCCACCAAAATAATAAAAACTAGTTGCTAACCCGTGCGATGCACGGAATAGTTAAACAAAATTTTTACACATTCACTTTTATTGATACAATCATTTGAAAATAATTCTAACTAATACACTTAAAAGGGTTAGTAATTTATAGTACTTACCCCCCACTATTAGTATACAGACACCAAGTGCGGTCGTCGTAACCCTTTGAAAGAACCTTCCCCAATTGGACCCTATCAAAAAAAAAAAAAAACACCCAATTAACAAAATTGATCCAAAAGGGTCTAAAAAGCACACAAAATCAATTCAAAAAACAAAAATATGAGACAAAGTAATTACTTTCCGCTGCCAATGAAATCGTCTTTTGTATTGCTTTTCCAAACTGCAGTACTTATCTCTCTAAGGCCTTCAATTAACGAAAACACAAACTTCTCTTGGAATACCGGAGTATTATGACCATCTATATACACATACACAAAAAACAAAATCAGCATAACTCACTATAACTCTATAGAAGCCTAAAAAATATAAAGAGAAATTAAAGGGGTTGAATTTGATATTTACGTTTGGAGAGAGAGTTTGCAGAAACTATGGCTTTATATTTCTTAACTTGAGAAAGGGGTAAGGTTGCTAGGGTTTTATTTCTTAACTTGAGAGAGGGGTAAGGTTGCTAGGGTTTTGAGGTGTTATAATGTTTTTATTTTTATTTTTATTTTTTATTTTTTAAATATTGTGCTGACGTGGAAAATTGTGGTGCTAGCAGAGGCTTCGGTTTTATATATATATATAGATTTCCAACATAAATCTTGGATGGAAACACTCTTGGACTTTGGGGCAATGCCCCCCAAACCTTTTTCTTTTATTATTATTATTATTATTATTATTATTATTATTATTATTATTATTATTATTATTATTATTATTATAACAATATTGTTATATAAAGTTACACTTTGTCATGTTAAAATTTTGTAAAAATAATATAAAATAGTTTGTACAATAACTTGGTAAAAATTATATGTACAAACTATAGTGGTAATGCCTAAAAGAACAAGTCATCCCATAATGGTTAATCCCCTATAGTTTATATAAGTAAGAACAACAGTCAAATCTAATATGGCTAAGTTTCTTGGTAAACCATCACCTAAAATTAGGAATCAACTTCAAATAATCAAGAAAAGAGGTAGAAATGAAACTTTCTTAAATTTATCTACCCTAGGGAGAGGTACTTTACCAACTAGCACATTTTCATCACCACTAGAGTCTCCCATTGCACCAGATGCTTGCCGATTTGTTGTGCTCCTCAATATTTACATGCATCATCATGTTCTCACCACAACAAATGATTTTTGCAATAAACTCAAAACTATTATAATAAACACTTATTGCAACAACAAAAAAATTTGTTAAACACTCATGCAATTTCCTCTTAGTGTTGCTTTTTGTTACAATAACCTATTGCCATAGACTTTATTGCAATAGTTTGCAATGAAATATTTTCATTGCAATAAGTTTGTATTGCAATATTTTTGAAATTGTAATAAAAAATTCGTTGTAATAAACTTTTTTTTTTCTTTTAATAATTCGATTATGCGAATTGCTTGAGTTTAGGTGGTGTAACATGAATTTGGATGTTGGTGTGGAGATCTACAGTCGTTCTAAGCTTGTATATGAAGCAATTAGATTGAAAAATAATTGTAAAACAAGGCCTACTCGTTTTGTAATCTAATGCAACTATTATTTGTCAATTATTTTGCAATCTCATAACAATAGGTCATTGCTTCATGATACTTATTGCAATATATTTCAAAAAAAAGTAACAAAAAAAAATGGGTCAAGTTATTTGCAATGATATATTTGTTGTAATTTTTTATTGCTTTATATTTTTCACAGTAATAGTTTGCAAAATAATCGTTATTATATTATTGTAATGACATCTTCATTGTAATAGGTTATTACTTTAAGATTTTAGTTGTAATAAAATGTAAAAATAATTGGTATTCATTTATTGCTGTAATTTCTACATTTTAAGTTATTGCAACAATTTTCCTATGAATATGTGTTAGTTGGAGCAGTATTAAGAAAATTTTAAATCTGTCGTTTTTGTTCCTCATATTCTATGACATTTTGGGGTGCTCATTTGGGGTGAGTACATTGTTGGTCCTGTTTTAGCCCTTCTTGACTTCTTGGTCTTTCCAATCATATGGAGTGTTCTTGAAGCATTAATAACTGTTAAGATGAATACCATATTCCCTGAGAATGGTGGTTATGTGATTTGGGTTTTGGCTGCATCAGGTCCTTATTGGGGGTTTCAACAAGGTTGGATGAAATGGCTAAATGGGGTTATTGAAAACGCGTCTACCCCTATTCTATTTCTTGATTATTCGAATTCGGCATAGGTAGTGGTTTATCGAGAATCCTAGTCGTGTTAGCATTGACTATAGTCGTCACTTACATGAACTATAGGGATTAACCATTGTGAGATGACTTGTTATTTTTATAGTTATTTTCTAAATTCTTTCTTTTGTAGTTATGAGGCTTGTAGCAATTCCAAAACTAGAGCCTTCTAGATGGTTATTTCATGCTAATTTGATTGTATTTCATACTTAATATATTGTATTTGTGGGATATTTTTATTAATTATTTTTCAATCTATTGCAATCTCATGACAATATATTATTGTTTCATGATTTTTATTGCAATAGATTGCAACTAATTGACAAAAATAATTTTAGTCAAGTTATTGCAACTATTTTTTCGTTCTAAATGTTTATTGCAGGCTTTAATTCAAATAATGATTTTATGTAAAAATGAAACTCTAGGCCAAAAGCTTATATCAGCTAAGAGCTATGAGCATCAAAGCATACATATCAAGTTTCAAAGAAAAAGAAACCCCCAAATCAATATATACAAGCATCAAAGAAAAATTACCAACATAAATAATATGTTATTCAAGTATGAAAGAACCCATATTCAAGCAAACAAAGCAAATGGAAGGGATAAAAGTAGAGAAAGTAGAGAGATTATTCCCTTGGATGATTAGCTTTGATAACAAGGAATGAAAAAAAATGAAGGTTTTCTAATAGTTTTGAGCTATTTTGGGGGTTGAGAATATAGTGGTAGAGGTCTAGGAGTGAGTAAGTGTGTAGAAATGAAAAATTTGTGTCCTTTTTTTACCAATAAAGTTTCCACAACTCATAAAGTCATTATTTGAATTAAAGTCTACAATAAACATTTAGAACGAAAAAATAGTTGCAATAACTTAACTAAAATTATTTTTGTCAATTAGTTGCAATCTATTGCAATAAAAATCATGAAACAATAATATATTGTCATGAGATTGCAATAGATTGAAAAATAATTAATAAAAATATCCCACAAATACAAGATAGTAAGTATGAAATACAATTAAATTAGCACGAAATAACCATCTAGAAGGCTCTAGTTTTGGAATTGCTACAAGCCCCATAACTACAAAAGAAAAAATTTAGAAAATAACTATAAAAATAACAAGTCATCTCACAATGGTTAATCCCTATAGTTCATGTAAGTGACGACTATAGTCAATGCTAACACGACTAGGATTTTCGATAAACCACTACCTATGCCGAATTCGAATAATCAAGAAACAGAATACGGGTAGACGTGTTTTCAATAACCCCATTTAGCCATTTCATCCAACCTTGTTGAAACCCCCAATAAGGACCTGATGTAGCTAAAACCCAAATCACATAACCACCATTCTCAGGGAATATGGTATTCATCTTAACAGTTATTAATGCTTCAAGAACACTCCATATGATTGGAAAGACCAAGAAGTCAAGAAGAGCTAAAACAAGACCAACAATGTACTCACCCCAAATGAGCACCCTAAAATGTCATAGAATATAAGGAACAAAAAATACAGAACTAAAATTTTCTTAATACTGCTCCAACTAACACATATTCATAGGAAAATTGTTGCAATAACTTAAAATGTAGAAATTGCAACAATAAATGAATACCAATTATTTTTACATTTTATTACAACTAAAATCTTAAAGTAAGAACCTATTACAATGAATATGTCATCACAATAACATAATAACGATTATTTTGCAAACTATTACTGTGAAAAATATAAAGCAATAAACAATTACAACAAATATATCATTGCAAATAACTTGACCCTTTTTTTTTTGTTACTTTTTTTTGAAATATATTGCAATAAGTATCATGAAGCAATGACCTATTGTTATGAGATTGCAAAATAATTGACAAATAATAGTTGCATTAGATTACAAAACAAGTAGGCCTTGTTTTACAATTATTTTTCAATCTAATTGCTTCATATACAAGCTTAGAACAACTGTAGATCTCCACACCAACATCCAAATTCATGTTACACCACCTAAACTCAAGCAATTCGCATAATCGAACTATTAAAAGAAAAAAAAAAGTTTATTACAATGAATTTTTTATTACAATTTCAAAAATATTGCAATACAAACTTATTGCAACGAAAATATTTCATTGCAAACTATTGCAATAAAGTCTATGGCAATAGGTTATTGTAACAAAAAGCAACACTAAGAGGAAATTGCATGAGTGTGTAACAAATTTTTTTGTTGTTGCAATAAGTGTTTATTATAATAGTTTTGAGTTTATTGCAAAAATCATTTATTGTGGTGAGAACATGATGATGCATGCAAATATTGAGGAGCACAACAAATCGGCAAGCATCTAGTGCAATGGGAGACTCTAGTGGTGATAAAAATGTGCTAGTTGGTGAAGTACCTCTCCCTAGGGTAGATAAATTTAAGAAAGTTTCATTTCTACCTCTTTTCTTGATTATTTGAAGTCGACATTC
Organism: Quercus robur; assembly: GCF_932294415.1. Lineage (NCBI taxonomy): Eukaryota > Viridiplantae > Streptophyta > Magnoliopsida > Fagales > Fagaceae > Quercus > Quercus robur. The sequence continues at coordinate 25,737,874 of NC_065535.1, read as the reverse complement.
CTAATTTTAGGTGATGGTTTACCAAGAAACTTAGCCATATTAGATTTGACTGTTGTTCTTACTTATATAAACTATAGGGGATTAACCATTATGGAATGACTTGTTCTTTTAGGGATTTCCTCACTTCTTCCTTTTGTAGTTATGGGAATTGTGGTATATCCAAAGTTAGAGCCTTCCAAATGGTTAGGGGTGAATTTACATGATGTAAATTGGAATTTGAATCTGAAAACTTTATTTTGAAATCTAAATTATTAGGACTCAATAAGCACACTTACCAGTGAAATGGACAACCCAAAGGGAACTCTTCCAAAGGCTTTGCTTTTATACTATTGGTAGTTCTTAGGTATTTTTTATAATTTGATTGATACTAGTTCCATTCTAGTGAACTATGAGTTGTGGATTAAGGGCTATTGCTCAAATATTGCTAAAATTCTTCAGGGAAATTCATTGAGATTGTGGATTATGGCACTTCAGCAATGCCAAATATAGGGATGTTTCTAACTGAGATATGCAGTGATTCTTTCCAAATTTTGGGTATGGTGGAACGAGGGATGCTGCCTAAATTCTTTCACAAGAGGTCTCGTCATGGAACTCCTCTGACGGGGATTTTAATCTCAACTTCTAGGATGCTCTTGTTGTTCTAAGCTTTCAATAGATTGTAGCAATAGAGAATTTCTTGTATTGTTTTGGAACAATTTTAGAGTTCATACCATTTGTATGTTTACGAGTAAAACATCTCATTGCATATGCATTGTGTTGATTTTTTCTACATGCAAGGTATTACTTGTAAGTAATTATATTGTAATGATTGGACTTGTGATGCAACCATGTCTATAGTATATGGAGAAAAAAAAATGATAGATCACGTTCTTCATTAGACCTCCCATATTTTTCAGGAATTCTCATGCCACAATGATCAATAGGTTATTACAATAAACTCAAAACTATTGCAACAAAATTTTTTATTGCAATAAACTCAAAACTATTGCAACAAACACTTATTACAATGAAAATTTTCATTGCACACTATTGCAATAAAGCCTATGGCAATAGATTATTGCAACAATAAAAATTGTTGCAATTTTATTGTTGCAATAACCTTTTGTTGCAGTAAATTCGTTACAATAAAGGATTTTTGATAAGTTATGGTCACATCTAATCTATCAAGCACCATCACAACGAAATTTTAATGTGATAAGTTATTGCAACGAAATTTTCATTGCAATAAATTATGTTTATTATTATTTTTCCATTAATCTATTTAAAAATATAAACACTATATTTAGGATTTTTATGTAGTCTTTGTTTGTTTTGACTTTAATGTTTTCTAGAAATTGTAGCATACTTTAATATTTAATAAAATTATCTTTACTAGAGGTTTTTCATCGACACAAACGGATCAATAGTATGTAACTTACCTATTTAACAATAACAAAATCAAAAAATCTACAAACGATACAAAATGCATAATACTTTATATTATGTATAATAGATACAAAGAATTTATATTAAACCACATAAGTTCAATATCACATAAGTAAAAGCTACCAATATACAATTAGTTGAATTAAGTCTAAATATCCAAAAACTTTGTAACTTAATTGGTTCCTCCCTATGCACAAAGTGCTTAGAAGTTTAGAAGGGGAAAATGTTTGAGCTGCAGGAATAACAACATATTATAATTGTCTCCACAAAAAATAAATAAATAAAAATAAATTGGAACGCTAATTTTGACTGTCCTACCGAAACACCATTCACACTCTATAATAGTCTTTATAGTAAGACTAAATTAAAAATAGAAAATATTAAATTGTTTAAATTGCAAGTTTTTGTAATTTATAATTATGCATAAAATATAAGTTTATAGATCATATAATAAAAAAATCCGATTAACACAAAATTTGACATGTGTATTAAGAACATAAAAAAAATACAATTCAACAATTAGATTTTTAAAATATGTGATGATATTTATTTTATTGAGTAAGGTTATAACCAATTTTGTGGCTAAACATTTATATATATATATATATATATATAGAAATTGTAGGAAAGTATAGGAAAGTTGGAACTCCAAAATTTTTTCTAGCAAAAAGTTTTATGAAACTGGAGTTAATTGATGTTGTCACTTGGGTTTCATGTTTTTTGTTTTGTTTTGTTTTGGTTTTTTTTTTTTTTTTTTTTTTGGCCTAGAGGGGAGGATGGTTTCGCCTTTGGATAGGGTTTCAGGAAAAAAAAAAGATTTCATTTTTATTTTTGGTTTAACTAAATGAATAAAATATTCTATAAGTTTTTAATTAATGATACAAACTTGAGATGACATTGTTATATATGAGTTAATAGAAACCTTCTTTGTAGCCACCAAAAAAAAAATTACCAACATAAATCTTGGACGGAAGCACTCTTGGACTTTGGGGGCAATGCCCCCCAAACCTTTTTCTTTTATTATTATTATTATTATAGTTATGAATTTTAACAATTTTGTTCAATAAAGTTATATTTTGCCCCCCTTTAACAATATCATTGGTTATTTTAAGAGTAATGCTATAGACACAAACTTTTTTTTAATATTTTTACAAACTATTGAGGTAAAAAATTCTTACTAGTTCACATCTAGACCCATCACTTACATTATTTTTTTACTTACCAATAATCACTATCAACAACTGCAATTTGTAAAAAGTTTTGTAGTTCTAGTGTTTTCTCATTTTAAATGCCACAAAAAATTATAAAATCTAATACAAAATATACAAGCCCAAAAAAATAGCCAAACAATAAAAATTACCAATAACAAAGCTAAAAAAATTAAGTCTAATAAACTAATTTTACCTAAAACAAACAATCAGGCCTTCGAAAAATTTTAAACAAAATAATTTTGTCCTTGCCCAAAAACAAAAATAAATAAATAAAAACCTTCACTAGCTAATAAGCACCCATCAGCTTATTTTACTATTCAACTTATTTTCGTTACTATTTATAAGCTCATTGCACTTTTTGGTACTATTTATGGGTCTCATTGTACTATTTCAACTAATTTTTACATTTATTTACGGTACTTTTAGAAAAAAGTTTTCAATATTAACAAAATAAGCGGATCCCAAACAGACTCTTTAAAATAGGTTTCTTAAAGTTCCCACTTCAATCCTAACACCCCTACCATGCATTTCTTACTTTTCTAAATATGGCTGTGCTTGACCGGCAAACTTAATTTATGTACGTAATATGGCAATAAGGGCACAAAATTTTCGCACACCATTGTAATCTTCTCTAGCTCTAGATTTTGTTTTGTCAAGCAAAACTTATCTTTTTCCCTCTGAAGTTAAGTATGGAAAATATGGCTGCAACGAGCGTCACAAAGTTTATGGTTTTGGCTGTTCTTGTTGCGATCATGCTCCTCATCTTCACTGAGGTGGCTACTGCTGCGGTTGATAATAATGCACAGCCGGAACTTAAACTTGGTTTGTAGACTATTAATGGCCATCTTTGAGCATCTTTTATTCCACTTGGCTCACATGTTTCATTTAGCTTGTATCGACACTCTAAACCTTCCTATGCATTTTTAAAATTACAGTAGAGGATTCAAGTAATAGCATAGCAACTTATCAAAAAAAAAAAAAAAAGTAATAGCATAGCACTAATGACATTTTCATGTCATCTCATATCTGTTGTTTAAAGCACACCCTCCTCCCTCATTATTTACCTTATTAGAGGGAAAAAAAAAAAAAAAAAACTATCATCTATTTGCCAACCCGTTTTTTATAACAGTACTAGAGATACTATAAACTTTATTACATAAGTTTATAAAAATTTATGTTTTACAAATCATAAAAAATAATTTTAACACTCATTTATTATATTGCTCAAGTCATATCAATACTTTCATTGACAGATAGTTTTGGATAATAAAATTTAAAATAGTTGAAGCATTTTCCTATTCAAAAGCCAAGCTTATATGTATGGAGTTATAGGATCATGCAATTTAGCATGAACACCTCAACCATTTTTCTCCGTTCAAGCAAAATTAAAAGTTAAGATAAGAAATTAAAGCCTGCACTCAAGAGTGATGGCTGCCCTTTTTATCCTCTCTTTATTTCTTTTTCTTTATTGATTTATTTATTTTTAAAATTTTAAATTAGCATAACATTATTAAAGAAACAGAGAGAGGGAGGTTTTGATAACATAATATTTGTCTATGCAGGAAGAAGGCTACTTCAAGCGGAATACAACACAACTGGTCGAGGAGCATACAATAGCTACCACACGGTCCACACCACTGGGCGAGGATATAATTGATTTCCTAATCATTAATAATTTGTAATACATGTAACGGTGTCCCAAATAGTTGCTACCTTGTACTATTAAGCTTGATTCCAGAACCCCTAATATACTTTGGTTCTGGATAAGTTGTTGCTAAATATGCAATAATGGAGGTGGTGTCATATATATGTTACTTTGGGATGGTAATAATGAAAAGGATGTGTGAAGTCGTGCGTTTATATGAAAGTACGTAGTGGTAAAAAAATTGTCTATTTTATTATTATATATTATGAATAAAACAACATACTTGGGATACATCTTTTTAGGAAACGAAACTATAGAAAATTATTTTTTCATACCATTTGTATACTTTCACATTAGATTTAGGTGTTTATATTTTGGATTAAACTTATGTACAATATTTTAGATGCTGTTTTTTAGATTTTTCTCTTAAAATTCTATCATATGGTTATTTAATTAAAAAATACATTTTTATCTTATGAGAAAAAAGTCACTCGGCAAAGTCTTAAAAAAAGAATCTAAAGAACAACACCTAAATACTACACCTAAGCCTTCTTTTTATATTTTTTTTATAGGAAACTCCATATTCAACAGGACACCGATAATATGTATGTATGGTCGATATTTTGAGTGTGGGACAAATATATATAGATTCTTCTGCGACATCTTCTGTTTTCCTGTCTACTGCATAAGCTAAATATTTTGCAGCCTTTTTTACAATGCTCACAGACCCTGCAGTCGAACAAATATATGACCAATTCTCGTCTAGCTATATGTTAGCTGGTCTGTGTCCTATTCTAAAACAAGTGTCTCATATTGAAATGTTGATGGGGGCGTAACTTGGAATTGCCATATGCCGCTACAGTTAAATTTTAAATTGATGTTAGTGGATCACCTATTGACTGCAAATGTTATATCTTCTTAGACAACAAAACAGCTTAGTAAGAGCATGAAAATTGGTAATATATATATATATATATATTGAGTTTTACTTATGTATACACGGACATGGACACAGGTACGGGTACGATATGATTACACGAGCAATTTTTGAATAATTATAACATAAAACTACAAGTACAACACCGGTATGATACAAGTACGGCACAGGTATGATACTTTAAATGAAGTATCCGTACTTCCTAGATTACAAGTGAAACACGAGCAAAATTAGGGATAACAATGGTTTGGGGTAAGGTCGGATCATGGGTGCCCTCCCCCTATCTTGTCTCATCTTCAAGCAAGGAAGACCAATATAGAGCAGGAGCGAAACAAGTTGGGTTTGGGGCGGGTTGGAGAGACAAGTATTTTGAAGGTTATATACATATATATATATATATATATAAAATTATATGTATAAATTATTTAAATATATATATTAAATAAAATACACGCACACATATATATACACACATTTGGGGTGGGGTGGGGCGGGGCGAGGCGGGGCAAGCAAAACCCATCCTCAGCCCATCACTTCTTCAGGTTGTGGAAATTCATGTAGGGTGAAATAGGGCAGACAATTCAAGCGAAGTGAAGCAAGAATTTTTTATCATCCCTAAAGTAGACACTCAATAATAGTATTAATAGATAAAAAGCTCACTATCTAAAGGATACAAAACAAATGATAGAAACACTCACCACTTTAAGCAATCCACCTAAGTGATATTGATGTAGATACCTCATTTTTCACCTCTTATGACTCAACTCCTCATTCCTTAGAGGGCTTATTCTTGTTAATGGCCTAACCAAGAGAATCATTAAAATGGAAGGAGTTTTCGAACAAAGCAAAACCCATCTATACCCTAGCTTTGCGCCCGAAGAATCTTAAGCTTGCACACGCTGATTAAAGTTTTTGGAGTTTTGTATGAAAAGTTTTTTGGGATTTGAGGTGTAATGTTGATCCAACATCGCCTAAGAATGGCTCTGCACCCCATCTTGAATACTAAATTAAGGTCAGTTTGGGGCATTTTCTAAAACACATCAAAATCACCTGATCAAAAGAAGTGATTCAAGATGATGTGGCGAGCAGGTTGGGTGGGATCAGTTGAGCTCAGGTCAAAAATGGGTTCACGATCAAAAAAAAAAGTCATTCAAATAAGTTTAAAACAGATTGGGTCTACTCATATTTTTTCACATGATTTTTTTTTTTTTTTAAATTGTATTTACTTGGAAAATTATGCAACAAATTATTTGGTGCGACAATAAAAAAATTAACAATAATTGATCTTACAATTAATAGGTAGATATACAATCCTCAAAAGTGTCATTTCTTTACCATGATTGGTCCCACGACAGATGGATACAAAACTACTAATTAAAAATGACACAAAGTATAACTCAGAATCACAATATCATGGATTTAAGTACAAATTTAAGTGTGCACAACAATTTGTACAAAACATTAAGCCCATTGTAAAATTATACATGTGTGTTTAAACGGTAACTAATAACATTATTACTTTTAAGAAACAAAAGGCATGGATTCATATAGCTGTGTTTAGAGGTGATAGTTGAAAGTCGTCTTCTTAAAAGAACACTACTTTCGTTTAATTATTTTGAAATTTCAAAATGAATGTGAAGATTGGCTCATCTCATTTCTTGTGAAATTAACAAGGCATCTTAGTCAACATGGCTTTGACATTGGAGGAAATTTGGAATCTCAGGAATCTAGCCCTACACCACGGCAGCCCCATTGATTTGCTGTCTTCCATCCGGTCTATTCGCATAAAGTTTAACGAGCTCTCGCTATCCCAGCTCCTGGTCATACCCATGCTCACCAATCTTCGTGGTCTCCTCCTCCCCCCGACTGGATTAAAATTAATGCAGATGCGGCACTATCCACCACTCATGCTTCCCTCGCTGTGGTTGCTAGGGACCACCTTGGTGTTCCCATCAAAATCTGGGCTAGAATCATTAAGGTAACCTCCCCTCTTGTGGCTGAATCTGAGGCGTTACTCTGGGCGACGCAGTTGGCTGCGAAGGAAGGTTGGATCCAGGTGATTTTTGAGGGAGATGCAAAGGCGTGTTTTGATGCTGTCAACTCACCTGACCTCTCCCCACCGTGGGCCATCAAAACTACTACTGATAACATCCTCTCCGTTCGGTCTTCTTTTATGTTTTCTGCATTTAATTGGGTCAGACGTTCCTGTAATTGTCTTGCCCATCATGTTGCAAAATTTTCTTTATGCTCTTTATCTTCTTTGTTTTTCAATAAGGATAATCTTCCCCCTGCCTTTGTGGCTCTCTGTAAGGAAGATTACCCCTTGTGTTCTTCTTTCCTTTCTTAATGAAATTGCAGCTTATCAAAAAAAAAAAAAAAAAAAACAAGGCATCTTAGTTTTTATCATTATAAATGAACACAACTTACAAATGAACCACCAATAAACGTATCTTGGCACCCGAAACAATGTTTCCAATGTGTTGCTATAGAATAAGTGAATAAATTGACACTTTTCCACTACTTACTAGTAGAGATCCTAGTTACATTTACGGACTCTGTTGCGTGCAAAAGGTTTAATAAATGAATAAAGAAATACTTGTTTCACACAACTTGTTGTACACACTTTTACACAAACTTCAAGTCATGATTTCATTACAATTTCTGCATCTCTAAAAGTGTGTGCAATAATATGTGTGTAATAAACACTAATTAAATGAATATTATTGCAGCGACTTAGAAAGAAAAACAGAACAAACCCTACTCTAAACACATGGAAACTTTATCGGTACCATATGTATTAAACTCATTCTTCACAATATGTTCACCCAGGCTTGTTGAATTTTTTCTTCATCAAGCAATGGTTCAGGTACACTATCTAGCATGGCTTTATTAAGTCTTCCTGTTGCTCCAACATTGTAGTAAAATCTGTTGGCACTCGCACTTCTCTTTCAGCACTAGTTTATTGTCATAGTTGATTCTTCTTTATCACCAATAATATTTTTTCATTACCAATCTCATCATTTTGGAGGAAGAATCCATTGACTCAATCCTCGCACAAAGGACTTGGATATGGCTTTCGTGATGGGTTACATTGATACCGAAGCAGTATTTTATTTATTTATTTTTTTATATATATACAATATAGAATTTCTATTCTAACCTAATTTAAGTATATATGTGTGTGAATCTCTTTCCTAAAAACTTGAACCCTGACCCTTGTCCTCCACACTCCACAAGCACTTATACTTGTGGAGTAACTACCGTACCAAAAGTGCGCGATAATATACCGAAGCAGTATTATGATTGACTGATTTAAGTAGAACTAAAAAATAATAATAAATAAATAAATAAAAACCCCAGTAACTGAGTAACATGAAGGTAGAGACGGTTCTTTCATTTCTATCCAATTAGATATGGCAGGCTTGTCTCTTCTATGAAACATATGGGTCTGTTCGTCAAAAAAAAAAAAAAAAAAAAAAGTAACATATGGTTCTAAACTTTTGAGCGGTGCAGATGGGCTGGAGCTGTGCACATACATAGCATAAAGTCTGATGAAACAACAAGATCCATTCCTTTTCTTTTGTATATGGGTTGGGCCACTTGTGGCCGACCACCCCATTTTTTCCTTAGGCCATCATTTACTTTATTTTATTTTACAAAAGCTGCGTTAAGATCTATGATCCATCCGACCAAATAGAGATCTAGCGAAGGAAAAGCACCGGCCCTTGGAAGAGCCAAGGCACCAGCCCTTGGAATTTTGAAAAGCCACCAAAATCCAAAATAACTAAAATTCTCCAAAGCCATTGAAATGACCAAAATATCCTTTAAATCACCAAAATTATCAAATTATTCTAGTAGTAGTAACCACCAAAATACCTATGGACCTCCAAAATAACTAAAATACCTCCAACTTCTAAAATAACAAATACAACCAAAATAGCTCAAGAACCACTAAAAATGACCAAAACATTTGTAAAGTATTATACAATTTTAATAATATTTTCTAGTGAATTTTTCCAAGTTGGTCAATTTGATTCCCAACAGCAAGCTTTGGGCCATTTCCAACTTTTCATAATATTGTTACTTGGACAAAATACCATCGAATTTAATCATATATAGGTTTATTGGGCTATTCTAAAATTTTTTGAGTTCTCGCTTCTCCTTCACCTCTATGGCTCTATCTGTGTTAGAAATGATTGACACATAAAATGAATTGTATCAATGATCAAGGCTGCAGATCAATCAAAAAGCCTAATACAGATGTTGTAACATCTAATACATATGTATTCACTATTCAAAGACATAATAATTTCATACAACCGCCCCACTTTATGAAAGAAATATTATTTTCGTTATAGTGGAAGTTCAAAATAGTTGATTTATACTAAGCTTAAAGAGAAAGAAATAATACGAATAACACGAGAGCATGAAAGATGAGAAGGAGATTACTTGAGAGCATAATTTGTGAGCAAAATCCAAATGACTTGCACAGGGAAAAGTGTTTAACTGTTTATCCTCCATGGGAACCTTGCACCTCACCATTATGCTTGGTGCAATATACTGTCCTTGCTCAAATTACGAAAAGGACCCATCCTACTCTATTTGCAAAAGGGCTTGATATCAGTTATTGAGAAGATAAACACCTTGAAGAGTTTCATTAAATAATTAATATAATATATAGAGACACATTTTAACCCAAAAGGCCTAAGCTCAATGTGTATGTGCTCAATTATGTTATTTTAACTACTTATTCTTCTCATCATTATTCAATATGAGACTTCACTTGTAAACCCAACAAAAAAGAAGTGTGAGCTCAAGGCCTATGAATTGGGAGGTGTAGTCCTCCTTAAGTTTATATAGGCCCATTGTAACAGTAACACACTGTGACTTTTAATTATATCTTCATCTCTCTTTTATTTTATTTTATTTTATTTTTTATAGTCACTATATATCGCCATCGATTGACATAAATGGCATTTTTCATAATTGTTAACGTGGTTGTAATTGGTGCATCATAAAAGTAATACTAGTGAAGAACCCATATAAAAGATTAAAAGTCATGTTTCCAATAACAACTTATTATATATCCTAAAAATATTGTGAATATTTTTTTCTAACCATTTTAAAATAAATATGCCTGAACAATCTTTGTAATAAGGAAATATGATGGTCACCATCTAGGTTATGTATAATGGTTAAGGTCTTGGTGTAGAATAGGTCTTGAGATTGAAAGTGCAACGATATAATGACTAAATAGACTAAATCTCGAATCAATTTATTCGAAATATGAATTTTTATTCCTGTTTTAAATGCCTATTTAAAGGCTTCTTAAAACTTAATAGGTAAGAACAAACATTTCTATAAAAATTCAATTTTGATTAAATACTCCTCAAAATTTTACAAAATAAAGAATATATTATAGAATTTTCTAAAAAATACTATATTTATATATATATATATATATATATTTTAAAGGTATTCCAATGAAATGTACAATATCTTATGTCATGAAACAACTTATACTTTAATTTGGTTTGATCAGGTCAAATTATGGTTTAGCCCACTCGAGGGTACATATATGAATCCCTATGAATCTCACAACTTGTAGTCTCATCTAAACTCCTTAGTTATTCCTTTTTGCATGGGAATGAACAATTATAATCATACTTAATAGTGGGTTCTAGTTAGGTCAACTAGTAAATTCTCTGATGGTTGAATAAGAGATCTGGGATTCAATTTTCACCTACACCAAAAATTGATTGGTATCTTGGTTTGATAAAAAAGAGCTATTGTAGGGGTAGACACTATAAGTTGAAATTCTCTCAAAAAATAAAATCATGCCTAACTAAAATTAGAAAAAAGCAGTCTCTCTCTCTCTCTCTCTCTCTCTCTCTCTCTCTCTCTCTCTCTCTCTCTCTCTCTCTCTTAGGGCTGTAAACAAGCCAAGTTTTATTGAGTAGTGTGTGTTTGAGCTTGACTCGTCAATAAAAATCAAATGCTCAAGCTTGGCTTGAGCTTGAGACAAGTCTAAAAACAATGTTTGAACTTGAGCTTGTGAGAATGCCAAAAAGTTTGAGTTCGGCTTGGCTTGGCTTGATTAATTAGTCAAGCCAAGCTCGAGCTTAATATCAAGCTCAAACTCGAGTTCAAGTCAAGTTTTTTAGCTTGGGATCCAAAAAAATTACATCATCCAATGCTTATATCACCAAAAATCAAGTAAACAAATATACTTACATACATACATATATATATATATATATATATATGTGTGTGTGTGTGTGTGTGTGTGTATATAATATACTCATTTTATCATACTTTTAACACCCGTGATTAGAATTTGTTCAAATTACAACTTTACATAATTAAATCCATCCATCATCATTTATTGTCTATAGCTTGAGTAATTGTTCAAAATACAATTTTTACATCCACATTTGTCATTCGTACAACTATAATCTTCACAAATCTAAATAAATTAACATTCCAAAACTTATGTGTAATGTTATAATAATTAGTTTATTTAGTAAACATATATCAAGCTATAAATGAGATTAAGCTTGGCATGTTTTGTATCAAGCCCTATTGTTCACGAGCTTATTCACGAACAATTTTTTTTGCTTGAGCTCAGCTTGTTTATCAAACAAGCCTAAAACTAAGGCTCAAGCTTGGCTTATTTGTAAACAAACGAACATAAACGAGCTTTTTATCGAACCGAGTCCAAGTTGTTCATGAATGGCTTGGTTCGTTTACAACCCTCTCTCTCTCCTTTATAATTTTATTTTATTTTTTGTGAAGATCGGGGTGGGCGTTGAGAACATGATTGATAGTTTATTTCATGGTTTTCTATTTAAAAAGAATGTGACCACATGTAAACAGGGGGAGCCAAGGGCCCCAAACTTTTTAAAATTCCTTTATTTCCCCATATGTCATAGTATGTTTACAAGTATACCCCTTACAAAAATACCACTTGGACCCGTCAAAATTTTATAATTTTTTAAACTCTTGTGAAAGTTGTAATCCTCCAAAAATATATGTTAAGTGTATGTATATATGTAGTTTATAAATATAGGATAAGAAGTGTTTTTTTTTTCTATGTATAAAATGTAATAAAATCTCCCAAATTATGACCAATGAATGTTATTTATGTTGATTATGTGTCTACAATTTGTAATTTATTTACTCACAATCTTGGTCCAATGTAATGTAACTGTTAAGAAAAATGTCATATAATATTTATATGACTTATAAGTTACAAAGTAAATGATCATATGATTTGAGAATATATCTGCACACACATGCCTATATAATATTCCTTTTATATCTCAAAAATGAATAAAAACGTAAAGTTTAAAAAACAATTTCAAATTACTCTACATATAAATGATAATGGTATAATTTTTTCTTTTCAGCTTGTAGTTATGTGTTTTTTTTTTTTTTTTTTCCTCAACAATTTGATAGTTACAATGTGGAATGAAAGAATTTGAACCCTGGATATTTCCGTTGAAAACACCACAAAGTATCACCTGAAGTATAGGATTCTTAGCTAATTTTGTGTTTTTTAGTGTTGGAGTAATTACATACAATTTTGTAATAGACATACACATACATATCTATAAGATTGAGGATCTACAAAGTTAACTTTTTGGCTTCGCCATTGGTGATGGTTAATCATAAAACAACTCAACAAAATGAGGAAGTCCTAATTATATTGGTTTACAAAAATTAAATTCTAAAACTGTTGGAGAGAATTCATCGTGGATAATAACTTGTCACACTCATAAAATTTTTGTTTTTTATGAAATAATTTATGATTTCAATTAGGCTATATTTTGATTGGTGGAATACTTTGGAGACTTTTTGAAAGTTAAGGAAAGAGCGCACAAATTTTTTTTCAATTTTTTAAATTAGATTTATTTTAAAATGTTATAACTAGAAAGAGATTATGAAATTTAAAAAGTTTTACTATGGAAAAAATGTGGTTTTGAAAACGCTTTACAAAAGGACACAATATTATATCCCGAAATATCTTTGAGGACTTTTTGTAACGGGCCCTTAGGGCTAGTCCTAGGCCCAAGTGATCTCGGCCTAGAGCCGGCCTATTGAAAAGTGTAAAGTACTGTAATCATCAAGACTGAATTTGCTCCTAACAACAACGACAACAACAAAATCAAGACTGAATTTGTTATATAAATATATCTTTTTTTGTGTTATCTCATGTAAAAATTTTTATCTATTTTAGTATAAGAACTTACTCTTTTTAAATTTTTTAAAAAAAAAAAATATTTACATGCTCACTTTTCAGAACACCTCACATTACATTATCTATTTTACTTTACATTTCATTAAAATATTAATTTTTATTTTTTTAATTGTTTTCTTTCTCTTCACACGCGATCACCACTATCCACTCTCTTCCTTCATAATACCTAAAAATAATAATAAAGAACTAAATGAAAAATAAATAGTGACAGTGTATATTTACATAGCTATTATCGTAACCATATTTTTTTATACAAACTTTGCATGGTTTGATGTATATGAATTTTGGGTTTAATTAAAAAACTAAAATGTGCTCTTCTTCTTTTTTTTCTTTTTTCTTTTTTTCTTTTTTTTAATTTTTTAATTTTTTATTTTTTTATTATAAGCACTTATGCAAGTAGTCTAATGCATGGCAGGTGGACTTTGTGTGTAATGTATGGTGAATGAGGCAGAGTGGCTGCAAAACCAGAGTGTCTCCTCATATCTATCAAGTACCTGTACTCAGGAGCTTTCCAATATTTTTTATGAAGGGTAAACACTTTGCGAGTGTGTGTAATAAATATTAGCCAAGTTTGGCTGATATTTATTCAATTTATGTTCTTCTCTTTGCTTAAAAATTTAACGTGGTTAGCAGGGTTTGTCATAATTCATATTATAAACTATTAATATGTATGATTAGTAGTGAATTCTCTTTGACTCATCTGGTAAAAACTTTTTGTGGTAAAAAATAAGAGATAAAATTTGAATTCCACTTTTATTAAAAATTGAAATAAATTAAAAAATAAAACTTGTATGATTAGTCTTATCGGCTAGGTTTTCAAACCCAGTGGTAGTTAACAAATCATATGTACCTACAATTCTCATTGTTTACAGTGGGAAGAAGGATAGTGAAGATCACGATGGATGGACGAATCAGCCTTGTGTATTGGCATTACATCTAGAGCAAAATCTGGCAATAACTTCTATCAAAATTAAAGGATGAGGACCTCTGAGTGAAAAAGTGTAAAAATATGTAAGTGTAAAAATATGTGTAATGTTATTTAAATAACGGTAACAAACGGACTCTAAAGATGTGGCCATGCTTGCTTTAAAGTTATTATTTGTCATTTTCTTTACCAATTACATACAAGCTGAAGCTATATTAACCCACAATTTTATTGCCGACTTAATTATCAACCAAAGAATTTCAAAAAATGACCTACTAATCTTAGATCTAAATAATGAGGAAAATTATGCACTACCTCCTAAATTATACTTTTACATTTATCTCTTAAATTATGAAATTGCATATTTACTCTTCTAAACTATTATTTGCGTAATATTTGTCTTCCTAATTAAACTATGAGACTCCAGACTTACTCCTCTTAAACTATTATTATTATCACATTCCTTGAATAATAGTTTAAAATGTAAGAGATTCTCCCAAAAAAAAAAATGTAAGTATGCATTCTTATAGTTTATGGTGGGGTAAATGCAAAATGGGTATATTTAAGAGGGCAAAGGGTGGATTCTCATAGATTAGAGGGATAAGTGTAAAAATGGGTATAGTTTAGTAAGTGTGTATTCTCATAGTTTAAAAATGCATGTGTAAAATATAGTATAATTAGAGAGTAAAGTATAATTTCTTCTAATAAAAGCTGGTTCTTTTAATATCATACCATTTTTTGCTACAACTTGTTGAAGTGAACAATCACAAATGGTGGATTATCATCTTTTAACGTCATCATGTGTCATGAAAGCAAGTAATATGACTCTTTCATTTGCATGGCTAGAATTGTTCCAACTTCCCATAGCTGGCCCATGAAAACAATGACACCGGAAAGGCTGCTTTAGCTAGGAATTAACAATGCCTATCAACAAATATGTCTTTAGCTATTTGTCATTATCCTTTTTTTTTCTTCTTACCTCATCAAAATCAAACAAATCAA
This sequence comes from Quercus robur, assembly GCF_932294415.1. Classification (NCBI taxonomy): domain Eukaryota; kingdom Viridiplantae; phylum Streptophyta; class Magnoliopsida; order Fagales; family Fagaceae; genus Quercus; species Quercus robur. The sequence continues at coordinate 25,722,469 of NC_065535.1, read as the reverse complement.
GCTTATAGTTCTTTTAAGTCTGTAACATTTGTTTAATCCAGTAGCGTTTGTGTTTGTACACCCAGGTGATCTTATGCCACCTTAAATGGACCCTAGCAGATGGTAACATATCTCCTACCCAGGCTACCCTGATAGCAAACTCAATAAACAATAGCTACTCACGTCTGCCATCCCTATAATCTATTTGTGTCACTTCTCTTTGTCATTGAACGGGACCAACATAGGTTCTACCCCTTTGAATTTTTCTTTGAATCCGCCAATACTGATTTTCTTAATTCCTATGTTTGACTCGAATTCAGGACATATTTATTTAACATATTCACTTGATGGATTGACACACGTCTCCAAGTTGAGGGGACGAAAGTAGGTGGTGGAAGATTAAAAAAATCACATTTGAGTTGTGATCTTATTACAATTACTTTAAGTTGAAGCTTGCATTCCAAATTATGTGGTCCTGTCCATCAAAGTGCAAATCTGGATGGAGATAATGGCACGGTGAAAATATCGGCTAATTGATCGCCACGGACAATAATCGAATAATAAGAGATTTGTTGGCGACCATATCTCAAACAAAGTAGAAATCATTTTGAACATGTTTTATGCAAAATATGGAAAACTGCATTTGAGGAGAGGCAAGTAACCCCGGAGGGCTCACTATATATATATATATATATATATATATATATATGAACACCCAGCTCATTTAGCAAATACTGTATCTTAAAAGGAGAAAAATCACTCTCGTCTATCATATAGCAAAAGAAGAGAAAAACAACATCATCCATCAAGCCAGTATCATCCATTAAATAAGTTCCTCATAAATGACATGAGTAACGGTTAACGCACAAGATAGGCAAAAGCGTAACCGAGAGACCAACGGATAAAAAAGGTAAAAGACCATTGAAGTCTATAACCTCTTCGCATTCATTATTGATGATTGTTAATTTATCAAGATCATCCATCTCTAGACAGAAGAATTAAATGTTATTCAATGCAAGACATAACGTACGAACATCAATGACAGATGGAGCCATAAAAGATATTCAATGTCCAAGATAGCTAAGAAGTAACGTACCACACCAACAAACAAATAACCGTTAACAGACAATAAAAGTCAGTCATTATTACTAACGGCTCTATATCCCATAAATGCAAATATTCATCTAGACAATGAAGATAAGGACTATAAAACCCACACAAACCAAAGGGAGAGGGTACATAATTCTCATCCCAAAAACTACTCTTAAGTTGAATTCTTTTGCAATATATTTCAATTGAACTTCATTCTAACTTAATTATCGGAAAGTTTTTGGCAAACACCACACTAGTGTATTTCTTTCTCTCTATTTCATATTTTATTGCAGGTTTGTCTCTGAATGAATCCAACATCATTGTCCTTCTACATAGATAAAAACTCAACTAACGATTTTCTGCATCATCAGTAACCATTTAAACTTCTGCAGCGGCATTGGCAAGGCCTTGTCGTTATAATAGCTCCAATGCTTGATCATGCAATAGTTTTATGCTTTTTATGACCCCAACAAATGTGATTCTCACGTAAATTAGGAGACAAAAAACTCCTATTTGCAGATTTGCGATCATCATGTCAACTAGGCCAGCCAATCAGTGTTTCAGCTGCAAACCAAAATGAAATGTATGCTTGCGATAACGCAAAGTCTTTATACAAACTGCAGATGAAGGATTGTAGGTTTAGGCATACATTGAGATACTTTATTCACTGTATAGGTTATATCTGGCCAGTGATGGAGAGGTACTACAATGACCTTAATAGTGCTTGTGCATAAGTTAACGTCATCAAATCGATCTCCTTCAATGTCAGAAAGAGGAGTAGATGTATGTATAGCTATGGTAGAGTTGACTGGCTTGGCTTCCAACATTTTAGTACGGTTAAGAATATCTAAGATATAACATTTTTTTTTTTTTTTTTTTTTTGGTGACAATAGAACACCAAGGGATTTTAGCACCACTTCAATTCCTAGAAAGAAATTGAGACCAACTTATTCCTTAATAGCAAAGTCAGTTAGCAAATGCATAAGGAAATCATCAATAGCAGATGATTAGATGTGGGAAATGATGATATCATCCTCATAGATTAAGAAAAACATAGTTACTAGTTTAAATGAACAAAGACGAATCTGATTTAGATCCTTCAAAACCAAAGTTAAAGGAACCAACTAGTTAGTCTTGAAAACCAAGCTCGTGGGGCTTGTTTCAAGCCATAAATGGATTTTTGTAAATTACAAATATAATGTGGAAATCATGGGTGGGTGAATTCCAAAACTTGAGACATATAAACCACTTCAGACAATTGACTACGCAAGAACGCATTTTGAAAATCAATTTTTTGCACGTACCAACCCATAATATTCTTCACCAACGATCCAAGGTTGGAGCATAGTTGAAGTTCCTTTTTTTTTTTTCTTTTTTTTTGTGAGAAGGAGCATAGTTGAAGTTGAATCTAAAGGATATATATATAGACGCATCAAAAGAGAGAATGTACGTATATTAATGGGTTTAGCATTAGGGCTGGAAGTCTCATTGGAATCCAAATCAGGTTGTTGATGAAACAATTTTGCAACAAACCTTGTTTTGTACAACTCAATAGAGTCATCATCATGATGCTTGATTTGAAAAACCCATTTGCAGCCAATGAACTTTTGAGCTCTATTAAAGGGAACGGTATACCTAATACAATTGCGAAGGAGAGCATCAAACTCCACTTTCATGGCCTATGCCACTATGGGTGCTTAGCAGCAGTGGAGATAGAGATGAGAAAGAAATTTGAGGCTCAAGCCAATAAATTATAGTCAATTTTACACACATATATTATTTAACTTTCTATATTACAGTTTTTTTGTTTAAAAGTCATTCTTTCTTTATGAAAGGTAAAATTATTAACAAAGTTTTTGTATTTAGATTTTGTTAACATTTTTTTCCCAATTGATAGTAGCTACTCCACTTAATCTTCTTTTGACACAATCAGTCTTAAATAAGATTTTATCAATTTTTTATTTTGAAAATTTCCCTTATGCAGAAACTACTACAAAAAGTATTATGAGTAATATTTTGCATATGTTGCATGTATTTTTTTTTAAAACATAAATTTTTATGTAATATTGTTGTATTACATCTTAAAAATTATTATAATAGTTTTCATTACAATAATACTATTTTTCTATTAACTATTTCATCATCCACCAAATATTTTCTATAAATTGATTATTGCAAGAAATACTATCTACAATATTAATTATAACAAGAATCTAATTTAATAAACATTATTGCAACTTCACTTAATTAATAATATAAGTTATAACATGCAAAGAGATTGGTTTACAAAATTTAAAACTTCAAGTTGTTGGAGAAAATTGATTGTTATATAATGATGATATATCACGCTCATGGCATATTTTTCATGAGGTTATTATTAGCCCAATATTTCATGAGTCTTCTTAAAGGAGAGCCAAGGGTACACAACCCGCCCAGTAAAAAAAAAATTTTTTTCCAATAAGTTTGTAGGCAAAAAAATTCACAATATTTTTTCATAACTACTAAAATGAAATGCTACAATTTGTGCTAATAAAAAGTGTTGTTAGTAGTAGCTCATGTAAAAGGGATATTGCTCTACTGAGAGCTTGTTATGTCAATATTATGAAAAGAGTTTTGAAAATGTTCGTTCATAACATTATTCTTTTAGAAAATTTATTATATTCTACAACATTTGGACCTTTTCCGTAAAGAGGGGCCTCAAGCCTAGGCCTAAATTTGGCCTTGTTGGGTTTACGATCTTGGTACAAAATCAAGCTAGATGTCTAATAAAACCTAAATCTGGGGCAATTCTCCCGAGCCATTGAGTTATCGTGGACCCCAAGAATGTGACATAACATTCTTGAACAAGATGCTATTGGAGCTTATCTTATTTTCATGCTTCCCAACCAAGAGATTCATTTTTATGCAGTTAGTCAAGCAAGGTTTTTGTTTTGAAATTAAATTAAATTGCAATTTATACCTTTAAAGATAAGGGTCATTTTTGCATTAAACTAAATTTCAATTTATACCTTTAAAATTAGGGTTTATTTTGATTTTATCCCTTAGGTTTCAAAATTTGAATTTGGGCCCCTAACATTATGTATCATCTTGGAAACAAACCATTCCATCTATGTTCACTGCTATGTTTCTATTAAGTGTCAACTAAGCTCAAAATGATGTAGTTTTCCTATTCAAAACTGAATCATTTTGAACCATGTAAAAGCCATGTCAACATATTTATTTTATTCTATTTTTTCTTATTTTATTCTTCCTGTTTTTTAACCTTTACTTTTTTTCTTCTTTTCTTCAATTTATACCTTAAAGTTTGGGATAAATTTTATTTTACCACATAAAGTTTCAAATTCTGAATTTGGGCCCTTAACATTATGTATAGTTTGGAAACAAACCATTTCATCCATGCTCAATGCTATGTGTTTGTGTTTGTTGTGTCAAATAAACTCAAAATGATGTAATTTTCCTATTCAAAACTTTTTTCAAAAGTTTTTCCAAAATAGTGTCAAAAACTACCAAGTTTCAATCGAAATACTATCAAAATAATATAGAAGTTTTACCTCTTTTTTTTTTTTTTTTTTTGAGAAACTTAGAAGTTTTACTTCAGATACTCTATTTATACTATGTTGCACACATTAATTGTTACCAAGTTATAATCAAAATTATGTACCAATTATTATTAGGTGTTGTGAGGTATCTAGTACCTTTCTCACATATAACCAAACCTCCAAATCAATTTTTTTGTTCGAGAAACAATTTTTGTCCAATAAAAACCACATTTTCAAAACTCACATGACAATCACACATTTAAAAAACTCAATAATTGGTGACAACTCCAGAGCACCTCTACACTACACGAGCACCACAAGCACAATAGACACCCATTGACCCACGCACTAGGAAAAAATGGACCACTGTCTCGTCTCTCTCACACACGCATTAGTTTCCATTAACTCCAATCCATAGCTACGCTGTCTATTCACTGAGGATCCCAAAGTCAACACTGGAAGCTCTCTGTCTCTCTCTCTCTCTCTCACACACACACACACACACATTGGTGATTGGGGTAAAGTTTTTGTAATTGGGTCACAAGGCATACGTTGATGATAATCACTTGGTCAACATGTACGGTGATTGAGGTTTGGCTTGAAATTTTGGGCACCACAAGTAGCCAAAGTAATTGGAGAGCTGGGTCGGCGTGTGTGGTGGAATGAGTTGGTGTTTGAGGTTTGGTTAAGAGATTTTGGATGGGTTTAATATCATGGTGGCTTGGTTGGGTGTGGGTGTTTCTGTGATTTAATTTGTTGTGTAAGGAAGTTAGAGAGAGAGAGATGTGAAAGAAATATAACAAAAAATAAAAACAAAAATAAAAAATCAATACTTATTCTTATTTCTTTTTACACTCATAAGGCGGTGTAGTTTTAACACATAAAAACTATGTGATTTTTGAGTTAAGATGACATATAATAAACACGTCAACAACTGTTGAAATCAACAAAATAGTCTTTTTGCAAGCAATACATATGATGTTAGGGTTCCGAATTCAAAATGTTAGAATTTTACGAGACAAAATCAAGATGAATCCAATTTTTAAAGGTATAAATTACAATTTATAAATTTAATAAATTATTTATCAATTTGTAGGCCATTGACGAATTCTCCGAACCCTACTTTTATTCCAACTTATTTTATTTTCTCTCTTTACTGAAGAAGAGAAAATGGCATATTTCCACCTCTTTTCCCTTGCCTATCTTCCATCTTCCCTAAATCACCTCCAACCAAACACGCTATAACTACCTACTCTTGAATATAAACAATTTGTAAAAAAAAAAAAAATATATATATATATATAAAACAATTTTCTTCTAAAATGGTTGACCCAGCAAACTGCTCACAAAGGGCACAACACATGCTCTATCCACCACCAAAAAATATGAAGAAGAGGCTGAGTTCCACTTCAAAGCGTCATGCGAAAGCTTAGCTTAACCTATCAGCTAGGAATGTACTATAGAGTCTAATTAATAGTACATGGTCATGGTAGTTTTTGTTTCTTGTTTCTTGCTTCAAAACTGTAGTTTCCCTTGACTGTGTTTTAAAATTCTCTACTTATCTGTAAGAAGAAGACTATAAGGGCCCAATTACAAGTGGAGCGGAGAGAAAATGACATTTACCCATACAAAATGAATGCAGCTTGGCCGACACTTTAAAGTTTCAAGTCAAAAAAAGCTCGTCTCTAGTCTGAAATTTTTGAGCTCCAAAAACTTTCACTACGCTCGTAAGACAAATTCAAAGACACATATCCATCCTACGTGTAAAGTTATAAGACATACATATATAATTATGAAACAATAATAAACAAAAAAATCAAAAGAAAGTACATATATACAAGCGATGAAGCATTCTATTTTTTTTTTTTTTTTTTTTTGGATGACCGATGAAGCATTCTAGGTGCTATATGAAGGGAAAAAAAAATAATATCATGAGCACTCATTATATATCCAGTGTCCAATCCTCACAAAAAAGTGCGTATATGATGCATCTTTACTTTGAACATATTCAAATTTTCTCCTACGACTTCCCAAGCAATGCTATGATGGCCTGACTTGGAAATTGCCGAAATTAGAGAAAAGTAGCTACTTTGAGACAAAAAGAAGGATAGATAACCTAGGTTTTTGTGACAGTAGTAGTAGTAAATTACAACTTTAACAAAACTTAGAAGTCGGAAGGGATATGTCTAATACTCTTCCCGTCCTTTTTTTTTTTTTTTTTTTTTTTTTTTGGGTCCTTTTTTTATCCTGTTTAAAAAGTTAAATTTTTTAAAGAAATATTATTTATTATCTTGTCTATCTTTAAAAAATGTATAAGTTTTTAAAACTACTCTTAAAAAAATTTATCAAAAAATTGAATTAGTAAATTAATAGGGGTATAATAGAAACATTAGTAAATTAATGATTTTTATTTTTAAAAATATGACAATATTTTGAAACATCTCAAAATAGACCAGAAGACAAAAAAAAGTGAGACCGAAGGAGTAGTTTTTAAGGTTTTTTTTTTTTTTTTTTTGAGAACCAATAGTTTTTAAGGTTAAAGCAGCATTTTTGGGGTCATTTCAAAGAATAATTACTTCATTACTTGGTGTGTATGTAACAGATCTAAGAGAATATTCAGGCGCTTGAAAATTAAAAGCCTCCTAAGCTCATAATAATAATATAATAAGATAATAATTTTCTCATATACATTACTCCATTTCACAATCACTTTTCAAGTCTTAAATATGGTATGGATATCACATTTTTAAATGTTTAAAAATGTGTGTTAAATTCAGGAACGGACTTAGGATTTCAAGTTAGAGGAAGTCGGAGTATAAGAAAAAAAAAACTCTAAATAAACATCCATATAGCATTAACAAATTATAAACTCACAAAATCGTTATTTCTTAATACATTAAAATGCAATCATCTACCAACAAAGATGAAAAAAAATAATAATAATAATGTTTTTTTTAATACTAGGTTAGTAAGGATTTTTTTCTTCTTCTTTTGTTGAAGTTAGAGCATTTACGGTAGTAGTACTAAGTTAGCTTTTAATATCTCAAAAAGCTAATTTATCTATTTTACCACATCATTTTACAATACACTCAATATCAAATGTTTTATTTTTATCACTTCATTTAAAATAATATAAACAATTCATTAAAATAATAAAGGAAAAGAGATTGTGGGGCCCAACAATATTTGGGCCAGCTCCGAGTAAAAACAATCTTTTGGGCCAACTCTATTAATTCGTTGAGGTCCAAAGGCCCAAGCCGAGGAAGGTTATGGCCCAGACGTTGTAATGCAAGTACAAAATAAGCATTGGGATACAGTCGAGGACGGTTCAATCCTCGGCCGGTCCAAAGTCTCCTCGGAAGAAAGGGCAAAAGTGGTATAGAAACAACTTGGGAAAAAAATCTAAAATATCTGTACCAATATAAAAGGGTATGCTGGAAAGCGTAAACGACTGGGGAAAACTGCCCTTACTGCCATTCAATACTCTGCACCTGACAAAGACATACTCTCCAGTTTTTACAACCACCCCCAACCACTCTGAGTAGGGGTTGATGGGATAAGTATCAGTCTTGGAATGTTGATCTTACACGTGGACGAAGGATAAAAAACACAGGCTAGTATAAAAAAGAAAAGTAAGCAATTCATAGAAGGGGCTGGGAAAAATGGCCAAAAACCAGAACCTCCCAACCCACCTTCAGGAGAAAGACTCCAGGGGTGAAGACAACTTAACTATGTATGGATATCACGGAAAACCCACCACATGGCGACCGAGGCCTAACCTTTCAAACCCACGCTCTACAAATGATATTGTTTGGGCCTTTTTACGTGCGAACCCTACACTGTTGTGGTTCGATACGAATCGTGTCCTTACAGAGATAATTTGAGTTTTTTAATTGAAGGAAGAGAGATAATCTTAATAAAATATTATATTATGTTTTTAACAACTTACTATAGTCAACTAGTATTTATACCAATTTATTATAATTGCAAAAAAGTTAGTTTTAACTTCTCCAATAACACATGATTTTTTTGTGGTAAAATATTTTTTTGCTAAAGTACAATCACCCTTGTGAATTTTTTTGTATTTTTTTTATTAAGTTTTTGAGTTAGATAGGTATTAGTTGAAGTGTGCCTAAGGTTTTAGAAGAACTCAACTACAAAAATTATATATATAATAAGAAAAAAGAAAGGACCAGGGCGCCCGAGCCTCGTGGAACCCACCTGGGTCCGTCCCTAGTTTCAACCTGTACAACTGTAAATATCATATGAAAGAGTATACGTAAAAGGAGCCTAAGAAAATACCATTTATCGTTATATATATAGCAGTGAAGATTGACCGGCAAACTTTATACATATTTATATCAAACCCATATTTACAAGCTGCAAAATTTGAAGTAAAGTGTGGATAACAATGGAATGGGGAGTAATGAAGACGACATGTTATACTGATAAACTTGACCGGCATCGACCAAGTTGTATATTTTCCCAAGTCCAGCTACCACATCTTTTTATAATAACCTGTTGCTTTCCCAATATAGTAATCTCAGCAGAATCCTCATCGATCTACATCTATAAATATGTGTTCTTAGCCCAACACTTCCCACTGTAATCTTCACTCTAGATTTTTGTTTTCTTAAGCAAAAATTATCTTCTTCCTCTGAAATTAGTATAGAAAAGATGGCTGCTAATAGGGCCACAAAGTTTTTGCTTTTGGCTGCTCTTCTTGCAATCTTGCTCCTCATGTCCTTTGAGGTGGCTACTGCTGTGGTTCATAATGCGGTGCCAGAACTTAAGCTTGGTTTGTAGAAAATGGCCTTCTTTGAGCTTCTTTTATTCCACTTGGCTCAAACGTTTCATTTAGCATGCTAAACTTTTCTATTTATTCTTAAAATTGCAATTTCTTTGCTAGCCCCTTTTTCAAATGGGTGATACTAATTAGTATTTATATAAATACTACAAATTTCGTTATGTTATATTTTACGAATTTATATAAGTTCTAATTAGTTTAATTGGTAAAATTGTCATTGTATTGATATTTGAGTTTCGAATCCTGCATACACCAAAAAGTAATTAGTATATATTTTAGCCTATATGAAGTGGACTTAATAAGCTAAGATTCTAACCTATCTATCACAAGAAAAAAAAAAAAGGTTTTATGAATTTATCTATTACCAATCATAAAAAATAATTCAACTCCTCATTTAGTATTTTGTATAAATAGCATCAATCAAATGTATTGCATGTTAGAATAGTTTTTTAGTCTTTCATAATAAAGTTGTATTAGTTATAATCAGGGATGCACACTAGGGCCCTGCCCCGAGTTGCAAAAGGAATATATATATTGTAAATATATAAGGGTATAATTCAAATCGGTCTCAAGGAAACCAACACTTTGCCCCTCCTCCCTCTAATATCTTGGTCACCCCTCCACATATCGGCTAGCCCAAACAACCACAATCCATAGATCATCGGCTTCTCCTAACTCAAAATTCTAGCTCCAACACTAATTTTAGCATTTTCCTTTCAAAATCTAAACTTATATGTTTTGCACAAATTGTCTAATAGCTTAGATATATATTTAACCTATTGGAGTTATAAGAGCATTAACAATGAACTCATCAATCCAACATTTTCCCAAATTTTGGTTTGTCAAGTCCATTTTTTTTCATTTTCCTCTCTCTCTCTCTCTCTCTCTCTCTCTCTCTGTGCCAGCGCCGCAAGCAAAAGAGGTCAATGGAGTAGTAGGTGGAGGTGCCAAGATCTTCGACTTTGATGTTGAGAGAGTAGAGGTGGGAGACGAGGGTGTCCTTCAAGGCGTACCAGAAGGAATCCGCTCCGACCATGATCTTGAGGGGTTGAGTTGTGGGAGTGGTTGCGGTGGGCTCAATCATGGTGTTGAAGGGAGGTGAAGGAGGGAAAGTTAGAAGTAAATTTTTTTTTTTTTTTCCCGTTTTTTAATGTGTGAAAAATATAACGTTTGGTAAAAAATAAATAAATAATACAAATATAATATTTATACGGATTATAAAAAAGAATAGAGAGTTTGCTGTTTAGTGAATTCAAAAAGATTTTTTTTTTTTTAAATACTTTCTAATAAAATTTTAACTAGAACATTATTGAATTCATTGTGAATGCTCAAACACAATGGAATTTAGCTTTATAACTTCGTGACAGCATAAGCACCTCAACCATTTTTTTTCAGTTCAAGCACTAAAGGTCAAGAAAAGAAATAAAACTTTATGGCTGCCCATTTATCCTTTCTTTTTTAATTTTAAATGATCATAACTTTGGTAAGGAAACAGAAAAATTTACAACATTTGTGTGTCTATCCAAGTATTTGACAACATAATATTCCTAATTGTAGGACGCAGGCTCCTTCAAGCGGACTACAACACCAACGGGCGAGGAGGATACAACAGCTACAAAACCACTGGGCGGGGTGGATATAATTGATTCACTAATACTTAGTAATATATGTAACTGTGTCCCAAATAATTAAGTTGCTGCTTGGTGTTGCTATAATATTATGCTTGATGCCTGAACCATAATATACTTGGTTCTGCAAAAGTTGTTGCTAGGAAGACAATAATGGCGGTGGTGTCATAAATATATATATATATATATATATATTTACTTTTAGACAGTAATATAGAAAAGGATGTGTGTCCTAGCTCCTACGTGCGTGTATGGAGTTTCAGTGTTAATAAAGTAGTCGTCATCTACGACTGAGAATCTGCAGCTTTTGTCGTCTGCATTATTGTCATTGGTTTTTGTAATTAATAAAGCAACTAATTGGGATACTTGTTTTTAAAAAATCGATGTTATAGTTAATCTTCTTTCTTCTTATCTTCAGGTCTATTATAATATATGTGTTTGGCGTCAATTTATTTAACTTTTTTTTTTTTTTTGGTTAAAAGTAGGTTAAAGTATATTTATACTTTAAAATATATATATAATTGAGGTTATAAAAAGCCATTTGCTAAAATAAAAATAAATAAATAATTAAAATCCCTAATGCCAAGTGGACTATACTAACATATATAAGATCTTCTATTTTCCTATTTACTACGTACATAAGCTCCATATTTTATAGCTCCTTTTATAATGCATACAGACCCGTAGTAAGGTTTTCAGACTCGGACTGTTCATTGAACCGTAAAAGAAAGAGATTCAAGGTTTTTAAGGTCGAACCGTGATGACGTCATAATTAATTTAATAATTAATTAAAGCCTAAATATAGATATTAAATTTATAAAACTAGCAAAATTGATAATATATCTATATATATGAGGGAAATTTAATGATTTTCAAGCATATATTTAATAATTAAATAAGAAAGTTAATAAAATAAAATAATAACCATGAAAACATTAAAATTTATGATTGATTTTTGAAGTAAAGTTGAATATCTTTGAAGGATTTTAATTATAATTTTTTTTATTCCTTGTAAGAGATGGATAATTTAATTAAGTAGAATAAAATTGTGTTAAGTTGTTTTTTTTAGGAAAAAAAAAAATTGCTAAGGGGTTGGACCGCACGGTTCTCACCGGTTCTTGCGGTCCAACTCCGGTTTTAGCGGTTCATGGAATTAACAAAAAATCCGATTCTTTAGGCTTAAAAAACCGGTTTTCATCCCGATTCCCGGTTTTCACAATCCGACCTCCCGGTCCAGTCCGATTCTGAAAACTATGACCCGCAGTACTCGAACAAACATGATTACATGACCAATTTTTGCTGTCCTTTTCTAGCAAAAACATGTGTCGCATTTTGATATATAGGCGATTGTTAAATCCAAAACTGATGTTAATGGATCACGATTGTTAAACAACAAACAGTGTAGTAAGCAAGAAAAATAAGTAAATGAATCACATAAAAAAAGAAAATTGTAATACATTATATTTTTTTAAAGCAAATGATAGAAACGTCCACCACTTTAAGCAATCCACTGTATCCACATAAAGAAATACCGTGAACAAGACTCATCACCTCACGATTAAAAATGTTTGTTTCATAGTTGTAACAGAAATTAAAAGAATAAGTACAAATATAACCTCTCTATAAGTTAAGTGATGCTAATCACTTTCTAGTCTCATATTTTTTCACATACGAAAAAAAGAAAAAAAAAAAACACTAAAAGAAAAAAGGAGTCGAATAGCACAAAAATCTTCAAGTTTATAATTTGATAATTAATTCAAATACTTTGCTAGCCTAATAATTAACTATACAAAAGAATACATGAAGAGTCTATTTGGATACCGTTTATTACTGAAAACTGAAAACACTGTAGCAAAATAATTTTTAAATGTTTAAATAATGCTATGGGATCCAAATCTATATTAAAATCTGTATTTGGATGACTTTTGTGGGTCCATGAATAATATCGTAAGACCCACATTTTTCAACAAAACGCATACGTCTAGTGCAATCCAAACACTCACGAAATATGAAATAAGGTAAAAATCGCCTAAAATACGTATTTTTTTGGTTTATATCTTTACTTTAAAAAATATTAGTTTAAAATTGAGGCTTTTAAAAGCTGTACATAAGCAAATAAGCTAAAATGTTAGGAGGGGAAAAAACTAATCCAAACTCATACTTTAGGGGGGGGGGGGTAATTAATTTACCCAACATGTTATGTAGTATAGATTTGGCACTAAAAATATTTATATTTGAGAATTGCTTGTTGAGTTGATGAGTAATGTCATTAATATCTCTCTACAATATAGAAAATTTAGTATACAGACATACATTAAAAATGATTCAATACAACAATTAAGTTTAAAACTTTGTAATAAAGGCTTGATGAACAAGTCACATCAGGTACAAGTTCAACTCAGTCAAGTTTGGGTCAAATCAGGTTCGGGCTAGAAACTTATTGGAGTAAAACATATTATTGTTTTTTCTAGGACTGTGCACAGTTCGGTTGTTTCGGTTTCTTCCCATATATTTTTAGGACCGTTGAGGTCAGTTTTCCCATAATCATCATGTTGCATACCGCCTGAGGTCGATTCTCTGACCTACAAAAATGCGGTTTTTCTCCACCAGTGCGATGCGGAGCAATCGGTTTCAAACCCATAAAGACTAACCCACAAATCAAAGACTCACTCAACCAACTTATATCAAAGACTTAGTGACCACAAAGATCAAAACCCATAGATCAAAAGACAATTAGATCCACAAATTCAAGCCCACCGATCAAAGATCATCAAACACAGATCAAATTAAACCCATAAAAAATCAAAACTTTGTAACCACAAATATCAAAACCCCACAAAAACATATTGAAAGTTTAAAACACCAAAAAAATGTACCTAAGATCAAAACTTGTGAGAGCGGTGGCATTAAAGATTGGAGCTTGAAGAGGAATGAGGAGAGCTTGTGTGTGTGTGGTGGTGGTGTCATTGCTGTGTCTAAGAGAGGAGAGTGAGATTCTGAGAGATTATTGATTTGAGAGAGAGAGAGAGAGAGAGAGATGGCAGCGATAGCTAAGGTTCAGGTTTGTTTGGTGTGGGTTTGTCGTGGTGAGCTTAGGGGTTTGCTCCAGCGGCTACGTTAGGGTTTTTAAGAGAGAGAGAGAGAGAGAAAGAGTTATGAACTTCAAAAATCAAAGGGTTTGAGGTGTTTGTAAAGATTTATATATAAAGCTCGACGCAGTTTTGTTAGGTTCTAAAGACTTAGAATATATGTATTTAGAACTCTAATTTGTATTGTTGGCAAACCATGATCAAAACAATGTGTTTAGAAGTGTTTAAGTCTAGCTCAAATTTGTGCATCTATGTAAAGTTGGAATTGAGTTAAAGCAGGAAAGGATTGTGCCTTTCGGCCTGGTTCAATCGATTGAAAGACAGGCTCGATCGATCAAAGCTTGGGTAGAATGTTTTTCTGCAGAATTTTCCAACTCAGCCCTAAGTGTTTTAAAACATTTTTAGGGTTTCTTATTTGTCCTAAGTATAAAAGGCAAACCCTAGCCACATTTTAGTGTTGCTCATAATTGCGGTTTGTGTAAATCTCTTGTGAGATTTAGAGGAGTTTTCCTTTACACAAACTTAGGGTTTTCAAGGAGAAAATTTATCTACGCCTTGATGATCAATTCAGTTGCTGCCATTGAAGCTTAAAGAAAACACAAGCGGGTATGCTTGTATCTGGTGGTGAATCCAAGAAAGAAAGAGTCCGTGGATTCGAAGTTTACACGTGGTCGTGTCAGTAAGTTCTACTGGTTGGTAGCAATAAGAAGTCGAGCGTGGGGGCTTGTAAGTCTTATTATATGAACTTCGATTCTTCAAGATAGTGGATTCAAGTTTACCTTGAGGATAGTTAGGTCAAATCCTCCCCATGTTTTTACCAGTTTGGTTTCCTGTGTGATCATATCTTGTGTTATTTATTTTCCGTTGCTTTGCATGATTTGATCTTTGATATTGTGATAACCTAGACTTGTTTAATTGGACTAAGTAACAATTTGGCTAATTACCTAGGTTAAATCAATTGTTTAAGGGGTCTAAAAACTGTCAAGTTTGGTTCTTATCATTTTACCCTTCCCAGCTCTAACGGCTTCATCAAACCAGCATCAAAATGGACTTTAGCCTTTAATCTCCGATTTCAATTCTATCGGCTGGTACGTTGAGTGGTGCAGCTCCATCAATTCTGGGGTAGCAACGGTGCAATCAGTTTATGCACACCCCTAGTTATTTCTATGGCACATACCCTTTTTTTATCATTCATGTTTGGAAGGATTATTGAGTCATATCCAATTTAATTTATCAGGTCTGCCTAATTAAAAGGTCAATTTGAAGCTATAGCACACCATCTAATTCTGAATAATTTGCGCACTGACAAGCATTGTGATAAAGTTACGTCTTATTCTTGATCGATGAAATGTCATAGATTACGATTACTTATACAACATTTTTTTATAGGAATTACTTTTACAAATTACTTGCAAGGTTTATGCAAAATAAACAACGAACAACTTGTTTAACTTAGCTCCACCTCTTGGCCTTTCTTGCAATTAATCTAAACAGACTTGACTCCACTTTTTGCAATACTACATATATATATATATATATATATCTATATACAATACTAACTCACTCACTCTTCTTGATTTTTTACTAAAATATTATATGATTACGTGAATTACACACATACGACAAGTACACATTTGGGCTCACATGTACTCAAGAAGTCTTTGTAAATCTATGCTGTGAAGCCCACACAACAGTACTAGTCCAAAATTGTGCTACCTACCCATGTATATCATTCAGTCAAGTAATCCATACAACTAGGGTCAAGATAGCAATTCACTTTATCCAGTGCTTGAATTCATATACAAGCTTACATGGACATGCTACGTCATGATGTCCCACTCTTACGTGGTACATGACCCCTTCCAGACCCCCACAAAAGTTTAGACAAGTTCAAACATTCATAGCACCACGAAACCGGCCATTTTATATCATGTCTATAATATATCACCAAGAAGTAGCCAAATTTTACTATATTATCTATTTAATTATTCCTCTCTACTCCATTGACTTTGCTCCCCTTAAATATTTCATGTCCGCTCTAAATACACTTCTTGAGAGCTAAATCAACAATGCTTGTATCACTATTACCATCATCATCATCATCTCCTCAAATAATTTCCCCTTTCTCTGCTTATCTCTATTCCTTGTTTACCTCTATTCCTTATTCAGCATGGATCCATCAAACATCCCTGGCAGTAAATCATTCAAAAGAGAGATCCAAGGTCCTCGTCCTGCACCTCTCAGAGTACATAAAGATTCCCACAAGATCAAAAAACCACCACTAGCGCCGCAACATCCCTCACAACCACAAGTTCAGCTTCGCCCGCCGATCATAATCTACACGGTCTCACCAAAGATAATTCACACCAACCCTAATGACTTCATGAACCTAGTTCAACGCCTAACCGGTTTGTCATCATCATCATCATCATCTTCTACATATTCTTCCTCATCAGCGCAAGCAGCTCAGTCCAGTATTAATCCATTAAACAGCGGCGCACTATCACCAGCGGCTTGTTATGCAACGATAGAGAAGGCTAGGGAGTTTCCTGAAGGGAAGAAGAAACAGCAAGCTGGGGAAGTGAGTAGTGTGGAAGAGATGGAGATGGAGATGGTTCATGGGGTTGATAGGACGGGTTCGTTTCCGGGGATTTTGTCACCAGGGCCGGCTTCACTTCCTCCAATTCCTCCAAACTTTTTCTCTCCACCATCTGATCCTAGCCCGTTTACCTCCTTCTTGCATGATTTAAGCCCCGCGCTTCAAGCCGGTAGCAAAAATTACCAAGAAGGTAGTTTCATGCTTAGTCCTTCAAACTTCTTTTCACCTTATATGATTTCCCCAACTGCACCATCCTTTGATTTGTTCCACAATTTATTTGACAATTGATTTTCTTTTTGGTTCTGAAAGAGAAGAGAGGTATAGAGGTCATTTTTGGTGTAGCTTTAATGCTGAAGATGATAGAATGGGGTACAAAACTCTAGAAGAAATTAATTTTGGTGTGGATGCTTGTTGGAAACTTATTAATGGCATTACCTGTTTCTTTTACTCAAATACTTTAATTTGGTGGGCCATATGTTGGCGGCAATTGGGCTCAAATTTCATCTTTGTCTTATTTTGATTACATTCTTTGTTATGGATTGTGGCGTGTAATCTGCAACATTTACATTTTTTTTTTAATTTCTCTCTTCGTAATGCTTTTTGCGCAAATTTTACACTTTGCTTCCTCCTCATCCCCCATGTTAGAAATATTATTATTTTTTTTTTTTTTTTGGTTAGATGCATTAATGCAGAATGTGGCTGCAGCAGTGCAGGTGTGCTAGTGAATTCTAATTTTCATTTGCCAACATATTATCTGGAAAAACAATTCAGCAACACTTCTTTTTTTTTTTTTTGGTTCTTTTCAATATTTGGTGGTTCATTATGAGTTAAAAAATTCCCTCCTAATTAGGGGTATATTGATGCATTAAAAGTTCAATGACTTCATTGCCATTTACATAATTACATGCACGGCATTCAATCAAGAAAACCTATCATGTTGAACGGGGCCATTGAAGAAAACTCTAGGCACCTAAAACTAAGGTGACGAAATTAGCGTAGATTTGTTCTTTTAGGATCAATTTGTAAGATGTGGTAATAGTCGCCAAGTGACTGATACATAAAAGTGATTGCCTTTCATTTCATATTTTGCATTACAGTATGCAATTGATCAATTTTTTTTTTTTTTTTTTTTTTACCTGGAGTTACTTTATCTAAATCTTTACTTCGTTTCTAATGCATGATGCCATATACCAATCTTACCATACAAATTTCTTGATAGCCACATCATGCGTTTAACCATATGGGGTAACTAATTTATAAAAGAATCATGCCAAAGGGTGCCCGGGGGTAATTAATTTATAAAAGAATCATGCTAACGGGTGCCCTTAGGGCAATGGTTAACAATTCATTTTAGAAAAGTTTTGACACCACTTTTATGGAAAATGAAAAAAGCTGTCAAAACATTAATCACTTTTTTTTCCTATAAAAATTTTCTTTAAATAAATTGTTAACTGGCCTTAAGAGCGTCCGTTAGCATTTCCCTTTATAAAAAATAATAATAATAATTAATGCGAGTGCAAAGTGGTTGTTGCTATTTTTGTTATGTGTAGGTACTTTTGGGTTTTAGCCCAAATAGGAATATATTTGGTTCATCTTTAGGAGAAATTATAAGGTCCATTAGGAGGACTGTTGAAGCAGTCCTCCGTGGTCCTTCCAACTAATAAAATAATATCATTTATGTAAATATGACATTACCTAATAATTTTTTATTTTTTATTTATTGTGCTGATTAGGAAGCTGACTCACATTTGCATAGATGACATTACTTTATTGGTTGAGAGGACCACTTCAATAGTCCTCCTAATAGACCTAATAATTTCTCCATCTTTAGGCTGCTTTGGTTAGAGAAATAGCAATGCTTTGTTATAGAATCCTTATATGCTTGTTTTGGAAGGGAGAATTCAGATTGTAATTTGAGGGAAAGACCACACTAATTTCTTAGAGTTCAAATTGGGGGAAATGTGAAATTAGGGCTCAAATTAGGGGTAATTTAGGGAACATACCATGGTATAATTAAAAAAAAAAAAAAAAAAAAATCTAATACCACATCAGAATTCAATTAGGCTGCACGATCTCCTTACTAGCTATGTTTTACAAGAAATTTAATAGAATATGACAGAAGGATCAAAAGAGCTCCTTCACACTTCGTTTGGGAGTTCATAAAGGAATGGAATGCAATGGAATGGGTTAATCATAAAGGAATAGAAAGAAAATGAATGAAATGGAATTGAATATACTTTTTTGGATATTTTAATATAAAGGAATAGAGACGAATGAGATGTAAATAACTTTGTCTGGGAGTAACATAGAATGAATTTAATGGAATTATTTTACAACAATATTACAATTATACACCTATTTTAAAATAAATGGCGGAGTGTTTAAGGGTTATTTTGGGAGTTTTTGTGAAAATTTTACTAAATCTAATTTTATTCCCTCCAATTCCTCTCAATTTTGGGAAATGAAAATTTGAAATTTTAAGGGGAAAATGAAAAATGAGTGTTTTTTCTTACTTATTCCATTCTCCTAAACTCTCAAACAAGTAGATAGTCTTTCAATTATCTCCGTCAAAACTCTCAAACAATGGAATGGAATGAATATTCTTAATTTATTATTTTCATTTCATTTATTTCACTCCTCCCTAAGGCTATTCAACATACCCACAAACCTAATGCACCCGAACAAACCGACTGCACCCAAGCCCACCACCTTCCAATCTGACCACTCCAATGGTCGGCGGCAGGACTCTTCCTCTAAAAACCAACACCTGCAAGTCAAATGGCGGGTGGCAGGTCTCTTCCTCCAAAACCCACTGTTTGACCGCTACTAGTTGAAGGCTTGATTTGCCAAATCCAATTTTCATCTCTGTTCAATGGTGGGTTGAGATTTGCTTCACATGATCAGATCAAGTTGAGTGCAGGTTGAGCCCAAACCCAATCCAACCCGACCCATGGACACTCTTACTCTTCCCAAACATAGTGTTAGGGGCTAAGCTCACTTTGTACATTAGAGAATAAAACTACTCAAAAGTTAAACTTTAAAAATCAACTGTATATTTTTACCATGACTTTTCAAACCCCTTATTGATGACCACTCCAATGCCATCAGTTTGTAAAATTGCCACAGTCCATCGTCGATGATGCCATTTGAACCCTCAAATTTGCCAAAGACCATCGTTGATGATGCCATTTGAACCCTCTAAAAGCATTCAATCCGGCGCAAAAATAGTTGGTTTGGTCGATGTTGCAATGTTTATTGACACCTCTAGTGGCTGTTCCTATTAATTAGCTTATTGTCATCGGTAGTCCCGTTTAAAACTTTCAAATACTGCCTCAAAATGATATGCAAGCCACATTATAATCATTCAAAAATGAACAAACATGGAATAACACATTTATGGCTAATGGAAGCACATGCATTGACAAAAATAAACAATTAAAAATATCTACACATGTACAATACAAAACAACTTGATTTAATATGAGTCCGTTAACTCTATAACTACATTCATGGGTAATGTTAAATTGTTAATGCTAACTAAAATCTACACTATTAACAATGTTAGAAATACTCAACTCATTTTTA
The DNA here is from genome assembly GCF_932294415.1 of Quercus robur. NCBI lineage: Eukaryota > Viridiplantae > Streptophyta > Magnoliopsida > Fagales > Fagaceae > Quercus > Quercus robur. The sequence goes on along the minus strand of NC_065535.1, from coordinate 25,702,151 downwards.
CAAACTAGACTTGACAAGTATCGATAAAATAGTGGTACAGTGTAAGGACGACCATAAACCGCATCTGAGTCAAGATAACTCCCACGAGCAAATAATGAAAGGTTGTTCGTATGAATAGACTAGCCTATGCATATTAAAGTTAGAAGTTAATTCCATCAGGTCAGCTGACAACGAGCAAATGCGCGCCGAAACAGTTACAGAAGCTTTGATGAGCCAACGGTCATGCATTATACATTAAATAGAATCTTCATTGCCATTAAATGCCACCATTCACTCAAGTGAAAACGCCCAGAAGAGCATTAACAAGCATGAATGATTAATCAAAAAGCAAACTATAAAAGGCTAGCCAACCCAAGTGAGTTTTCTTCATGAAAAACACAATATTCTGCAACTATCCTATCAATTCAGAGCCAGAATCTGACTTAGGCATCAACGTGTCTGTAGTTGGCACCACGCCGATGATCTTTCATTTTATTTCTTGTCTCTTCAACAGGTATCGCAGTTCGTTCATCAGCATTAACGAGGAGCATACTAACGAGGTCATATTCCAGCTTCATTAGTTTGGCGCCATCTATGGGGAAGGTCTGGACAAGCCATTGTATTCCTACTGACAAAGCTCCTTAAGACCAATGAAATCCGCTGCAACGACACCCTCGAATCCAGTAGTAATGGCTCAACAAATCCAAGCTTTAACAACCAATTTGCAAGAGCTAATGAAGCAGAATGAAGAGTTAAAGCTTCAAGCTTGTCCTGAGGGCAACAACACTTCACTTCATCGATGCAGTCGCTGCAGACATGACGAAGAAGTTAGTAGCCTTAAGAACAACAAGGGGAAAGATGCTTCCGAATACACCAAGCAATCTACACACGATAATGATCATATGATGAAAAGCCTAGTTGGATGAGGTGAAAAACTCCATGAAGGGGAAGACGGCGATGAATCTCAATGGTATGCTCAAGCAAACAGATTCACCCTTCACCACTAGTGTTCTGGAATGCCCCTTGCCTCCAAAGTTTCACCTCCCACAACTGGAGTGCTATGATGGCATGAAAGACCCTCTTGACCACATAGGGGCTTTCAAGACAATTCTGAACCTCCAGCAAACTCTAAATGAGGTCATATGCATGTCCTTTCCCGCCACTCTCAGGGGAGTTGCCAGAGTGTGGTTCAATAAATTTTCAACGTCTTCAATTGTGAACTTTGAACAACTTAGTGACTCGTTTGTCTGGCACTTCATCGGGGGGCAGCGTCACAAGAGGCCAATATCTTACTTGCTCACTATAAGGCAACAAGAAAAGGAAAGCTTGAGAGATTATGTGAAGCACTTCAACAAAGCTGTTCTTGAGATTGATGAAGTTGATGACCAAGTTATAATGATGACCTTTCAGGCTGGACTCAACAATCCCGATCTCGTCTTTTTGCTGGGAAAGACGCCTCCAACCTCTATAAAAGACCTCCTGTTCAAAGCTCAGAAATACATGAATGGGGAGGATGCTCTCATTGCAAAAGGACTGATGGGAAAATGGAAGAAGGAAGAAACCAGTGACTCCCAAGGTAAGAAAAAAGACCGCAAAGACCATTCCTCGGAAACCAAGGCTAGTAAGAGTAGCCCAGAAGTTCCAAAGAAAAGGTTGAACTTCACCCCTCTGGTGATGCCTGTGGACAAAATCCTAATGCAAATTAAGGATGAACCCAGCTTAAAATGGCCAAAACCGTTAAGCACATCCTCTAGGTAGCGCAATCCAAATAAATATTGCCATTTCCACAAGGATCACGGCCACTACACCGACGAATGTTGTGATTTGAAGGAGCAGATTGAGGAGCTAATTCAAAGGGGGAAGCTCCAAAAGTTTTTCAAGAGAGATCATCAGTCTTGATCAAGGGCAGAAGATAAGCATCATGACGACAATAAGGATCGATGATGGATGAGATCATCCAAAACAAGTCATAGGAGAAATAAAGATGATAACAGGCGGACCAGTATTAGGAGGATCATGCAAGTCTCTGAGGAGGACCTATCAGAGGCAAACTAATAGCTTCCACGTCAAGCATCCCTTAGCAAAGTACCATCGCTCAAAGAATGATGACATAAATTTTTCTGAACGAGACGCAAATAGGGTCAAGCAGCCCCATGACGAACCCCTTGTCATCATGCTAGAAATCGAAGGCTTTAACACAAGAAGAGTACTAGTAGATAATGAGAGCTTGGCGAATATTATGTACATGATGGCATACCAGCAGCTAAGATTGGACCCTAAACGGCTCCGACCTTTCAAGTCACCTTTAATCAGTTTCAGTGGAAACCGTATCTATCTGAAGGGCATCATGTCTTTATCAGTCACAGGAGGGACGCATCCAACTCGGATAACAAAACAAGTGGATTTTCTAATCGTCGATTGTCCATCATCATATAATGTGATCCTTGGACGACCAACATTAAATCGACTCAAAGCTGTAACCTCAATATACTGCCGAGACCAACTGCTAGCCCAAAAGTGTTATCAGGCAGTACTAGCTTCCAAAGAAAATCATGCCTAGATGGTCGAGGAGGAGTCTGAGAAGCCTACCAAAGATTTGGAAGATGTGAAGCTGGTAGAGGGAGATCCTTCCAAAGTCACTAAAGTCGAAGGAGCACTTGACCCACCATTGAAAGACAAAATAATGGAGTTCCTGAAGAAGAATCTAGATATTTTCGCCTAGACCTATTAGGATATGCCAGGCATAGACAACAAGGGGATAAAGCACCGATTGAATGTTGACCCAACAAAAAAGCCCGTCCAACAAAAACAAAGGGTTTTCACTCCTGAAAGGAATAAGGCCGTTATGGAAGAAGTGGAGAAGCTCTTAACTGCCGGTTTTATCAGAGAATTCTTCTATCCTGAATGGCTTGCCAATGTCGTCATGGTTAGGAAGTCCAACGGAAAATGACGGATGTGCGTTGATTTTATAGAACTCAACCGTGACTGCCCGAAAGACAGCTTCCCACTCCTTAAAATTGACCAACTCGTGGATTCTACAACTGGTCATGAGTTGTTGACTTTCATGGATGCCTTTTCAGGCTACAACCAAATTCGCATGAACTAGCAAGATCAGGAGAAAACAACCTTCGTCACTAGCTAGGGGTTGTACTACTACAAAGTCATGCTATTTGGCCTAAAAAATGCAGGGGCTACCTATCAGAGGCTGGTGAATCACATGTTCAGCAAACAGACTTGTAAAAAACAAAAGGGCAGAGTCACACCTGGACGATCTCAGAGAGACTTTTAACACTTTAAGGAAGTATCAGATGAGATTAAACACGGCAAAGTGTGTATTTAGGGTCTCGTCAGGCAAGTTTTTGGGGTTCATGGTTTCCCAAGGAGGAATTGAGGCCAACCTAGAGAAAGTTAGGGCCATAATTGACATGGCCTCCCTAAGAAGCGTGAAGGAAGTACAAAGGCTAACCAGACGAATTGCAATCTTGAACAGGTTCGTCTCTAGGGCCATAAATAAGTGCCTTCCATTTTTTAAGACACTGAAGCAAGCTTTCCAGTGGACAGAAGAATGTGAAGTAGCTTTCCAAACCCTCAAGGATTATTTGTCCAAACTGCCACTCTTGAGTCTGTCCGTCGAGGGAGAAGATGTGTTCCTTTACTTGGCTGTATCACAAATAGCTGCGAGCTTGGCACTGATTCGTGAGGAGCTTAGGGTCCAAAGGCTGGTTTACTATACAAGCCAGGCTTTCCAAGGTGCAGAGGCCAGATACCCGAGGATAGAGAAAATGGATTTTGCTCTAATTGTCGCATCCAGGAAGCTTCGTCCATATTTCCAGGCTCATACCATCCTTGTCATGACGGACCAACCCATTCGGAAAGCCATGAGCAAGCCAGATGCTGCAGGGAGAATGGTTCAATGGGCCGTGGAGTTGAGTCAATTTGAAATCGACTATAAACCACGGACAGCAATTAAAGCTCAAGCATTAGCTGACTTTGTCGCTAAGTTCACCGTGACAGATCAAGACCTAGAAGCAGATTACTAGACGGTGTATATGGATGGGTCGTCAACTGCGGGTGCTGGAGGTGTAGGTGTGATCCTCCTATCTCCTGAGGAAGACATCCTCAAGTATAGAGTCCAGCTTCAATTTGTAGTAACAAACAATGAAGCGGAGTATGAAGCAGTACTTACAAGTATGAGAGTCGCAAAAGCCCTAGGGGTCGGAAACTTAAAGTTGAAATCAAACTCAAAGCTTGTAGTGAGGCAGATAACCAAGGAGCATGAAGCAAAGGAAGACAAGATGAAAAGATACTTAAAACTAACCAGTCAGTCAGTTTCTAACTTTGATGATATCAGGATTACTCAGGTACCAAGGGAGGAGAATTTTGAAGCAGACGAAGTGGCTAGGCTTGCCTCGTCCAACAATGATACAGGACGACCAAGACTATACATAAAGGTGCAAAGCCTCCCAAGCATAGAAGGGTTGGATGTAATCTATGTTAATTCCAAAGGTAGCTGGATGGACCCGATAATCACTTATATTAAAGATGGCACGCTCCCATCAGACCCTTCAGAGGCCAAGAAGATCAGAGTAAGGTCGTCCAGATTCACAATCCTGAATGAAGAGCTGTACAAAAGGGGGTTTTCTCAACCCTACTTGAAGTGCCTAGACTCCAAGGATGCCGCATACGTGTTGAGTGAATTCCACGAAGGTGTCTGTGGAAATCATTCAGGCCCACGATCACTTGTGGGGAAAGTGGTCCGAGTAGGATATTTTTGGCCAACCATGCAGAGGGATGCAACCCAGGTCGTCCAGAAGTGTGACAAGTGCCAGCAATTTGGAAATGTGCAACACGTCCCAACAAAGCACATGACGAACATTTCATCACCATGGCTGTTCTCAACATGGGGAATTGAAATTGTAGGTCCCCTACCACCAGGTAAAAAGCAAGTCAAATTTTTAGTCGTTGCTATTGATTATTTCAAGAAATGGGTGGAAGCAAAACCTTTGACAGTAATCACAGAGGCCAAGATACAGCACTTCGTCTGGAAAAATATCATCTGTCGGTTCGAGATTCTGAGGGTGATTATCTCTGACAACGAATGACAGTTTGACAGTAACAAGTTCAGAGATTTCTGTAAAGAGCTGGGGATCAGAAATCATTATTCTTCCCTAGAACACCCACAAGCCAACGTGTAAGGTTGAATTTATTCAACCATCTAATTGGCGTTATTCCGTGCCAAATTTGCTTGTAATTCAGCATTTAGTAACCCTGTATTTAGGTGGGATTGTTGTAAGGGTAGTGAGTGAGATAGAGTGAAGATTGCTCAAGAGTGTGCAAGAAAACAGAGTGTCGCGGCTGGGACTCGCGGGTGGACTCGCAGCTTCAACCCGCCAGAAGATGCACACGTGCCAAGCATGCTGGAAGATGAACAGTCATGCTAGCTGGAGCACTACAGGACAAAACAGGACAACTGGCCATACGGTTAACTCGCGACTGGAACTCGCGACTTAGTCAAGCCGCGAGGTCAAGCCGCGAGCCACCCCTGTTTTGGAAAAACCTGACGTTTCGCATTCCTCTTCACTCCAGTATAAATACCCTTTTAACCCACGATTGAAAGAGAGCTTCCAGAGAGAATTTTGAGAGAGAAACCCTAAAGAAAAACAAGATTGTTTCACACACAATCCCTACCTTAGAGTCTCATCAAATTCCCTCACTCTCTTCCTCTCCATTGTTAAATCCTTGAGAGGCATTATACCAAACCTGGTTCTCACCATCATCATCTCTGTGAGACAGACGTTTGGAGTTCTGGGAAGCAGTTAGGAAGGAGCCAATCTTCATTGGTTGATGCTACGGTGTAGTAGCGGAATCCGGGAAGCTAGAAAAGAAAAAGGTTCGGCGTAACCTCGTTGGAGCAAGAAGCTTGGAGGGCTTAGGTGCACTGGGTAGATTAGGCTTGGAGGGTCTATTGCTGTCCTTGTATCCCAACTGTATTTTCTAGTGGATTGATTACCACTTGGAGGGCGGCGGAGAGGTTTTTCGCCGAGGTCTTCGGTTTCCTCTTCGATAACATATCTGGTTTTATCTCTGTGTTTGCATCTTCCTTCCTCTCTATCTCTGCCTTTACATTATCTGCTGTGGTTTTATTTTGTTATGGCTTAGATAGTTGTTTAACCAATTTCATATTATAGCATATGTTAAGTTTCCGCACACTAGTTGTTTGACATATTGCTTGTGTTGGTTAAGTTGGTTTTTGGGGGTCTAAACGTTCAAAAGTGTTTTTGTACACGTTTTTGAACTTTCATTTGGTATCAGAGCAGGTACACTTGTTGTGGTTTAAATACCTAAGTGTGATCCTTGACCCCTTGTATTTATTTGCCATGGATTGTGCTTTGTATGACTCTTTGCATGATTTGGTTGGTGATGAATGTAACATGCCACGTGTTTGTGAAAATGCCTCTATGAGTGTTAATCCTCATAAGTGTGATGACATGTTATTTGAATCTATGGGTGTTGTTGACAAACTCTTCAAGAAAAATGCTAAGAAGTTTCAAAAGAATTTGAGCAAGTTATTTTGTGAAAAGGATGATTTGATTGCTAAGCTCAATGAATCCAACAAATTGGTTGAGAAATATAAAAAACTTGCTGAAATTTCTCTTGAAAAGCTGAAAGAGTTTGAATGTTTGAATATGGACTTGGATGCTAAACTTGTTTTGTCTAACAAACTTGTTGATGATCTTAAATGTGAAAATGAATCTCTTAAGATGCATGCCAAGTGTTTGATTGCTGAACCTATTGTTAAAAAGGATGATAATGTTTGTTGCAATCATGTTGTGGTACCCGATTTTGTGCCTAGTGTGTGTTCTACCTTAAAGGACAAATCGGTGTACATTCCTCCACATAAAAGAAATCAAAAGGTGGAGAGAAAGGCTGTTAAGTCAAAGCCTTCGTTTAGGTCTCAACCTAAGGCTTTGGATGGATCTAAGTTTGTTCCAACTTGCCACCATTGTGGTGTGATTGGTCATATAAGACCTCAATGTCATAAGTTGAAGAGAGAACAAAACCATGTTGCTAGATCCATTCCCAAAAAGCCTAGTGGACCTAAACACATTATTTGTCACCATTGTGGTGCCTTTGGTCATCTAAGACCTCATTGCTCTAAGTTTCAAGCTTTTAAGAGAATCAAAAGAAAAGAGAAACTTGAGTTTTTTGGAAGTTGTGCTAAAAAGAGTAAACTGGATTTGAGTGAAAATAGCATGTTGTTAAAGAAAATGTTTAATGCTCTTAACTCCTTGTCTATGTGCATCTCCGGTTCTCATTCTTCCAACCCTCGTCTCACTTCTCATGAGACACTCATTCCAAACAATTGTTCTGTTTGGATGAGGAAGGGTTCCTATGGTTGAGCTTTTGCTCCTTTGGTCCTTGATCTAATTCTTTCGATCTTTGTAGGACCTTTCATGCTTTAGATGCTTCATTGTCATGCATTTGTGCATCATGCATACCTTTATATGCATTGTTTTGTTTTTGTTTTGATCTTACTTTTATGTCTTTGGTTTGTGTGTGTAAAAATCCAAAACCACATAAAAAGTAGAAAATCAAAAAGCTTGATCGACGTTGTTGAGTTTTGTCTCAAAACTTGTTTTGCCTTGTACCTTTGTGCTAATGGCTTTGTGCATTTTCGAGCATAGCTTGTTATTTTTGCACTCATATCACTGTGGAAGAAATCTTGAAATCTATGTGATTGTTGTAAATAGATCTTCAAACTTGTCATGAATGATTAGTGAATGGTTATGTTGATCTTGAAACTTGCATAGACTTGTGTCTATATATCTTCCCACTCTTTATTTTTGTTTTTGCTAAGAAGAGCTCACCAAATGTAAATCTCCAAATGAAAAGAGATATTGAGCTGCAAAAGCCTGTCGCACATTCTAGTATTCGACTAGGAAAAAGGGTAAGCGACCTTATATTAAAGAGAATGTTTATTCAAAAAGCCAAAGGCTTGTTCATTAAAATGAAATATCAAATATCACTCTCACAATGAGAGGCGATTGTCTCAAGAGATCAAAATGATCAAATGTTATGGAGTCAAATGTAAAGCTCCAAGATATGTTATCAAGTTTTGTGGGAGGTCATATATACATATTTCTATAATTGAGATGGATCACTTGATCTAGTGCTAATTGTGTATGCCTTGGTTGAATTGATCATTGAAGTTTCACATTAGACTAAGGACTATTTCATTGTTGATATCCACACACAACACACAAGTTTATGTTTAATAAATGCCATATTCATTTGTGTGATTGTACTTGATGAAATGTGTTTTCACATGCTCAATCTTTGTTAATTCAAGCGCAAAAAGATTTTTGAGTGTTTTAGGTGTTTTTGGAAAGTATTTTGTTAAAAAAATCTGAAATTTTTCAAGAAACCCAGTTTTGCCCTGTTTTGGCGACTCAGTCGCGGGTAAGTCAAGTCGCGAGACTCAGTCGCGTCTTCGCGGGTCATTTTTGGCAACTTGTTCGCGAGTGGAAGGTCTAGTCGCGAGGGTTACTCAGAGATTTTGGCGGCTCAGCTCGCGACTCCCTCGCGGGTAGACCCTCCAGTCGCGAAAAACACTTAGAAAATTTTTTCAAATTTTTGTCTTTGAGCATTTTGGCGGCTTGCCCTGGCGACTTAACTCAGTCGCGAAAATCGCGTGTTTTGCATATTGAGGGTTATTTTCAAAGTTGTTTTCAAAAAAAAATAAATAAATAAATAAATTTTTCATTTTTCCCCTCATGCATCATTGGCATTGTTCGTACCTTCATCTCTTGCCCTCGTTTCTCCTTGACCATTTGTCTATTCCTGACAAAAAGGGGGAGAGTATACTCTAATGAGTATGTCGGAGTGTTTTGTCATTTCTATATGACTCTTGTGCACATCCTTAGGGGGAGAAATTCTATTTCTCATGCACATTTGTAGGGGGAGAGATATTCCATAGGGGAGATGCATATACCAAGGGGGAGAAGACATTGTGTCAACTAGAAAACTTTGTTCTGTGTGTTTTCTTATTGGCTTTATGGTGCTTTGAGTTATGCTTTGTTGTTCTCATTGCATCATGTTTGTGCTTTGGACATGCATATATCCCTATACTATTGTGCTTCTTGGAATGCATGTTCGGATGATCAATTGATTTGTTATGTGATCATTGTAGTCATTTCTATATGACTGTTTTGGTGTATGATCAAGTTGCTCACATGTTTCACATCATGTTTACTTGATTGCAATTTACTTGTTACATTATACTGGTCCTTTTATTACTTGCTTTACCTTGAGGATCTAATGTGTTTTGTGCAAGTGTTTCAGGTTACAAGTATATATGTTCCAAGTGCATCACAGCTTCTCATCACTTTGAAGGGGAGAAACTTTATGCACTTTTAATTTATATTGTTTAAGTTTTTATTCAATATAATGTGTTTGTACCCATGTGCTTTTGTAAGCTTTTAGGGTTAATGTTTTATGCATAGTTTGTAGGCTTTATGGTATGTACCTTGCTTAAGTGCAGCCTTTATGCTATGTTGAAATCAGTACCTTAATCTAAATGTTCTGCATTTTGGTTTATGTACTGTCACTCTTGTGCCCTTGTAGGATTGTTCCTAGATGCATATGCCTTGTGTGCTATGCATTGGTTGAGTGTTGAGCATACAAGTGTCTTGCCTTGTGCTTGTTAGCTTGTATGTCCTTGTGTTCATTCCAAGTGTGAATGAGCACTGTGATCACTACCTTGTGGTGTTCACTTGGTTGATCAAGCCATGGTTTGTTTATTAACTCCATCTTTGCTTGATCTCATATTGCCTGTTTCATATGCATTTATAATTTTCTGCTTACAATGATCATGGTGTATTGTTGTGTTTCAGGAGTTTATGTTCATATGATTCAAGTGCTTCACAGCTTCTAGAGTTAGGTGTGAGTGAGTTTTGTTCAACTGTTCCCAACTCACATGTTAAGTCTAGAGTCTGTTTTAGGGTTTTGTCACGGAATAGCCAAAGGGGGAGATTGTAAGTTTGAATTTATTCAACCATCTAATTGGCGTTATTCCGTGCCAAATTTGCTTGTAATTCAGCATTTAGTAACCCTGTATTTAGGTGGGATTGTTGTAAGGGTAGTGAGTGAGATAGAGTGAAGATTGCTCAAGAGTGTGCAAGAAAACAGAGTGTCGCGGCTGGGACTCGCGGGTGGACTCGCGGCTTCAACCCGCCAGAAGATGCACACGTGCCAAGCATGCTAGAAGATGAACAGTCATGCTAGCTGGAGCACTACAGGATAAAACAGGACAACTGGCCATACGGTTAACTCGCGACTGGAACTCGCGACTTAGTCAAGCCGCGAGGTCAAGCCGCGAGCCACCCCTGTTTTGGAAAAACCTGACGTTTCGCATTCCTCTTCACTCCAGTATAAATACCCTTTTAACCCACGATTGAAAGAGAGCTTCCAGAGAGAATTTTGAGAGAGAAACCCTAAAGAAAAACAAGATTGTTTCACACACAATCCCTACCTTAGAGTCTCATCAAATTCCCTCACTCTCTTCCTCTCCATTGTTAAATCCTTGAGAGGCATTATACCAAACCTGGTTCTCACCATCATCATCTCTGTGAGACAGACGTTTGGAGTTCTGGGAAGCAGTTAGGAAGGAGCCAATCTTCATTGGTTGATGCTACGGTGTAGTAGCGGAATCCGGGAAGCTAGAAAAGAAAAAGGTTCGGCGCAACCTCGTTGGAGCAAGAAGCTTGGAGGGCTTAGGTGCACTGGGTAGATTAGGCTTGGAGGGTCTATTGCTGTCCTTGTATCCCAACTGTATTTTCTAGTGGATTGATTACCGCTTGGAGGGCGGTGGAGAGGTTTTTCGCCGAGGTCTTCGGTTTCCTCTTCGATAACATATCTGGTGTTATCTCTGTGTTTGCATCTTCCTTCCTCTCTATCTCTGCCTTTACATTATCTGCTGTGGTTTTATTTTGTTATGGCTTAGATAGTTGTTTAACCAATTTCATATTATAGCATATGTTAAGTTTCCGCACACTAGTTGTTTGACATATTGCTTGTGTTGGTTAAGTTGGTTTTTGGGGGTCTAAACGTTCAAAAGTGTTTTTGTACACGTTTTTGAACTTTCACAACGGCCAAACCAAAGTCACAAATCGAACTTTGCTTAAGCTGATCAAAGCTTGACTTAAGGGGGCAAAAGGAGCATGGCCTAAAGAACTTCCAGGAGTCTTATGGGCCTATAGGATGACTGCAAGAACACCGACAGGAGAAACACCCTTCAAGCTGGTATTTGGAACCGAAACAGTGATTCCTGTGGAAGTTAGGATGTCAAGCCTCAGATGGACATGTTATGATGAACACAGCAACGACAAGGGACTGACGACAAGGGACTGAAACTTGCTCTGGATTGCTTACTCGAGGTCAGGGAGGACGTGGCTCAAAGGATGGCTCTATACCATAAGAGGATGACAAGGTACCACAATCAAAGGGTGAAGCTAAAACGATAAAATCCTAGAGATATGGTCCTAAGGAAGGTTTCACAAGCCACCAAGGATCCAACCCAAGGAAAGCTAGGCTCCAATTGGGAAGGTCCGTACAAAGTCATCTGTTATTAAAGAAGGGGAAGCTACTACTACTTAGAAGATATGAACGGAAAACCTTTACCTTGTCCTTGGAATGCAGAGCACCTCAAGAAGTACTATCAATGAAGAAGCTAACATCCAGCATCAATAAGTTCCAGTACCAATAAGTTCCAATATCTGGAATACCTCGTCTTTTTCACCAACAGATAAGCGAGACTTATTGTTTTCATGCATAAGTTTTACTTTCAGCATTTTCCGTTTTTTGCTAAGTATAATCCTTGTAATACCTTTTATAAGCAAGGATGAATAATGCAAATAAGGAATCTCCAAAGCCATTTCTTTTCAAACAACTAGATCTCAAACATTTCGTGATGACAAACTCCTTCCGCCAAAGTGACAAGTTCAAAGCACAACATTAATGATAAAAACTCCGTAAACATAATGACGAGTTTAAATCATAATCTCAATGATAAAAACTCTGTTAACAGAATGATGAGTTTAAATCATAATCTCAATAATAAAAACTCCATCAGCATAATGACGAGTTTAAATCATAAACTCAATGTTAAAAACTCTATCAACGAAATGACGAGTTTAAATCATGACATCTATGATAAAAACTCCATCCGTCCACTAAACGATGAGTTTAGATCATGACCTCCATGATAAAAACTCCATCCACTAAGCAACGAGTTTAAATCATAACCTTCATGATAAAAATTCTGTTCATAAAACGACGAGTTTAAATCATAACTTCTATGATAAAAACTCCGTCCACTAAGCAACAAGTTTAAATCATAGCATCCATGATAAGAATTCAGTCTACAAAACAATGAGTTTAAAGCATGGCACCTGCAAAACAACAAGTCTAAATCACAATATCAATGGCAAAAACTTCGTCTACAAAATTACAAGTCACATCCTTCGTATCAGAAGCTCTATCTGCCAGTGATAAAGTTCCAAACATGATGAAGGCTTTGTTTAGGCAAATGAGTAAAAACGTATACACAGGTATCTATGTGTAAAATTCTACGCATTCGTGAAAGCAGATTATTGCCTTGCCAACAAAAAGGTCTTCCTAAGAACAAGACCATGAGCTGGCCAAGAGCGTAAAATCTCCTGCAAAATAGATCTCATCATGTTCAACAAAGTTCAACACAGTAAAAGGACTTGATTGGAAGATGCATTTAAGAAAATTTTCTAAACAAGACAAGCAGTTAAGCAAAAGCCTCAAAACCAAGAGGCAACAAGTGTTTTGAGATAAAAAAAAAATTAATAAAAGCCTCAAAATCAAGAGGGAATAAGTGTTCAGAAATAAAGTTAAAGGCCCCAAAACAAGGGGGCAACCATTGTTTTCCAAAAAGAAAGAAAAGAAATATATATATATATATATATATATTAAGAGGGGGGTACAACAGCTTCGTCCCCTTGGTCTCCAGTAGCGTCCTTCCCTCCAGCAGCGTCCTTCTCTCCAGCAGTGTCAACTTCAACTTCTTCTTGTTCTTTGTCCTCATCTACAAGAATTTCAATATCTATCTTTTCAAAATCCAAGTTAGAGAAATCCACAGTAAGGCTATGGTGCTTCATCGTCCACCTTCGCAGGAGCTCAAAACCTTTGAAGTACTGGATAAACTGGAGGTCTGAAAATTGCCTAGACTGCATGAATTGCTGGACAACCTTTTCTCTCTCAGCACTAGTTCTCAGGAGAGCAACCTAAATTTCTTCGTCTTTCTGGACGACAAGCATCTTCTCCACCCGCAAGGCTTTATTAAGTTCCTTAATTTTCTCATTGGCCTTGTTAGTCTCGTCCATAGTGGCAATCAGGTCCTTCCTCCATTTTGAGTTCTCTGCTTCAACAGATTCCAGCTTGGAGTTGGCCACCACGACCTTCTCCTCAGTATTGAGACAATCATCGTCAATGACTACAATATGGGCTCGTCCAAGGGCAGTGGCCGAATCATCCCAGATGCTCTTCCCCACTTTGCCTTTCCCTTTAGAATGAGTGGTTGAAGGAGTAAAGGTTGTGACCTCAAAGGACGGAGTGGGGGAAGACGGGGCAGTTTGGACAGACGGAGGCACCACGGTATCACCCTTCTTGTCACCCAATTTTCGCTTTTTTGAGTCCGCAGCAAGGGAGGACAGAGGTTCGTTCTTCATCCCTCTGATATGAGCATACTTCTCTTTACTGTACCTGGTGGCCATCTTTGCTAACCAAAAAAGGTGAATAAACAATCATATATAGTAGAGACGAGGCTAAAAGCTGATTCTGAGAATTGCAAAGACGAACTTACTTTTCTCTTTGTGGCAAATTTTCTCCAATACGTACTTTGAAGGTTTGGGTCCTAGACAGCAATCAAATAAATGACGAGGGTCAACTAGGTCATCGAAGTCCTCAATTTCACGAGCAAAAACAAAGGCTGCACGAACTCGATCGTAGTGCTGGTCTTCCAATGCAGGACGATCAAGAACTACAAAAATTGAGAGATAGACATTGTTAGGCAAGCAACAGTGATATAAAAGAAAACTAAGGAAGACAATGAAGGTACGCACCAAGCACAGGGACTTCCCATTTTTGCAGTAATCTTGGGACTTCCCCCCAAAAGTCGTCAGACACGGTTTTCCAATAGGTTCCAAAAATGAAAAAGTATCATGATTTCCAATCACGAAATGATGATGGGAATCCATAAACAACCCTAGACTTTCTATCCCAAGGCAAGAGCTCGAAATATCCATGATGGGTGGAAGGCTTCAAGGGATATAGATGCAAAAATTCATTGAGTGTTACCATGTCTCCCTCAAAGGCAAACACCCAGATCGACATACAACTTATAATCATCCTCCAGGCGTTAAGGACGAGTTAACCAGGGGCAATTTGGAAATTATGAAGAAGTTGCATAATGAACGGATGGACGAGAAAACGCAAACCACACAGGAAATCCGCTTCTTAAAAGCACAATTCCCCGTGAGCAAAACTGCAAGCCTTATCACTAGACCAGGGTAAATGAATGCACTTGTCTTTAGGAAATTGAAATCTTTTCCTAAACCCAGTCAAATGACTCTCCTTTAAGGAACAAGTCTTAGAAAGGGCATGCAACGAGGGCGAAGAAGAAGATGAGGGCAACTTGGACGCAACGATATCAACCACTTTGCTCAAAGACTCAGCATTTGATGATAATCCCGTCTCTAACTCACTAGACCTAACATCATCTTCCCTATACTCCACGATGGCCATCCCTAAATGATGTTCAATCAAAGAATGGCGTATCAAGGGATAGAGGCAGAGCAAGACAGGTTTAAGTGGAGTAAAATGAGACACAAACAAACCAACTTGGGGATGCCTACTAGAAGAGTATTCCAAAAAAACTCCTAATCGGGCGAAGAAAAAAGAATAGAAGGGCACTCTTGTCTAAAGAAATCGAAATCAACCATCAAGTAAACATAGAGAAGGACCTTACTAGAAAAGAAGTTTGGGAATCCTCCAAAAGCTTCAAGCACAAAGAAAATAAGGGAGAGGAATCGGTTTTTTCTAAAAAAGGAGAAGCCGAAATCAAAGCACGCCAAAATCTAGGCAATTTCGCACACGCCACGAATGGAGAAGAAACACGTGTCTCTTGCCTAGGGAAGTAGTCGTTTCACATTTATGATGGAAGACAAATATCGAAAAACAAAAAAGAGACGAACCGTCACAATTGATCACATTCCTGTGATTGTCCAAAATCTTGACGACAAAGGAATGAGGGGGCAACTGACGAGTATCGGTAAAACGGTCGTCCAATGTAAGGACGACAATAAACCACATCTGAGTCAGGATAACTCCCATGAGCAAATAATGAAAGGCCGTTCGTATGAATAGACAAGCCTATGCATATTAAAGTCAAAAGTTAATTCCATTAGGTCAGTTGACAATGAGTAATGCGCCGGAACGGTTACAAAAGTTTTGATGAGTCAACAGTCATGCATTATACATTAAATAGAATCTTCATTGCCATTAAATTCCGCAATTCACTCAGGTGAAAACGCCCAGAAAAGCATTGACAAGCATGAATGATTAACCAAAAAGCAAACTATAAAAGGCTAGCCAACCCAGGTGAGTTTTCTTCATGAAAAACACAATATACTGCAACTATCCTATCAATTCAGAGCCATAATCTGACTTAGGCATCAAAGTGTCCATAGCTAGCACCACGCCGGTGATCTTTCATTTTATTTCTTGTTTCTTCAACAGGTATCGCAGTTCGTCCATCAGCATTGACGAGGAGCATACTGACGAGGTTATATTCCGACTTCATCAAGACTCATAAATTTCGTAGACACAAATATGACTCATAATCTCTTAACAAACATAATTTTCCAAAAAAATATATATATCTTACAAGCATAAACTAATTAGTCACAATCCTAAACCCCAAAATAATAATTGAGTTCTTACACTCAAAACTCAAAAGACAAATAATAAATTCTCAACTCACGTACACAAGCATCTTGCAGGCATCATAAAGTTGGCATCTTGGAACTCAAAACCTACCAAAATAGTTTTTGAAGAACCTTGCTTCATATTCTATTAAAGCCATCTCCTATATTCATGAGGGACAACCACTAGGACTTAAACCTCCAAATCCTTCGAAGTGATGCTTATACATGATTATGAAGTATGAACGTCATTTCATGATAGACAAAGAATACCAAATTACTTATTTTTTAAGAATTTAAAGTAGTTTCAATGTCACATTATTCTTATGAAATGTGCTAGAGGATTGTCAAAAACCTACTCGTAAAAGTAAATGCCAGTGGACAATAAAATTACTAATGAATAGCTTGTGATTTGTGAATATGGGTTTTTTTTTTTTTTTTTTTTCCTTATATTGTTGAGCATGGCTTATTAAATAAACTCATTTGAAAGTCCTTCATAAGCTGAGTCCAATCTTTTGATTGCAGACGACCTAAAAAAATATATTTTGAATTCAATAATTTATCTAAATCCGGAGGATAAAAAATGGGTATGGTAAAGGGTTTTTTGGATCTATGAACAAACTAGTTAACCCAAACCCAATCCATTTTTTCCAACAAGTCGGGTCAAGTTAGCCCACGGGTTAAGCTGATCAAACCTTTTTTTGAAAAAGTAAAACCTTATTTTCTCATATAGTGTATCTAACTTTGTTTCACAATTTCAAACTCTCAAATATTTCTCTCTTATTCTCACTTTCTCAATTTCTTCTCTTCACTCTCAAATGTTTCCTTCTCTCATTTCAAAATGGTCTCCCTCCGTTAGCACTCAAATCGGGCAAAATTTGCTAAATAGTACCATTTAAAAAAAATTTTGGTAAATAGCATGCAACTAAAGTTAATTAATTAAGTAGACTGTTTTTGGAACTCGAGTTTGACAAACTCGAATTTAGGCTGGAACTCTAGTTTGACAAACTCGAGTTCCAAGCACTATGCACCAATACTGATTGGAACTCGAGTATAACAAAGTTGAGTTCCAAAAACAGTCTACTTAACTAATTAACTTCGTCCATGTGTTACTTTCCTAAATTTTTTCTAAAAACATGCCATTTTGCAAATTTTGTCCTCAAATCGTCTACAACCAAATATTATGTCTTTTTAGTTACTTTGATTACAAAAATATGTCCTATGTAGTACATGTATAATCTACCCATGATTATGTCTAATAAGGGTAATTCTAGAAGTTTGATAAATTCGAGGCAAAGCTAACAAACCCAATAAACCAAACGACCTTGCTCGTGTACTGTAAACGACACCATAAAGCCGACGATTCCACCACAAGGCCAACGGGTGTGCCTCGAGATCAATGACGCTCAAATGAGACAACCAGGATATATAGACAAGCTAAAAAGCTGACAGAAGGAAGCTGAAGGGGATGGGTAAACCTTTGTCGGATCTAACGTGGCCTTGCTTGGCCCCCACGCATGAATATATAAGGAAACATCTTGTGCTCCACGACTAACCCAAATCAAGGGGACTTTTACAAGGAAAGGATCTCGCAAGATGTGCGCATTAATGAAGATCTTCCCCACAAGGAAAAGCCCTCTATGCCAAGGAACAAATGTCAACCCTACCTACTATAAAAACCCCAAAACCCTCATAAACCAAGGTACGCATAATTTCCCCAGCTCTGCCACTCTAGAGTTGTGAAAGTTCTCTAACTTGATCTTCGAAAAATATTTGGCCAGTACCACACCGATACTCTCTACAAGGTCTTTTTTGTTTTTGCTTTGCAAGTGTTGTCTCGAGCACATGAGGACTATGTGACTTACTGACGATTTTCGGCATCATCAATGTCTTTTGGGTAAAAGTTGAAATGTTGGATATTATTTTGTTATAAAAATGCTTTAAATTAGATTGAATTATAACTGCATGGTATCAATTATCAAACATTCAATTCCAAGAATACAAACTTCTAATTTTCATTAATTTTGCATCTTCTTTTTTTTTTTTTTTTTTTTTGGTTAAGAAAAGTAATATTGGAATATTTGCATCCATAAATTGAAATTATTGAATAGTGATGAAAATGACAATATTATTAAGAATCCTTGACCTTCACCTTCTCAAGTATTAATGTATGATTTAACTTCGACTTTTTAAGTATTTTTATTTTTATGTTTTCTTAGTTGTATCAAAAGGAATACAAAAAGAATATGCTTAAGTTATTTTTTATGTTTTTATTTTTTATGTGAAAAATGGGTCATAGTGGGCTTGACTTGACTAATTAATAACCAAGTAAAAATCAAAGGTTTTGTAACTCATTTTAGCTCGATCAGTTTTTAACATGTTTTGATTCAAATCTGACCAGGTTAAACCTACACTTATCCAACCCAAACTATTTGTCAAATTTATAAAAGCACATCTTTAAGCAATACTTCAGAAAATAGTTTAAGAATTTCTTTTTCTTTTTCCATTACTTCACATAGACTTGTATGCGTTTTAGGTATATAAAAAAAATATTTTAAAAACAATATATAAAGTTTGAAAAAAGTTTTAACTTTCAAAAAATATAGTTTGATAATGTGTTATCAAACAGACAAGTCAACATAGCTTGATGTTGATACTTGATACACATCTAACTGAGGGGGCCGGTTTTTGCCTTGTTTCTTTTTTTTAACAAGTAATGCTACAGGTATTACAAGTTTTACTATATTAAATTTACAAACTAATATGTCACTAATCATAAAATAAAAATCATACACATGACGTATCATAATTGGTGAAATATGGAACAAAAGATTTATATTCATATGTGAACAAGTTTAAGATCGAGAAACTTGCATGAATCATTTAACAGCAAAATAAATAAATAAATAAAACAAAACAAAGGCAAGGTGATTTGAGCCTAAATGAAGCTCACCTGAACTTTTAGTGCAAAACCTCAAACATATGTAACTGGAACTGCTTAAAATATTCATCTAGCTAGCTCAGCTCGTTTTACCTGCATTGACTTTTACTCAAGGTTCCCAATACATTGTTACAATGATGTAAAGCACTAATTTTTCAAGAATATCTAGAAAGTGTTGCAGAGTAGATCCATTCAACTCTTTTAATTACAATTCATATTAGTAAAACCATGTGACTAACACTTTGATGTTGACTAAGACAAAAACTTTTATTACTTGCCCAATTACCATCTAGAAGGTAAGGATCATTGCTCTAAATCGGGTATACTGTATGAACACATCCATTTTTCAAAGTCAAATATATTCAATAAAATACTCAAAAAACTTGTTTAATTTTCTCTCTATATGTTTACTTTTTTCTCTTAAACAAAGGTGGAAGTGGTTAGATAAGAACACGTATAATTAGGAAAGAAAACTAGCCCACTAAAGATCAAATTGTACTATTATTTTAGTTAATTGTTACTTAAAACGTAAACGCTGAAAGCAAAAGCTGGATTTTGGTTGGCATAATATAACCTAAACGGGCTACTTAATACCACAAAAATATAACACTAGATTAAAAAAAAAAAAAAAAAAAGGCTGGATTTGATTGTGCAAACTTTATATCAACCTAATACGTGGGAAGACTTCCTAGTCAATGTGCTGCATGTGCTGGGACCATGTAGCGAAGGGTTTCCATTGATTTCCTTTCCAGTTTGCTGAGGGTCGGCAATAATAATTGAACCTGGCTCAGTTAGAACCTGTAGGGCCTTTTTTTGACTGTGATCACATACCAACTATTGAAGGGTTGAACTTGTTAAGCTCGGATTTGTTTGTGGAAGTCAAGTTTAAAATTCAACGTCAGCCCAAGGAAAATCAATGATTATGATACACTTGGAGTATTAGTATTTGTGGCGCTAAAAAATTTAGCATTTAGCACACAAAAAAACTATTTTTACACACCCACTTAACAATTTTTAAGGGGAGTGAGTCTAATTCTTAATAATATTGGGCTTAACAGGGAGATCGGCCCAATACCCAACAAAAAAAGAAAGATCTTGAGCCCAACTAGTTGAAGTATAGAACCTCAAGAAATGGCCCAAAGCTCCCATACCGAGGTCCATAAAGCATAGATCCTCAGGCGGTATTAGGAAAGGTCTCATCGTCACCGGAACATCCAAAAGGGATCCTCGAAAGAGATGATGGGTGAGTTTGGTTCAACTTTTTGTAAAAGTGCATAATGAAAAAGTAAAGTTTTCAAAAAGTGCATAATGAAAAAGTGCATTTTTAAAAAACTGAGTGTTTGGTAAAAACTGTTAAAAAGTGCTTTTTGAAAAAGCTGAGTGTTTGGCTAGCACTTATAAAAGTGAAGGTTTGAGTTATAAATTACCAAAAATGACAAGATAATATATAAGTGAATTTTTTGTTTTAATTATCTCTCTTAATGCAAATTATGGACACAACATTTTTACAAAAATTTCACAATAAAGTCTATATGACAAGTTGTTAATGGTAGATAAGAAAAATAATAATGTCATTAGTAGGTTCAAATGAGAACCAATAACAAATTACTGTGTAAAATTTATTATTAGAAGTGTTACGTTTACAACATTTTTCGCAATATTTTCACATTAAAATTTATGTGGAAAGTTATTACTAGTTCTAATTTGAACCCACAACTGAAATTATTTTTTTACTAACTAATATTAACTAATAACAATCTGTTACTTAAAATTTATTGTGAAAATATTACAGTAGCATTTCTCAATTTGGATTTTTTATTTTTTATATTATTTTTTCTTTTTCCATTTCACGTTCAACCATACCAACCATACGTTTTAGTTTTATTTCTTTTTCTTTTTTTTTTCTTTTTTTTTCTCCTCCACACGTTCTCCACTATCTCTACCCCTCTTTTTACTCTCCTTTTCTCCCTCATTCTCCCTCATTCATCAGAACATTCCAGGAGCTCCTTCTTTCTCCAGCTCCGTCTCTCTTTCTTTTCTTTTCTTTTTTTAACTTGATTCCAAAACTCTCTCTGATAAGAAAATTTTCCTTTTCTCCCTCACTCAAGAACATTCCAAGGAGCTCTCATCTTCGTGCTATTGCTCATCTTCGTCCCCAACCCAGTCCAGATGGGTCAGCAGGCTTCTATCCTTTGTCTTCTTTTTTTTCTTTTCTTTTTTTGCTTTTATTGTTATGATTTGATTAATTTTAAAACTGTGTTTTTGAGTTTGTATTCTGGTAGTCTGATTATGTTTGAGTTTAGAGATGTTTGAGAGAAAGATTGTTTATTGTTATGATTTGTAGTGTTTATTCTGTATTGTTTGTTCTGTGTTTGTTCATGGGTATTTCTGGAATTTCATCATTAGCAACGGTAACCATGAAAACGCGCAGTGCGCGTTTTCATTTATGGACCCTCAGAGGTCCATAAAATTTTCACGTTCTGTCCGCGTTTTTGGCTTAACCAAACGCAATTTTACATCTGACTTTTTCCAAAAAGCGCTTTTTGGGCTCAAAACGTGGAAACAAACGGGCACGATGAAGGATCCAAGGGTGGTTTCTAGATAAAGTAACAGTCATCTATACATTAATTCGATCCACCTGCTTGATGCAATTGCATTTATTACTAAATGACTGGCCTGGAAAATGTTTAAGCCTCCAAAGTCCATATTCATCATGAAAAGAATGAGGAAGGTGTCTGATAGGACAAGCATCTTGCCAACTGTATAGTGACAATAGGTTCCAAGAAGGAAGGCAGAGAAGTATAAAAAGGAGTAGAACATGCAAAAGAAGGGGACTAGCAATTTTTAGAGAGAAAAAAAGAGAGTAACCGACAGAAAATGTATGTTCAAAGTGCCGGTGTTTGTCTAAGAAAAGTGATTTTTGTTGATTGTTCTTGATTGAAATTTTTGGTTTCTCACCCTTGTTCAAGTCTCCCATTGTAGATTCATTCATACCCATTCAACACAAATTAGTTGTGATGTTAGAAAACTATTTTTAACCCCCACAGATAATATAAAAAATCCAATCATTAAACCAACACAATGTTAGTAAATATAATTTTACAAATTCACAAAGGAAAATCATTCTATTTAATTAACTCAAATAGTGTAATTTCAATTATAATCTACTTATAAATTATTAGCATAAATTTGTGAATGGCTAACAACTTTTAGTCATGCTTTTATTATATATGGGAAAAGAATAACTTAATCAAGTTACTCATGAACGAGCTTGAGCTTGTTCAACCAAAATAAAATAAAATGAACCAAACTTGAACATGTAATCAAGTTACTCTGCTCATATTCAAAAATAAAATTAAGTGAACAATCTTGAACTTCTATAATCGGCTTGGGTTGCTTATAGCCCTAATCCTAGGATCCTCTAACTTCAACTAGGTCAAACCATGTTTAGAACCAAAAACACATATTTAAGAGTTCGATTACATGTGAGGAAAGTGCTAATCACCCATGATACCTAACCAAAGTTGATGCCTAACTTTGATAATCTCTGACTAAAGCTATGCAATGCAAAATAAAGTTAACTTATCTAACCCAATTTTCAGGAACATATGTCCTATAATATCGTGCATGTATCAAGACTAATACATATGGTAAAATAATTTTAATTAAAATTATATTTAAACTTGTCAACTTGTAATTGATTTTCTTGTAGAGAAAACTATTTTAATAACTAGCATGTAACCCATGCAAACATATGGATGCATTTAAAATTAATCACAATTTTTATTATAAAAATAGAAATAATCAGTCAAATTATTATTTTAAAAAATAGCATGTAACACGTGCATTAATGCAAACATATAGTTAAATTTAAAATTAAACATAATTTTTATCATAAAAATATAGATAATTAGTCAAATTATTTTAAAAAATAAGTAAACGTAGTTAGTCACATATTAAAATTCTTACTTAAATTTAATAATACTTATGATCATTTTTTTTTCTAATTTTTAATAAGATAGAACATGTGGTAATTTTTGTTGTGTGGTGATTTTTATTGAGTATATGTGATTGTTTTTTTTTTTTTTTTCATAGATCATTAATATTAGATTCTTAATATTTTGTACTCATTAACTCACTTGGCACAAAAATTAAAAAATTTAGGTGGACACATGACACAAACTTAAGTAGATAATTATAGTATGGTCTCCACATAAATTTAGACACAATTTTTATTATAAAAATATAAATAGTTAGCCAAATTATTTTTAAAAAAAAATAGCATGTAACATGTATATGTATGGATACATTTAAATTAAACACAATTTTTATCATAAAAATATAAATAATTAGTCAAATTATATATTTTTTTTAAAAAAAAGTAAACGTAATTAGTCACATATTATAATTCTTACCCAAATTTAATACTACTTGTAGGGTCACGTTTTTCAGGCCTAGCCCAAGATGCTTGGAACCTTAGACCTGTGAGCCCGGTACAATGAATTTATAGAAAGTAGGCCAAAGAGCTAGGCTTTTGGTTTATGAACAACGATAATCGCGGTGTTCTTCATGGATCGAGTCTACCAGAGAGGATTGCTCCTCGGCACGGTCCAGGGAGCTTTTTCCGGTGCCTCTGGTGGGATGGGGGGTCTCAGCCCCGCCTTTTCATCTCTCCTTTCTCCCTTTTTATAGTAGTTTTCTTCCTCCTGAATGGAGTCCCTGGGGTAGGTACATGTCCCATCAGCCCTTCCTTCCAATTGTTGGGAGTGGTTGTAAGGACAGAGAAGTATGGTCGTGTCAGGCACAAGGCATTGAATGCAATAATGGCAGCCTTTCCCTTGGACATTTCCGTTTTCTCCGCTGTCCTTTTCTGCTTTAGTGCTTTTCCTGCTCTGTGGAACGATATGGAGTGTCACTACTAGTGGCAGGTTACCTCTTTTATCCTCGGCTATATCCATGCCGAGGAGGATTCTCCCCATGGCCGAGGAGGGGCTTTCCCTTCCCATGACCGAAGAGGGGTTTTTTCCTTGGGCTGGGCCCCTGGCCCAATGTAGACATCGACATGGGCCTATCAGTCTTTTACCTCCCCACAATAGCCCCTCAAAATCCTACTGTCTGGCTCCTCGGACGGAGAGGAGGGTTTTGGTGACATCGGGCCTCTGCCACGGCTTGCCAAGTCTTGCCCTCCATTAATGACAAAGTCTCTTCGTTTGCCAGAGGCACGTTCCTGGCTGTGAGACATTCTTTTAGTCTATCCAAGTCGTGTTTTTGTCGTTTCGATACACGAGGCGCGCTTTAATTGGGGCCCTTTCACGAGGTGACATAAATCCAACGGCTGAAAACTACTTTGGAATTTGAACGAGATTTATCTCATTTATAATCCCTTCTTGGAGATTTGGGGCGAATTGATTGCCTCCAGATTTGTCCCCTATATAAGACGCGCGGTGGGAGATCATCCCCCTTCATTTACAAACCCTTGAGTTTTTCAGGTTTCTAACTCCCCAAATGTTCCCAAAATCCCCACTATAAGAGTGACTGAGATTTAGGGAGTGATATGATCATGATTAGGGTGAGGGTGAAGGAACAAAACCCTCTTCAGAAGCCTTGGGTATCTTCGAGATTCAGAATGGCCCAGTCAGGGCAAGGGAGGCAAAGGTTGAAAATATCTCTCCCCCCCGACTGGACCAGAAAGGAGTCTTTCCTCCTTCAACCAAAATCCGAAGCAAGTGTAGGTCGCATCAGATTTTTGGTGCGACAACACTGGGATTTTCATCCGGCGTCGTGTGCCACGCATGTGAGGGTTTGGGCTTCCCATTTCTGGTACCATCCATACTTGCTCGACTGCTGCTAGAGCAATACTTGCTCGATTGCTGCTAGAGCAAGTATGGAGATTTTGGCATCCCTGCCTCTTCTTCTCTTCCACCGCCAATGCCATCCAAACTTGCTTGGCTGCTGCTAGAGCAAGGTCGTAGATCGAGCGCCTCCGCTTCTTCTTCTTCTCTTCCACCGCCGGTGCCATCCGTACTCGCGCTATTGCTGTTGGAGCTAGATTGAGGATTCATCGTTCTTGTGTGCCCTTTTTTTTTTTTAATAGTTAGCTTCTGATATAGGCTTGTCTAAGCCCTTTTATGTACAATGTACTATTTCTTTATCTAATAAAAGATGATTTTATCTCATTTTGCGTATCCTTTCTTTTCTACAATAGTTATTTTGTGAATGGATGTGCTGGTGTCTTTTCTTTCGAACGGTACTTAGAACCGATGCCATTGCCAGTAAAGAGTTATCATTTTGAACTTATCAAAACTGATGGGCGCAACAATGCTGACTTTAAGTAACTTAACTATATAAGACTAACCGGGATAACAGCTGCATGTTCTGTACTGCGAACAGGGTGGCCGCTCGAGGACGTGAATCCTAAAATAAACTGTCCGAGGGGGTCGCCGGGTAGTAGAGTTCTTTTCCACGTTTCCAACAATATTCACTACTTTAACTTGCTTTAGGCATCTGGTCCAAGGACCGGGACATGACTATACCTAGTCCAAACACTTAGAAAGGTACCATTGTGTGTTAGTTTCCATGAAACCGGAGGTCCGAGGGCCACGCAAGACCTCTATTCCGCTTAGGACTTAGGCCTTTCTTGAAATAGCTAGTTTCCTGTAGGTTTGAGTCCGAGGACCATGCAAGACCTTAGTTCTGTTTAGCATTTAGGCTTTTGGAGTGACTAGTTTCCCTATAGGTTTGAGTCCGAGAATCATGCAAGACCTTGGTTCTGTCTAGCACTTAAGCTTTTAGAGTGACTAGTTTCCCCATAGGTTTGAGTCCGAGAACCTTGCAAGACCTTGGTTCTGTCTAGCACTTAGACTTTTGGAGTGACAGTCCGAGGACCATGCAAGACCTTGGTTCTGTCTAGCACTTAGACTCTTGGAGTGACTAGTTTCCCCATAGGTTTGAGTCCGAGGACCATACAAGACCTTGGTTGTGTCTAGCACTTAGGCTCTTGGAGTGACCAGTTTCCCCATAGGTTCCGAGGACCATGCAAGACCTTAGTTCTGTCTAGCACTTAGGCTCTTGGAGTGACTAGTTTCCCCATAGGTTTGAGTCCGAGGACCATGCAAGACCTTGGTTTTGTCTAGCACTTAGGCTCTTGGAGTGACTAGTTTCCCCATAGGTTTGAGTCCGAGGACCATGCAAGACTTCGGTTTTGTCTAGCACTTAGGTTTTTGGAGTGACTAGTTTCCCCATAGGTTTGAGTCCGAGGACCATGCAAAACCTTGATTCTGTCTAGCACTTAGCCTTTTGGAGTGACTAGTTTCCCAATAGGTTTGAGTCTAAAGACCATGCAAGACCTTGGTTCTGTCTAGCACTTAGGCTCTTGGAGTGATTAGTTTCCCCATAGGTTTGAGTCCAAGAACCATGCAAGACCTTGGTTATGTCTAGCACTTAGGCTTTTGGAATGACTAGTTTCCCCATAGGTTTGAGTCTGAGGACCATGCAAGACCTTGGTTCTGTCTAGCACTTAGGCTTTTGGAGTGATTAGTTTCCCCATAGGTTTGAGTCCGAGGACCATGCAAGACCTTGGTTCTGTCTAGCACTTAGGCTTTTGGTTTGGTCATCAGCTTCTTTCTCCAGAGGGGATTCAGCGGACTGGTCTACTAGGCCCGCGAGGATTAGCCCCTTGTTAAGTGCACGAGGCACACATCTGACGTCAGAAGCCCCTAGGGCCACACTTCGCTTAGCAACCTTTCCCGCGTAATCAACGCTTCAAAGTGTGGACCTGAGTGGAAGCTAAGTTACGACAATGACGGTGTGTTTTAGGAAATAATGGGGAGGCTTTCGTGTAGCTTGTACCACCGCCACAACGGTCTTCCTGATGGACTTCTACTGGCAGGAGTTTGATCCCACCGTGATTAGCCGTTGCACTTGTTAACGCACAAGCTCTTCCTACAGACGGCACCAATTGTAGAGTCACGTTTTTCAGGCTCGGCCCAAGATACTTGAGACCTTAGACCTGTAAGCTCGGTACAATGAATTTGTAGAGAGTGGGCCAAAGAGCTAGGCTTTTGGTTTATGAACAACGATAATCGCGGTGTTCTTCATGGATCAAGTCTATCAGAAAGGATTGCTCCTCGGCACGGTCCAGGGAGCTTTTTCCGGTGCCTCTGGTAGGATGGGGGGTCTCAGCCCCGCCTTTTCATCTCTCCTTTCTCCCTTTTTATAATAGTTTTCTTCCTCTTGAATGGGGTCCTTGGGGTAGGTACTTGTCCCATCAGCCGTTCCCTCCAGTTGTTGGGAGTAGTTGTAAGGACAGAGAAGTATGGCCGTGTCAGGCACAAGGCATTGAATGCAATAATGGCAGCCTTTCCCTTGAACACTTCCGTTTTCTCCGCTATCCTTTTCTGCTTTAGTGCTTTTCCTACTCTGTGGAACGATATGGAGTGTCACTACTAGTGGCAGGTTGCCTTTTTTATCCTCAGCTATATCTATGCCGAGGAGGATTCTCCCCATGGCCGAGAAGGGGCTTTCCCTTCCCATAACCGAGGAGGGGTTTTTTCCTTGGGCTGGGCTCCTAGCCCAGTGTAGACATCGACATGGGCCTATTAGTCTTTTACCTCCCCACACTACTTATGATAATTTTTTTCTAATTTTTAATAAGATAGAATGTGTAATGATTTTTATTGAGTATATGTGATTAGTTTATTTTTATTTTAAATTTTATAGTTTATTAATATTAGATTTTTAGTATTTTGTACTCATTAACTCACTTGGCACAAAGATTAAAAAACTTAAGTAGACATATGGCACAAACTTGAGTGGAAAATTAATTATAGTGTAGCTCCCACATAAATTTAGACATATGGCACAAAATTGGGAACTCTAATTTGAATTTCTCTCAATTTCACTTTTATTAGATATATAGATTAGCGGGTCACGTCAACAAAGCACCTTTTACAATAATATGTAAATTTCATGGTGAGCTACATGTAAAAAGTATAACCTTGAAACTCAATTAAAAAAATCATGGTAGATAATTGAATTGATTTAAATAAATAATGAAACTTTTTTTTGAAGTTTTTGAACTTTTGGTATTAGAACTTTAATTAAAATGACATTTTAAACATTTTAAAATTTTAGTATATAGGAACCTAAACGAAATTATCTTGATAATTTTATACTAATAATGAGCCATTTTACAAAAAGCACTACGTTTTTTTGAGAAAAAAAAAATGCACTACGTTTGATAGGGATAAGTTTATAGCATGAAGTAATCAATAAAATGTCTATATGGTATAAGAAAAGTGTTTCTACTCGGCACAACTACGTGTATAATAAAGTTTTGATTAGCATAGATTTTCCTTGTAATTCAATAAGGACAAAGTTTTGGAGAAAATTTCTCTAACTCACTGCATAAATTTAAATAACCATTCACGTGTATTTTTAACCACATAATCTATTTATTGAATTATGTGAGTTGTTTAGATTAATGAATAAGTTATATTATTTAATACACTTGAATGGTTTTGTGAATCATCTAAGGGTCATTAAATTGTATCCATGGCCAAACCTAGTAACCCAATCTGCCGAGCTATTGAGCAACCTAGCCCAATGCTGTTATTGTCCATGGGCAACCCACTAGCCCATTGGGGCAAGCCATAGGTTGGTTTTTCTGCCCATGGGAGCTAGGCCAGATTGTTCCTCAAAATTTATAACAAACATTTTTTTTGGAGGGGGTGGTGTGAAGGGTTAAACTTGAGACATGATAAATACTTTAAAATCACTCACTGATCAGTAAGATACTAAAGAGTTTGTGTTAAATTATGCTTGCTAAATATATATTTTGTTAGTACTCTAGTATCTTTGAATTTTTATAATAAATAAAAGTAAATAAATAAGTGGGAAAATTATTTAAAAAATTAATAGAATAAATAAAATAGGTTTTGAGTCTTTTGACCTAAAAATTAAATTAGTTTTAAATTCTTTAATTCTTTTCTTTAAAAAAAAAAAAAAAATTGATTCCATGATCCATCCTTTAAAAAAAAAAAAAAAAATCTTTCCTTAAGAAAATTGGAGGCATAACCATCGAAAAGAAATTGATTTAAAATTTCTTTTAAAATATAACTATAAGAGAAAAAAAATAATGAGAGATGAGAATGGCCCATAGAGCTTGAGAATTGAATTTGAGAGATTTTTAGTGAGAAAAATGAGATGGTTATTTATAGGTTTTAGTATATTTAAAAATTATAAAATATTTATTAAAAAAAAAAATGAGCATGAACATATTGTTTGGAAAGAAACAAAATTTAAAGGAAAGAAATTCATTCTTTTCCACGGTCATCCCTCCTTTTTTTTTTTAAAGGAAATAATTAATTTTTTTTTACCTTTTAAGAAAATGTTCAAATTACTTTTTTTAAGGAAAGAATCAAAAATTTTAAAACTTATTTAATTTTTTTGGGTCATAACTTATTTTAATTTTCTCTACTTAGGTTTTTCATAGTTTTTTTTTTTTTTTCTATTTTTCAATACTAAAAAAATGTCCAACGAATATATATATATATATATATTTAGTATATACATAATTTAACACAATCACTTTAAGTACCCTAATAGTTAAGTATGTGGTCTTAAAGTATTTATCATGTTTCAAGTTCGGCCGCCCATTGGCCCAATTGGGCTAATTGGTAACCCTTAAATCACATAGAAACTTCTTGTATTGCTATCACATGAGTCAAAATGTCTTGGGGGAAAAAAAATTTCCAAAATAGATAGAGGGTTTCTATTTGGACACAAAAGGCAGGGCAAAAATGGCCCATTACCATCAATTTTCAAAATAATTTGCCCAGAAACACTGTTTCCAAACTATATAGGTATATACCACTTTTTTAGGTACTCGAGCTTGCCAAGCTCGAGTACCATGTTTTTTTAATCCACTGTCGCCCCATATTCAAGGAGCCCTATAGTGGCGTTTTTAATCCCTATAGTGACGTTTTCGGGCCCTATAGCGGCGTTTTTAAGCCCCCATACCAGGTTAAGGGGCCCTATAGTGACGTTTTCGGGCCCTATAGCGGCGTTTTCCTGCAAAAATTTTTTTATAAGTCCCCATAACAGGTTCAAGGGGCCCTATAGTAGCGTTTTTAAGCCCTATAGTGACGTTTTTGGGCCCTATAGTGGCGTTTTCCTGCAAAATTTTTTTATAAGTCCCATAACAGGTTCAAGGGGCCCTATAGTGGCGTTTTTTGGCCCGAAAACGTCACTATAGGGCTTAAAAACGCCACTATAGGGCTCCTTGAATATGGGGCGATAGTGGATTAAAAAAACATGGTACTCGAGCTTGCCAAGCTCGAGTACCTAAAAAAGTGGTATATTGCTATATAGTTTGGAAACAGTGTTTCTGGACAAATTATTTTGAAAATTGATGGTAATGGGCCATTTTTGCCCAAAAGGCAGACCTACAAAAGTCAAGTATACAACCAAAATACAAAACCAATACTCACTCCTTGCCCAGCTTGGGTACATGAAACTCCTAGCCTCCTTACTTACATTGGCCCAAATTGGTTTCCTAACGGATTTAAACTAGATCTTCTGCAAAAATAGCTTGCAACTTCCATTGTTATCAAGCACAGAATTAAACACCCAGCTTCCCATAACAACACTATCGAGGATTCTCACTCCTTCAAAGCAACGACTGAGGAAGAACACACTTTGATATCCTTCCCACAGTATCAGAATCTGCAGACCAGCTATATGAACTTTCTACCTTTTTTTTTTTTGTCTTCTTTATTCTATGTTAGAGCATTCAAAATGAACTCAACAGAGTTCTAGTTAAATTTTTTTACTAGAAAGTCATTTTTCTATTTTAGCTACCCACTTTATTGAAGACACCCTCCAACAAACTCTTTTTTTTTTTTTTTTTTTTCTCTATTCTATTAAAATATTCTTTTTTTATTCGTTCTTTATTTTTTATCAAATAGATTATATCACAAATTCGCACAAATCTTCCCCTGAACCCACAACAGTTGCAATCTGCACAAATCCTCAAACTTACACCCAAAATCTGCACAAATCCACCCAAAATTAGCAATTAAAAGAAATTTCAAAACCCAAAAATTTCACCAGTACAAACCAAGCAAACAAAGAAATTTCACCATTCTTAGTGGTAGCAGAAGCTCAATCAGTTGGCACCAGCTGTCTTTGTCGTTGGAGGCAAGTCTCAGATGGAGCAAGAGGCAGAGGTGTTCTTGGATATGAAAGAGAGATAGAGAGATCTGTATGTTGGATGAATAAAAAAATGTAAAATTATTTAGCTATGCTGCAGTACTCAACAACACTATTGGGTTACTGTAGCATAGTGAAATTTTGTTGAGAAGTGGCCAATGCACAAACCACTCATTTTTACATGGTAGAGAGGTGATTGGTAGGCAGTCTTATCCTATCACTTTTGATGGAAGGCACTTGCCATCACACCAACCCAACTTCTAACTATTGATGTCCAATATTAAGGGGAAATAAACAAAATTACCAGTTTTATAAAATAAAAATGAGCCAAAAGCTATAAAATTAAAATTCTTACAATTACCATTTTTTGTATTTGAATCTCTAGACATGGAAAAACCCGCAGCTCTATTAAAAGGTTCGGTTTGGTAAAAGCATCTGTGTTATATGATCCAAATTGCATAAGAAGGAAAAGAATCCCTGATATAATTGAAATTTTACTAAAACATATCCAAACAAATTCATGACGAGGAAAGTCTTAAGAGAGAACAAAGATTAGTTGAAAAACAACCGGCAAGATGCATATATAGTAAAAATAAATAAACAGCTGCATTTCCTTTCCAGAAAACAAAACATACACCTCAACAAATTCATTGGCTTTTCCAAAAGGAGCAGTAAAAGCCTTCTTTTTATTAACTTTGAAATCTTATAATTTGAGATTTTTATATTTCTATTTTCTGCTGCTTATCATAAATTGCGCTGTCTCTATGCTTCTCATTCATCTAGTCTTATGCAAGTTCCACATTATTTATTAACAGAGCACATAGCAATTTCCTGATAACAGAATGGGGACACTTACATCCAATTTATCATTTAACTGTTAACATGCAACTGACATACATCAGGGAAAAGCGATTCTGGTCCATCTGTTTGAAGTTTCTCTGACAACCATAATCATCTCAGAGTTCCTAAAGTTTTCAACATGGACTTCAGCAGGGAGAGGGAAAGGGGTCATAAACAAAACATCATCATCATCATCATGACATAACCACTTTAAAATTAACTGAATTTCTTGCTCCTAATACGTGTCCCCATAAACAATAAATATTGTTAGTGACCTTTTGTGTTCCTACTCTTTGCTCTTTCACATAATGTTTCTCTCAAAATCTTTTCTACCCCCTTTCATTTTTTAATTGAAATGTTGTATTTCCTGTTCTAGTTTATGATCATTTCTTACTTTTATTTATCATGGCATGAAGGAAGTCAATTAGTACGTTCAATGCAACATCAGGATCAGCTTTTCATTTTCCTGATGTTCTCCATGGGTACAAATGGAGCCAAGATGAAATAAAAATGCAAAATGAACCACACAGAACGGTATCGGTTTAATTATTAATACAGATTCAGGACTGAATGTTGATTAATTTCAATTTACTTTAACACAAATTTAAACTTTAAGAAAATAATAAATAAAATAAAATGAAATGAAATGAAAGAACATTCATACCCATTTGGCAAACTGAATTTTTTCATCGTCCTCAACAATGATCAAACTTACTAACAAAGAAAAAATCCATACCCATGTGGAAAACTCATCAGAAATTTAAACGACAAAAACAACTAGAGAAGAAAATTCATACCCATTCAGAAAACCAAATGCTTTTCATCCTGTTTGATATTAGTCGCACTCACTGACAGCTTCTCCATCAGAACAAACCCAAAACAGTAAACAAATAGGAATAATTGCAATACATATGCGATTGCAGTAATTAAACCAGCTCCAAATTTGAACACAGCTGCAAAAGGATAAAGATGCATAAAAGTTCAGTCATGTCACAAAATGAACTAGTCATTCTATAAGCCTCAAGTGAGAAGGTACATACTGTGAGTAGCCTTTATCATTCTTGGTAAGAAGTTGAAGTACATCGATCTCAATCACTGCTGCATTGCAGTATCTACATTACTACGTATCAAAATACCTTAATTGCCATATTCTCTCGTGTTTGACAGTCCTAACATTTCAAAACTCAACCAAATGTGCCAACAGTACTAGCAAGATGCTGAATGATGCAAGCAGAATGACTAAAAATACAAAATATTTTAGACAAAGGGCACTTGACAGCTAACCTTCTGCCATCTTGTTGAGTATCTCATCTGCCAAAGAAAAATTCCAAGTCAATTATGCTACAAAAATCAATTACTAAAGAAAACACAAGCCAAAAACACTAACAAGCAACTTTCCAACAGAGATACAGGGGGAAAATCCTGCAGAA
The DNA here is from genome assembly GCF_932294415.1 of Quercus robur. Taxonomy (NCBI): domain Eukaryota; kingdom Viridiplantae; phylum Streptophyta; class Magnoliopsida; order Fagales; family Fagaceae; genus Quercus; species Quercus robur. The sequence goes on along the minus strand of NC_065535.1, from coordinate 25,668,744 downwards.
ACTGCAGAAGGGCATAATATGCAAGTCATTGAGGAAAAGCAATTTTAGAAAATCTCAAATACATATAAGTGGCATCCACTATGAAACAAATGCTGGACATTGATGAGATAACACCAACAGTACAACTGCAATGAAATCATTAAATTATGACAAAATTGATCATATAAAACGCATCGGTAAAAGCTATCATAGCACAAAGAACGAGAACTTGTAGATGGTCATTCTAGCAATAAACAAGTGACTGAAAAAAAATATATAAATAAGTTGTTACAAGCATTGTGCTTACAAAGAGCAACAATGGATGTGCCAATGATATATTACACCAAGCAACCAATGCTCCAACCAACAGCCAATATATCATTGACAACCATCTAGATGTAATTAGCTCAGATCAATTACTTGGGCATGCAAAAAGTCTCCCAATTCCAAAATTTGTCAAAAATAAATAAATAAATAAATAAAAAGTTCATTAATTTATACACCCAATTTCATGCAACACAGAGGCTTTCACTTGACACTTCAGGTTCATTAGATTCATGAAAATAAATAAAAATAAAACCAATTCAGCAAGAAGATCACATCTGCATTAATTTTCTCTACTCTGTCAACTAACTTCTCTCACCCCCACCACAATCGTGAACTCAACAATGTGAACCCAGGAACAGCTGATCGGGAATAGTGATTGTGAAGGATCTAAAAAAATAAAAACAAATGTTAACATTATCTGGCTGTTTGGTTACAGAGATAATAGGATTCTGCTAAGTTGGCAACATAAGTGATTTAAATTTTGGTTTTTTTGAGGTGCGTATGGAAGGTGAGTTTTTAGTGTGCAAGTATATTTTTCCTCATTTTGTTCCTCATTCCTCATTGTTTTATGCAATTGGGTACTGCATAGTGCCAATCATCCTCATTTTTTGTCCATTTACCAAGTAGCAAATAATGTGGGGCCAATAATGTTCTTTCCTAGTAACAATAGTGATGTACTAGGTAATTTGGCGAGCAGGACTCAGGCAAATCCATTACATTTAAGATTCTAAGCTTTGAAACCTTTGGAAGCTATTTGTTGCAATTAAAAAAAAAAGGTGAAAGAAAAAAAAAAAAAAACTGCAAGAATTATTAAAAACCAGTGGCTAACAACAACAACATTATTTAACCTATATTTTATTCTTTGATCATAGCCTAAACTGGTAAGAAAGTAAACCTCAAGTCAAAACGGATCTTAATAATGTATTACCAATCACCAACACAATCATATCCAAGCAAATACTGCCAACATCAAATCACCATCATCCCCTTACCGCAGCACCATCACCCCTTACCGCAACACCCTTACACCACCAACCACCATCATCACCCTTACCACATCACCATGACCACCAGCACAACCATCAGGCCACCTGCAATTGTATACACCACAAATACATACCATCCTTGCATTTCACCAAAAATGCAATATCAACCAATCCAACCACTACCCTGTTACAGTTGCCACTAAAAGCATTTTGCAAACATGAATGCATGTGCACCAACCACAAGTTGGTAAAGATAAAGAACATCAAATCTTGTAAGTATTTAATTGAAATTGAATAATTTATAACCATACAAGGCAAAGTACTAGAGTTATATAGATAGAGAACCACAGGTCAGATTGAAACCACAACACATCGTGCTTATTTGAGAAGAAACTTGAAAATTGTGCCTTCTAAGGAAATATAACTATTTAATATATTAAAATGAAAACTCTACCAGTTCAAGATGAACCCAAACAGAATCATAATTTAGAGGTACTTACTTCTCATATAATTTGATAAAAGATCTTGGCCTCTCATAACCATCTGCCTTCTTTTGAGGCTTTAGTTTCCCAGCCAGCCTTGATTCTAGTTTCCAATTGGCCTTGGTAAGAGACTGAACTAACTAGTCAGCAACGTCCATTGCCATTGCCTCAGCCTTCTTCATATATGGAAAAGTTTCCTCCTTGAAGTGGTGTGATAACCACAATTACATAGACAACACTTGATGCTCAGTCTCAAGATCCAAGAGCTCTGCACCATTTCTAGCAGAACCCTTTGGCAAGCCCATTACAATATTGACAGGAACATTATGATTGACACTGAAGCAAACCTCAGGAGATGGTACATTGCTTTTGGGTCTCGTATATTAATTGGGGTATAATAAAAGTCAAAACAATCTTCAAGAGATAATCTGTGTACACAGAAAGTATGATCATGTCAGCCTTTATATGATCATGTCGACACAGAAAGTATGAACCATCTAGATGGCAATTTTCACCAAATTTATCAAGTTGATGGCAAAATGTACATTAGGGAGTTGCCCGTCAAATAGTTCAACTTGTTCAAAGAAGGGAAAGAAGATACCAACTTTCCGTACTTCTTCATAAGGTTGCTTCAAACACTCATCAAGTAGTCTAAATCTTCTAAATGCAAGGTCATTGCGAGTCCATCTGGATGGTGACTTCCTCTATGGCCAGCTCTTCCAGAAATTTGTTTCACCTGTGAAGCTAGAACTGGAACAATCTTGTCTCCATTGTATTTTGAAGGCTATAAAAAAATAAAATAAAATAAAATAAAAAAACAACAACAACAACAACAAGCGTTCCTATACTAAGATTTAGATCCATTCCCACAGCATATCAAATTCATTATCTTAATCATTGAATAAAGTAGCTTACCGTCTTCGAGTTTCTGGTGGCAAGGCACCATAAATTACACAATAGAGGTGATTGGTGTGATTCTCAATTCCCATTTTAACCTCAAATATCTCTTCCCTAAAAAATGCAACCACACAATCCCCAGAACAGACATTTTTTAAGATCTCCCAACAGGGTATTGGCTTCAACCACCAATGGCTTAAACCTCTCATAATGCTATTCATGCAATTGATCCCTAGTTTCAGCACAGATCTTTCAAACAAATACTTAAAACACTCAGATCCCCATATAATGTATCTCATCAGCCTTCAATCCAAGCAATGCCTGTGTCCAAGCATAACCCCTACATGGGTCTGCTATAATCTAAATTTCATCAATAACAGCAACATAATACAAGTCATTTGTCGACACCATTTTCCACTGTACAACTTGCAAAATAACCCTCAAATCTTTCCAAACCTATATCATACTCATCATCAAAAGCCATCATAGAATCACCAACAATACCCTCATTCACACCATTTTCCAATTCAACCATGGTTGGGTAGAGTAACCACCAACACTGCTATAACCCTCGTCTACAGTATGGAAGAATTCAACACTTTTCCCAACATCAGCATCAAAATCAAAATCACATTCTGATTAAACCATTGTCAAAATTACACACACCATTAACATTATCAGCATCATTAGTTATTGTAGAGCAAAAAGGGATTCGCATATTAGAGGAGGGTGGCAGAGCCTGTAGGTGAATCAAACTCAAACCCCTCGAAAATGAAGATGGTGAGAGACTGAAAGCGAATAATACCTGTATGGCTGTGTTTGTGATAGTGAGCGAGACACAACATTGGCAACCCACCACCGCGAAGTCCACCCAGTTCCACCACCCATGTCACGTACAATTTCGGCTACGGCTATTATCCGATCCGACCTTTCTTTTAAATAATAATTAATAAATAAAAGTTAAAACCAATCGTAACTGATTTTGTTTTCTATTTTCAAATTTTTGTTTTTGGAAATAGGAAGAAAAAATAATTTTATTATATTTTTGAAATTAAAAATGTGTTTAATTAATTGAAATTAAAAAAAAAAATTGTTTTTGAAGAAAAAAATAAAAAAATACTGAAATATATTGTTACTAGAATTTGAACTCTAGCGCTAATTTATTAAATGAGATAGATTTATTAAATCAAACTCATGTTTTCATTGGCTTTGAAAACTAAGAATTAAAAACAGCATTTTGTATGTTTTCAATTTCTTTTATAAATTGAATTTTGAGAACAATTTTTACTTTCTATTTATTTTAGGTTGTCAAATAAGTTTTTAAGTCTCAAAAATATAAAATTATTTTTGGAAACAGAAAATAAGAGAAAAACCAGTTACCAAACATACCCTTAAAGTTTTAAAAAAATTTAAAAATAAAAAATAAATAAATAAATAAAAAAACCAAATGAAAGATGACTTTCTCAACAAAAAACAAAAAAAAAAAAAAAAAAAAAAAAAGATGTTTTGAACCACATAATTTTGGCGTGACAATCACTTTGGGTGCATTTGTATAGGCTGTTACAAAATTGTATTTTTAATTTAAAATGAACATTTATAAAAAAAATATATATAAATAAATAAACTATAAAAAGTTGCTGTTGAAAATAAAGCTTTGGGTTTTAAAAACACTTTTTTAAGGCTCCCAAAACATCTAATCAAATAGAACCTTTACCAGTACAAGTTTTCATGGAAGGAGTTTAGATTAAGATTCAAATCTCCAACAATGACATTCCTATAAAGCGAGTAGAACGAACTGCTTATTGCAATTTTACTTAGATAAGGCTTTCGAAGAGCGTTGGAATTGACCGTCCAAAAGCATTTGCTTCCATTTTTTTAGGACTAACTGGACCATAAAGTTCAGTTTCTCATCTCAAACCAGCAAATCTTGATACCTTAACAGACTTTTAAATATCTGAGCTTGAAGTTGCAGACTCAACCATATATAGGAGCAACTTGGAGAAAAGAATGCTAAGTGGTTTTTTACAAGATCTTTTGGTAGAAGTAGAGTAGGGAACAGGTCTGAACCACTAAGTTGAGATCAGTAACTTGGGCTTTCGGCGTGGAACTTCACCCGTCTAATTATATTCCGTTTGTAGAGTGGAAGTCTTTTCTAAAGAGTGAAGCTCATCATTCAAAGAGGGGCAAGTGGTTCTCGAGGTTAGCAAAGTCTAAAAATTTAGCATGTTGGATGCACCCAAATCTTGTTAATCAAAAGGCGAATAGTTAACCGAGGAAGAGCCCGACTAAGCTTTTTGCCCATTAGGACGGAATCAATCGCAACACAATGGGGGAGGAGCAGGTGAAATGTTAGTTCTAGAGTTAGGAATTTAATATCTCAAACTTAAATAAATACATAAATAAAAGATTTTTTTTGGGGTCTCAACTGTCAAGGCTAGGGGCCCGTTTGGTTATAATTTTCAAAAATTGTTGTTTAAAAAGATGTGAAAATTGTGGTTTAAAAAGTGTTGTTGAACAACGTGTTTTTAGTGTGAATAAAACAAAAAAATGTGTTTGGTATCATAGTTTAAACAATATTTTTCAGTGTTCAAAAAATGTAAAATATGTGTTTGGTACGTATGTTTGGTTTAATAAAAAAAGCTGACCCGTATTAAATAACAATTTTGTAATCCCTTTTTTATCCCTTCTTTATCCCATTTCTTTCCGTCTTTATCCCTTTCTCTTCAGTCTTCCCTTAGAGCAGAAAACCAAAAAGCCAAACCCACGCCGTCCTCATCTCCATTGATGCCAAAGAAGATCCACGGCTGGGCTTCACGGTCGTCGTATCTCATCTCCACCGTCAACATTCCAAGATCGAGCCCGAGATCGAGCTTTTGTCGCTGCCGACGCATCACTCGAAGATCCAGGTTCGAATCTCACTTTCACCTTGCTTGTCAATGGGTTTTTGTCTAAAGAGTAAACATTTCCTTCTTCACTCAGATGTCTCACTTATTTGTGTTTTTTGTTTTTTGTTTTTTGTTTTTTTTTCTTGTTTTTCCTCACCAATCAGGAAAACCCATTTTTCCAGTTCTTTGTTTACTGTTAAGAGAATAGTTGATTTACAATCCAAATATACACGCCATACATTCTCGAAATGTAGAAGGGTTTTCTCAAAATCTTTTGCTGTTGAAACAATTTTTGATTTACAACCCAGCCGATTTTCCATTTTTCTTAACACTCTGTTTGGTTGCCGAGAAAACGTCGGAAGATTAAACAAAAAAAAAAAAAAAAAATTCTAACAAATCTGAGAACTCTATATATTAATAATTTGTTGTGGTTTTTCCTAGGGCTTCACAGCAACCAAACTCCAATGTTACTTGCTTGCTGTTTGAAATTTGAGGGTCTTTTGAGTGTGATTTTTAAGCTAATATGAAATTCTCTGTAGTTGATTATTAGTTTCATTTGTGAATTTGTACTGTTAGTTTTAGTTGATTGGGTGTAGTTTAATTACTCATGAATTTGTGACAGGTTTTACTGAATTATGTTGAATTCAATTTGGATATGATGGATATAATGTGTTCCTCAATTATAGTGAGCAAAACAAAGGTTTTGTGAGGTTTGGAGCCCGTTTGGTTGGTTTTCCTTTATAGCTCTCTGTGTGTTAATTGTTTTGATTCTTTATGTCATATGCTGTATTCAAAACTTCATGTTAATTGTAGCTTTTTATAGTTAGGACTCCTTGTTTGGCTGTTCACTACATATAGAATAATACTCAGCATCTAGTGTTCTTTTGTTTAGCTAATGCTCAGCATATAGAATACTGCTTAGCGATGGCTGCACATACAAAGATGCACAACATCTATTTTTCGCACGGATTTTACGTCATGGTTCGTTTCTCCTTACTTTGTCATATACAAAACAACCTGTTTTTATTTATTGCCAATGTTGATTTCCTCATTATAATGTATCAAGATTGTAGCTTTTTATTGTTGGTAATTGGTACTCTCAATGTTTGGCTAATACCTGCATATAGAATAAATGAATAATGCACAAAATCTACTGTTTTTGGTTTTTCACTTAATATAGTATACACGTTCAACTTGATATGATGTCTCTCTGAGGCTGATTTGTAGATTTGAGTACTGTCGATTTTCTCTGTTTGGATTCTGTGAACAGTGGTTGTGCTAGAAAAAATTTTGAAAGTTTGTAGCCATAATAGCTTCTGTTTACCAAAGTATTAGAGTAATTATATCCATCTTAATTCTTAGTTGCCCCCACATTCCCAAGTCAGGTGTGTATAATAAGGGAATCTCTTTGAATAACCTTCCTGTGAGCTGATGCTAAGTACTGTTTTCATTCCCTAACCACACAGGCAATGCAGCCTGATTGGTCCATTGCTACTACTATTAGTAATATACTTGATCTGCGTAAACTGTTTCTGAATTGTAAGTTTAGTTGTGTTAGGAGATGTTGTAATACTGCTGCCCATGTGGCTGCAAAGTTTGCATTTAGATGTTGTGGAGCATGTTGTTTCAATATGTATTGTATCCCAGCAGTGATTGCTGATGCTTGTAAAGCTGACAGCCTTTGTTTCGCTTGTTGAATGATAATGTTGTTGATTAGGGAAAAAAAAAAAAAAAAAAAAAACCTTCCTGTGATTGCGTTGTCTATATATATATATATATATATATATATATAAAAGGTGCTAAAATGTAGAATGAGTTCAATTAGGTCTTAGCTACAATGTTTATTAAGTAACAAAAAAAATCGGGCTAATCAATAGTAACGACATGGATTCCTCAATTGGGCTGCTTGGATATGTTACTATAGTGTTTGTTGCACGAATGGATAGCATGTTCAAATGGTTGTTTAATAGTGTTGATTACATTTTGTAATATGTAAGTGAGTAGGCTTGTGGCTTCTTCTTGCAGATGTCAGACACAATGCATGACGATATTGACGATGGCCTTCGGTTCCGAAATTGCAACTGTTTTTGTGGCTTGAAAGCAAGTGTGAAGATTTCGGATAAGCGAAATGAGAACCAGTACAGGCTTTTCCAATGTTGCCCAAAGGACACATGTCGGTTTTTTCAATGGGGTATTCCCTTGAAGACGCCATTGTCATATGCGGAGGATTTCCAGCAACTACAAGAAGAGCTATGTGTATTGCAAGAGGAATTGAGGGTCATACATGACAAGGTCCACCCCTCAGACCAACCAAAGAAAATAGTGAAGATTAGGTTCATTGCTTGGTGTTTGTTTTTCACCGCACTTGCACTATTGCTAACTATGACGATGTTGTAAACCAAACTGTTATGATGATGTGTTAATTCCTACTATGTAATCATATTATCTTATTATGTACTACTAACTCCTTTTGAACTTGATGCACTGTGTAATATTTTTAGACAATCTTGAGTCATCCATTTTGCTAGTGTATACAATATGTATTGGGCTGACTCTTGATTCTTACAATAGTATGTTATTGGTTTAATGGTACTTTTATAGTACTGATAATTTATTAGAACATAGGAGAATTGTAAGTTACAATTCTCTTCTATTGATGATAGTAATTATTTGACAAAGTTATTATTGATGATAGTAACTATATATACTTGAATATAGGCCATTCATTGTCAGGATATTGCCTCTATATCCACTTACGCTTAGCTTCTCTATCGTACCCGCAAATGATGATGCTGAGATATCCGAAGGAATGAAAAAAATGTAACTAAGCCCGCAATATATTCTTTAGTATAATAAATAAGTTTAATTCATAGAAATTAAAGAACAGTACATTACATAATCATCAATCATGAGGCTGGGAAATAACCCAAGAAGTCCTTATTAATAATAATAATCCATTATTATCTGTTGATCCAAGGCTACCTATCCTCTCTCCAACCACGTTGACAATAGCTAATCATATTTTTATAGTAACCAGAAAAGAGAGCCAACAAAGCATTAACTTTGATTCATGGAATAGTGATACCTGCAAAAAGGAGAAAAACGAAAAAAATGTCATAAACACAAAGCATGTATTCAGTTAACTAAATGTTTAATTTAGGTAAAAAGACCAAAACTCTTCATATCAAACTATATGTAATTAATTAGCTTGATTAATTCATGAACTCTCTGTTGATTGAAAATAACTTAATTTTAAATAAGACTTGTCCGACTTTCCAATATTTTGTAACATATATAGAGAGATTGAAAGGAATGACTCATCCTATAAGAGTGAATAATTTCTCAAGATAAAGGAGAGACAGAGTACTTACTCCCACATTTGAAGTGGCGAGGAACCCTGTGACCACAACCTTCAATGAGGCGAATTGCACGATTGATATCAATAAGGGCAGTCAACTTTGGTGTAACGACAGTGCAAACACATTCAATATGGGTACAAGCCTGTGAGCAACATTATGTTGGAATAACAGTGGTCAGTCATCAGTATTGCTATAGCAAGGGAAAAATGGTTAGAATTACGTGGCTAAATTATTAAATTTATCATATCTCAATAGACTTAAACTTTTGAGACATCGGTTATTTAACAAAAATTGGTAGACGTAATAATTTCTTCTTAATTAGGTTGCTTATAGCAATACAACCAATAATATTTTTGGTGTTTTTGAGTGTTTGCGCAAATTGAAATAAAATCCTGATCAAATTGAAAATATTTTCAGTTGACAAAGCACTACTGTTGAGAAAGGTGTAAAATAATACTTTACCACTAGGCTCAGGCATAATACATTTTCACATACACACACAAAACACACCAGTCCCTTTGCAACCCTCAGCAAACCAATTAAGCAGCCCTCCCCTCTTATTAGCAGAACTAGCTCAATATTCGCCTAAGTCAATTAATATAAGTGAGGTATTTCTTATGTTTAAATATCAATTAAATAATATTTTTTTTTAAGTTTCTATTATTTGATATTTTATCTTTTCATTTGAAAATCATTCTTCTTACTTTTGAAGATGATGCAAAATAACTAATTAATTTTTTGCAAACAATTTTTTTAATTGATAATAATGTACTCAATGTTTTTGTGACAAAAATATTGATCATAATTAAGTAGGATTTTTTTTTTTTTTTAATTTTCTTTGAACATAAACAAATCTAACAAGTATTATCACTAAAATCCTATAAAGGATATATGTATTTGGGACAAAATAGAATCTAGCTTTTCAAAAAGAGGGAGAGTAGTGTAATTGTGTGAAAGCCATTCAAAAAGTGACTAATATATGTTGACAATCCAGCTTCATGGGCAGCCATTAAGTTCACCAAAAACAACAGTAAGAGCCACTGCAGTCCAAATTAATGAGGCTCACTACCCCGTTATACAAACCTATAACAACAACAAAACGCAGTAATCTTCATCTAGACTTATACAAAGTTCCATGTCATCCACATTTTAATAAAATAATGCCCAAAAAGCTCAATCATTGAACAATGTAATCTGCCCACATAGCAGCAGTTATCACATCACGATACTCCGACATTGCTCGTTGTGCTTGAGAATTAAAAGCTTCTTCAGTGCCCCCACTGCCTACGCGTGCAACTCCTGCTAGGTTTGCGTCGTTGTTACGCACAAATGATCCTTCCCACACATGGAACATTTCATCTGCCCAGTTATACATGCGAATAAAGTTGTGCAGTGCACAGCAAGCAGTCACAATCACCCGTTGTCTAGAGATAGAGAAGGAGTGCATTCCAGTCAAGATTGGGAACCTCGCCTTCAAGACGCCAAAGCATCGTTCAATCACCATCCGTAATGAGGAATGCCTATAATTGAACAACTCTTGTCGGGTACTAGGCTACCAGTTTGCACCCCGAAACTCTTGGGCATGGTAGCGTGTGGACTTGTGGGGGGGGAGGAATGCACTGCCTATTGCGTACCCCGAGTCAATGAGGTAGTACGATCCTACAATACGAGTGATAACCATTGCCAATTAATGTTACCCAACACAACTATTCTTGCTAGTTCCTTACTACCAAAGTGTATCTAGACATGTATGTATACGAAGCATGCACTACAGTTTTTTTATGTCAGCTTAAACAATGAGTGACCATGCAGTGATTGACTTTAACTTACTACTCCATGAAAGCAACTTTCCCTAGTGAGATGACAAACTTTTACACGGCCTTTTATCCATGATATAAAGTGCTAAATATGAATCACACAGTTCATGTATTGAGTGAATTAGTTTAGATATAATGAAATTATCTAGCTACCAATCAAGTGCAGTGTATAGAAGCTTTTTTTTTTTTTTTTTTTAACAAAAAGGACAAAATATAAAGTAGTTACAAACTCGTTGACCTCAGTTTGGATTTCTAAAAGTGATCTAACGTAAATATCCAAATTTAAACAAACCCATTAAAAGACATTCATGAATAAAATATGTGACATGAGATTTAAAAAAATATGACATATAAACCACACAACCCACAAAAATTCACACCCTTTTTGAGAATTATCATAGACAAGAATTTCATCCTGCTACTCCATAATCCCATTTTGAATAGTTTTTCACATCTGTAATATGCTACAAAATACTTTGGAAATGCGAAGTCAGATGCAATAATGATCAAATCGAAAACCAAATGCGGTAAAATTTTTTTTTTTTTTTTTTACCTCTAGGCGGCCAAGGGAACTCATACTCGGCATGTCCAAGTGCGTCCTGCATGACTCGTGAATCATTTGCACTCCCTTCCCATCCCGTATGCACATACGTAAACTGCATGTCAAAGTTGCATGCACACATCACGTTTTGGGTGATATCACTCCGTCTATCTTTAAATGCGGTGGTCCTACCAGATGGGGCAAAAGCACTTATGTGCGTCCCATCGATAGCCCCCACACATTTCTGTAAAAAAAATAGGTAGCTGTAATTAATAAATTACACTTATGTGCAATATAGTGTGAATAAGTAAGCATGGATAGCACCAAAAAAAGAAAAATCAAAGCATACCTCAAACCATGGATAATATTTCTCATTCCCTCGAAGTAATTGAGGGAGCTCAGCTGCATCAACGTCGGGCCGGATGATGATACATCCCAAAGCATGGATAGCACGCAAGGTACGCCGGAACCGCCTTTGAATGGTCTCGAGAGAATGTTGGAAGCGGTTGGCAACTACCCGATAGTCAGCGTTGTGTCCGACGATAAATAGAACTGTCCCAACGAACTCCTCAACTGAAACCCAACCAGTGTCCTCCTCTAATAGGTGCAACCGCTTCAACTCATTACACAAGTGTCTAAAAATGGTCTTGTCCATGCGGAATATGTCATAACACACTTGCGGATTTCCTTCTAGTACTTCAATCACATATGACCTCTCACTCAGGATACTAGTGCACATAGGTCGCTTCATATAGTACTTTTGCACGTACTCTATACACAGCTGAACGTAGGCTGTGGCAATCTCAAGCTCCACCTCATTATTGTACTCATCTGAATCAGACTCAGTCATGCCTGAATCACGATCTGAATCGGTGTCGGCCATAACTGAATCACACCTGTGGGCAGCCATTAAGTTCACATCAGCTACTATAAAGAAGTACATATATATATATATATATATATATCGCTTTATGTATATATATCTATATTGCTGTATGTATAGAAACCTGCTTCTCAAGGGATTTTTTATGATAGATCCTACAATCACATGAGCCTTGCAGCCTAAAAAAATGTAGGTGCCTTCGCTAATTCTACATTCTGGACTTACTAAACATTGAACAAATTGCTTTACTTCGTAGAGTACACTATGATTTTTTTTTTTTTTTTCCTTTTCTTTTAATGATGTTAATATTTTAATAAAATAAAAATTGTGAGTTAACCCCTTTCTAATGGCAAAAATATGTAAGTCCATCAAGTGGATATGTGGCCAACCTTGGAGGCAAGTGTTTGATAAATTCATCTCACCATATAATCCAAACAATATTAAACCTTTATGACTTCAAGACAAATATGGTTTGTCAAACACAAGAAGACCTAATTTAAGGAATAGCAAAGAAATATTTGTAAGAGATTATTATGACATTGATAATTTTACATATTATCTTTGGTTTAGTTTTTTTTTAAATTTCAAAAATTTAAAATGATTTCATTTAATATATTTTCTTCAAAATGATATTATTATTATTGGCTTATACTCAAATACAACATATGAACAAAATAGTATTACCTTTTCAAAAAAGTAAATGGATTCCATTAGTTTGTTATGGCTTAATTAGTTGAAGGAGCCTCCGCAGTAATTGACTACTATACATGGAATACTCTATGGATACAATTGACAAGTTACTATAGACAAGATTAAGTATGAGTTCACCTGACTTCCTCCTTAACCTATTAAAAAGCATAAAATGTAATGATTTTTTGTAATAATTTTTTTTTTTTTTGGTTGAGAAATAAGACTAGTCCTTTATTGAATTAATAGAAACTTCTATCAAACATTACAAGATTGGCAGCATCACAATGGATGTTTTCTAACCAAAATTGAAGGTTCGAGAAAGATCTTTGCTAATTTAGTTAATTTATCAGCTACTGCATTGCCCTTGCGTTTTACATGGGTGAAAGAATCTCAAAGTGAAATATTGAATGGATCAATATGAGCTAAAAATATACCAATCTAATATTTAACTATGACTTTCACTCATATTGAATTGCTGCCACTCTCTTTTTTATTTGTAGGGTTTTATTTGCCAAGTGGTCATTAATGTACATTTTGAAGTTTTCGGACCAATCATGCACGTGTAGCCAAGTAAGGTACCCTGTCCTATGATATGTTCACTAACTTTTACCCACGATGTTGGCATTTACCCTGTCCTATGCCATCAATTCAATTCTCATTCATTACTAACTTTCATATTCCTAAAAATAATTATGTACCTTCATTATTGCTCATAATTTGACTCACATGCATTAATTCCTTTTCAAAAACTCAAGAAGAAAAGCCGATTGTGAGAGTGCATGGAAAATATCATTAAACTGCTTTTAGAGCATGTAGCTTCGTGGTATTGAAAATGGACTGAAACATACCCATTGGACTGAATTATGCCTAATGGACTGAATAGACTGAAATGGAACGTAATAGACCGAAGTGTAACCAGTGGACTGAATAGACTGAAGTGGACTGAAATGTACCAAATGGACCGAAATGGACCAAGTAGGCCGAATTGCTAATCTGATGGAACCAGATGATGAATCTACTAAGTTGCAAAGAATTAATGTTGAAATGAATGTACTACATGGGAGATGGACATGATGTATATATATTGTCACTACCTCAATAGTGATTACAACATAAATGGTTGACTACAATATACATGGCTCTTTTTTCTTCTTAAATAAGTTTTAAAATACCATAAATATTGAAAATACCATAAATATTGAAAATACCATAAATACTGTCTGTGTGGATTTTACTACAGGCCTTCTAGCATTTCTTTCCGAGTAAGGAAATGTTGTAATAGACCTTTCATCTTACGAAGCAAAGCATGGCTGGGATTTGTGCAGAAATCAACCTTTCATTGTCAAAAGGCTAACTGGATCCTATTCTTGGTCTGGTCTCTACTGTTGAGACAGTTGGGAGAGGTTGGGTGGGATGCTATTGATTATGACAAGTGGTTTTTGTGTAGAATCATTGGACTGTGATGGAGTAAAGCTTCCGTGAAGTGAACTGGCATGTAGTGGTCATTTTTAAACAAGACCAACAACCTCATGGGTAAGGCATGACAAATATACTCACAAGATAATAGAAATATTAGAGTTCATAATTTTATAACTCTGATTAATTCCTCAGAATGACATTATGACAGACCACAATTAGTATTATTATTATTTTGTTGATGAGAAACTAACCAGAAAAATTTATCAAATAGAAAAAGGAAGAACAAAAAGAAGAAATTGAAATAACTACAAAAAATTAAAGACAGATTCAAATCAAATGGAAGCTATTATTCACCCAGAAATGCATGCAAAGCAGAAGAAAGGAAAAGAATAAGAAATGTGAACATCTGTGAACAATGGTCTGAAAGCAAACTTTAGTACATCCTTCTAATTACTAGAAAATAAATCATTTCCTATGAATTGAAGTGCCCTAGAGCAGTAAACAAGAGCTAAGGCTACATATAGTACCTCTCCTTGTAGATTTCCACAAATTATGCAGTTTTTGATTTCTAATGAAAAAAAAGCTCTCCAAAATGAGTTCAAAAGCTCTAGTTAAGAGAAGGAAAAGCTGCAATTATATACTCTACTTGTTCCTGTTCAATTATTATTGGAGTAAAAGTACATCAGATATACTATTTAACGTGTTTAAATATTCTAAGAAAAGACATTTGATCTAAACCCAAACAGGAAAAAAAATTAATAAAAAAAAAAAGACAAAGCCTTTCAAAGCCTACAAAAGCAGGTCAAAGCTCAAATACACACCCAGAGACAATGTTAGCTCAATTTCTTAACTTGTTACAATGTTCACAAAATAATAGAAGTGAATGCAAGCAAATGCATCTATCTTTTCTTGGTTTTATAAGATCAATAAGGACAGGTTGGAAGGATCCAAACCCAACCCCACTTCCATAGTAGTTCCATTATTATTAGTGAAGAAGAGAAAGAACACACTCTAACCTCTAATTAAGAAGTTGATATTTTTGCAACACAAACAAAAAACCAGCAACAAGAAACAAAATTAATAAAGCTTACATAAAGCAGAAAAAGGGAGACTTAATCTAAAATTTTTCAATGAAGAAACTGATACTTCCAGCAAAATCAAATCATAATTAACAAAGAATGAAACAAAGATTTATAAAAAGGAATACCTGAAAGCTAAAGCTGGTTGTGGAGGCATGAAGATTTAGTAATGAGAGGCAATAAACAAAATCCTCACCTGTAAATACCGTATATGCAGATGGTACACTCCTTTGCTCTGAGACCCAAAATGCACCTAATTTATGCAAGCTATATAGACCTGGATCAATTATAACAGACGTGGCTCTCTCATACCTGCGGATTTCATAGAAATTACAATCCTTTTATTAGCCAAAGTTGTATACAAAATTTGTAGACAATTCATGTGCTGCTTTCAAACTAATTCTACCAAAACTACAAATAACTAACAAAAGAGAAAGGATAAGCCAAATACTCGTTCCAGCCAATGTCACTTGTATGCTCAATAAAATACTACATTCTTAAAATAGCTGACAACGTCTGAAGCAGGTATGTGACACAAAAAAGAAATTTGCAAAATGGAATGCAGCAGCTTACTTTTTAAATATATATATATATATATATATATGTCACCAAAGTTAGAAATTCATAGAAGACACGACAACCACAAAACATATTTCTTACATAAATACCATACATGTCCCAAGGAGGTTAACATAATAAAGGAAGGCATAATGCAAACATTGTTCATAGTATTAACATAATACAAACTTTGCATATTCACATTAAACCAAACTAAGAGTACTAATTAACTTCCTAGGCTGTCTACACGGCGCACATCATCAGTTAACTTCCTAGACTGTCAACCACAACCACCACTACTGCAATCCACCCCCAATAAACTCAATCCAGACCCTTCTTCTATCAACCGTCATGGCAAAAAAAGTGGCTCTACTCTTGGCGTTATGAAGCTCCTGCACGACCTTGCAATACATGACATGATCGACATCAGTGTGCTGGTTCAGAAGAGTTACAGCTGCTGTAATTGACTCAAGGTCAGCCCCCACAGCAGAGTCTCCAGTGTCGATGGACTTTTTCCCCCGACGGTTCCTCATGCCAGTAAAACCCCATATTGCCTCAGTCATGGATTCAAGGGAGTGCCCTTTCTTCCTTTTTCCACTTGAATGAGACGGTTTAGCTGGCCACTTTTCAGCTTGCCTCCGGCTTTGGGCTTCACTCGGTGTGGGCAGCTCCTCCACGTCATCCAAACCATCGATGCTGACATTGACATGTACCCCCTCAGATAGAAAGGCTGCATCAAGTTCTCTCTCTTCATCACTATTGGGAGCTGGTTGGGCAGATGACATTTGGAGGAAACCCGTGGCTGTGTTTGAATTGAAAAGAGTGCCCAACAGCTCATAGTGTATCATCCCCTTTCTCTTGAACTCCTTGAATCTATGATTGACCTATTAACAACCATATATATTAACCATATATATTGGGTTAAATGTTTTATTGATATAAAACCCAATACAAAGTAGATGGCTAATTTATAATAACCGTATAACAACACTCTTTATTCCAAATTTCAGAAAGCCAAAAAGGTTTTTTAGGAAATTGTAGACATTGAGTAATTTCACATATGAATAATATAAATAAAATAATATAAGTCAAAGATATAAGTCAGAATTTATAAGTCACATTAAACCCCATTAAACCCAAAGTAAACCCCATATATAAGTCAGATTTTATTCCATTTCTAAAAGTATCATCATGGGAAAATGCTACAAAACAACTATTTAAAGCCACTATTATTAATACACTCATAAGCCAATAAACCTAATATTTTTGATATTTTTGATATTTAAGTCAGATTTAAGGACTTACTGCAAATGCAACAGCCCAAGCATCGTCACTGGCCGTCACCGTATTTGAAATGGGGTCCCATCCCATTCCTGTACATGCGATGAGCTAGGAGAATGTGCGGTGTCTCTGTTTCAGTCGTTGATATTTTTGTGTAAGTTGTGCCTTGGTGTAACTTTTAGACGCACGCTTGTTAAACTCATTGACAACTGTTGTCCAAGTTCCAGACTTGAACTAGCCTTGGGGCATATTCCCTTTAGCATCCTCTTCTAACAAGATATCAATAAAATGTCTCTCAACTGCTTCAGGCCACTTCTTATCCTCGGCATCATCCATCTAAATACATGTTGGTATACTTACATAGACTCGTAAAATGGTCTTCTATGATATGGATTTAAAATCTTTAACTTACTACTAGACCCAAGCAGCAGGCATATAAGAGAAAATTCACCCCATATAAAGGAAAAATACAAAGATACACATTCTATACACATCAGTTTTAGCTCAACTTGTAGTGGCATTGTATATTTATGAAGGCATAGGAGCATATTATAAATTTATAGTTGAATATATGTTGAAAGGTTAATGTATCAAACCAAAGCTGAAGCCTTTTTAGTTCATGACATAAAGAAGCAATTATACTACTTTGAATCTTTTCAAGGAATGCACAATACTATTTTTCAATTATCATACACAGAAGTGAAGCTTCAAAGATTGTATGTAAATCTAAGAAGTTGGAACTACCATCAACAACAACACACAGTCCAGCCAAAAGGCCAGACTCAAAACAACAAGAGAGTCAACACACAGTCAGGATAATAGTACACTCAAAACAACAAGAACCTCTAAAGAGATTAACAGCATTAGCAACACCAAGTTCAAGCAGGCCAACAGAAATCTTAGTTGTGAATTACCACATTCATTTTTTCATGCACTTATAATTTCAAGAAAAAAAAAAATTGATAATAACTTAATTTAAGAATAGAACTACCATTTAAGAAGTTCTCACTTAATTTTTTGTATATGCAGGTTTTTTTCACAGTTTGTGATTACCCACATTTGACTTATGCTTCATTTATTTCTTGAGGGAGCTTGTAGCTATCTGGGATTAAAATGGTAGTTTTAGGAATCCAAACTTTCTTTCCCCTCCTTCCACTTTTTGGCAACTAAATAGACCAACAGTTTATTGTATAAGTTATTTTCATGTACTGGATTTTAAAATGTTTGGAGACATTTGCAGGGGATGGGAACCCTATATAATAGTTGAAGTCTCTCTCTCACACGACCGTTTATACATACTCCCTTTCTACTTCAACGAAAACATTAAACCATAACACAGAACAAGCATACATCAGCAAGCCACAAAATGAAGAGATTTTTTCAATCAGCTACGTACAAGATTAAAACAGAACTTAGAAGCATGATTCACTATATATTACACAGACGTACCAGTAAGGGAACACGGTCAGAAGAGGAAGCAGAGGAGGAAGCAGATGCTCTGTAATGCACGAGAGAGGTGGATGAGGAAGGGAGTGAGGCGTCCATCTGAAAGAATATATGGGATTAAAAGAAGCCCTAGCATGAATTAACGTGAAATGATCTGAACTTGATTGGGATGTGAAAGAAAGCTGAAACAAGTAATTAACAAAATTAAAAACCTTTACCTGACCGACCCCTTCAGACTGTGTGAGTTTGCCTTTTCCTTTGCAACAGAGCTTCGTTGGTGAGGAATTAATTGGGAGAAAGGGATTACTGTGATTCATAGGAGTTTCTTCCAAATGATGTGTGTGTGGGATTTTGACTCGTTTATGAAGCTACTGTTAGGAGTAATGGCGCCGGATCCGTGAGGGGTGAGGTGGAATGCCGCTGGGTCAGAGCAGTAATGGAGGTGGGTGAGAGGAGTAATGGAGTTCTAACTGTGATATTCTTTGTAGAGATGAGAGTAGAGAGGAGAGGAGAGATGAGATGATATTCTTTGGGGTGTGAAGACTGATGATATTCTTTGGGGCGTGAAGACTAAAGAGATGAGAGTAGAGAGGAGAGGAGACAAACATTAGAAAAAAGCTGATCAGTGGGTCCGGGCACAATGAAAACTGAATTTAATTTTTATTACCGTTGTGCCATCAAAAACGTGTGTTTAGTGTTTAAAATCACAGTCGAGCACTACTCAAAAAATATATTTCAAACATGGGTTTTTCAACAACCATTTCCAAATAGCCTTATTTTAAACTCTATCACCAAACATATTGTTTCAAATTTTGGACACTAGTGTTCAGTGTTTAAACACTGAACACTGTGTTTTTAGTTGACAAACCAAACGGGCTCTAGTAGATTTTTGTATATGTGTGTTGTGTTGGAATATTTAATAAAAATTATTATTTTAATTCTAAATATTAAGTATGTAATCATTGACTTGTTTCTAGCACATCAGTTTTGAATTTGAAGTTGAAATTGAAACTCAATTATTAAAATCATTATCATACTAATAAATTCTCGGTATTAAATGATCGTAACTCGTAAGTTACTTGTCATTTGACTTTTCCTCATGAGTTGGCAAACTTTCCCTCAATTCATTGGTTTTAATTTTTAAAGGTTGCCGTATTTGACTGAAGTTAATGTCCTTTAATCAGTCTGACCATGAAAGCACATTATGGTGTTAAAATTGTTTCTCATCCGTTTATAACTTTTTTTTTTTTTTTTTTTTTTGAGAATCCAGACCAAAAGCGGCCTATCAAATACAAGGAGACGAGCAATATCCCCTGGCACATCTTCTAACCAAACAGCTAAACTCAAAGTATCTTTAACTTTCTTGGCTAATGCATCAGCAACAACGTTACAGTTGCGTTTCACATGACAAAACTGAATAGAAATAAAATCAGTAGCTAATATCCTGACGTCGTCGATAATGTGGCCAAACTCAGGGTGGTCCGAATTTCCTTGGATGATGGCCTGGATGACCTATGCAGAGTATTATTCTAGTATGAATTGGGTCCGGATACAGTGCATGCAGTGATGCACTTAGATCTAAAAGTCCATATTATTCAATGTTTTATTGGGTCATCATATCCATATGGACCATATAATGGAGTAAATATATTGTCATAACAATTTTCACTTCTTTTTTATATAATTTGCCTATGCAGTGAGTTCTAAGTGATGAAAATAAAATAATGAGTCTATATGACTTCATAATTCCACTACTCACGAGTTATCACATGACAAAATTTTAATAAAGTTGTGAAATTATGGTACTAGACTTACCTCATATAAAGGTCACATGCATTATTATATGTCTACAAAAGATAAATTTGAAAATTTCACCATTAAATTAAATGGCTTTAGAATAATCCACTTGACTAATACATTTTTCATTTCAAATTGTTTAGTTTGTATTCTATTTTAGGGTGTCCTAAAATTAAGTCCTATTTTGAAAGTTAAAAATCATTAATTTATTAATATTCTCATTATGCCCCTACTTTAAACTCTTTAATTTTTACACCTAATAATTCACTTACTACAAAAATAAAAAATAGAAGAACCTCTAAGTAGTGTGTATAAATATAGAGAGAGACGTGGACAAGGAAATGTTAGAAACATATTTTTCTTTTTGTTATTTATTATCTCTCTGTAACTGTGTGATGTGAAAATTGAAAAGTATAAAAATTAAATTTTAAAAGAGAGAGAGAGAGAGAGAGAGAGAGAGAGAGAGAGAGAGAGAGAGAAGGAAAGAAAAGGAAAGGAATAAATGAGAGATAAGTAGAATCCAAAGAGCTGATTTTGGCCTGCCAGACCCTCAATGAGAGACGTCTTTTGACAAATGGGTGTAGTTGTATATCTTTTTCCCTGTCTGGCAAAAAGTAGAGCTACAGTATAAAAATGACCGTTTGAAATTTTTTTTTAAAAAAATCAACTTTTGTGGCTTAGAGTTATCCAAAAAAATAAAATCCAATAAAAAAAAATTGTGGCTTAGAAGTTTGAAAAAAATTAGAGGGCCACATCCTCGTGTGCTACAGTATAAAAATGACCGTTTGAAATTTTTTTTAAAAAAAATCAACTTTTGTGGCTTAGAGTTATCCAAAAAAATAAAATCCAATAAAAAAAAATTGTGGCTTAGAAGTTTGAAAAAAATTAGAGGGCCACATACTCGTGTGCTACAAGGAGAAATATTATAAATACAAAAATTTTCACAATAATTAAGTTAACAATTTTTTATTGATTTTTTTTAGACGACTTATCACTGAATTAGCATAATTAAAGCTTTTCAAAAAGCTTGGGAGGTCATGGTCCCCTAGCCTCATGTGATTTTGCCATTGCAAATCTTCTCATCCTCAATTATTGATGTATAAAAAAAATTGATATACCCAACTATTCTCCCATCAATTTTGACTAAATAAAAAGAAGACAAGTTATTTAAAAAAAAAAAATTCAAGGTCACATGTTTCCCTTTGAATTACATTATTCTTGTGGTTATTATCCACACCAACCCAACTTCCATTTCATCGATTCAACAAAACCCCTCAACCTCAAGTGCAAAAAAGAAGAACAAATCATTGAAACAAGTTTGATAATGGATGCTAGAATATACACAACCTCCAATGACTATGCAGACCCACACCCAGACTTCACTTCTCTCTTCATCAAACTCTCCACCACACTCATCTCCCAATCCCCAATCCCTAATCCCTAAATCCCTCATACCCAATACCCACCTTTCATTCGCTTCCCCTTCCTAAAGCCCACAACTTAATTCATACAAATGGACGTTACCATTACCATTAAAATTTGTTTTTATGATATCTTTCAATTCGGTGGTTTGATTAAGGCTCATCAATTGTCAATTTGATCATTATGACTTCAAGATTTATTTCATGCAATGAAATTGGAAATAAAATGATAAAAAATTATAGTTTTATCATTGTAATGTAATGTGATGGTGAAATGAACATGTGCATATCATCATGTACATGAGAGTTAAATGAGATGCAAACGAGGCTAAATGAGAGCTGTAAATGGGGTGTCTATAGACACTAAGTGGCTTTTAAGTTTGAGCAAATAGAGCAAACTAAGGTAATAGTGTATCCTAAGTCTATTGGGGGATCTCTTTTCTTTTTCCATGTCAAAGTTGTACGGATCTCTTAATAGCAAATAATGGGGATGGTCGTGTATATAAAAGCCATGTAGTTTTGGCTAGGGGGTGGTGTTAGTTCTCCACTTTGCTATGTGGATCCTCATACCAAACTTAATGTGTGTATGTGTGTGTATTATTTATATATCAAAATCCATTTTATGTATATATAAAATAAAAATAAAAAACTTAAGTTTTTGGGATAAGATCTCCTCCACTTGAATCCTCTAAATCCCTCAAATTTTTTATTTAGATAAAAGACATGTGGCATTTAAAAATCAAATAAATGTCACGTGTCACATATCCAGCTAAAAATGAGAAGGAATTGGAAGATTTAATTGGAGGGGATCACTTCCCTAAATTCTTTATGTAGTAATTTATTCTATTCCATAAAATCTTGTATAATAAGCAATAAATTTTGGAATGATTACATAAAGATATAAGTTATATTTGTTGTCTATTTAACTATTAATACTACAGTTACAAACTATTTTACAGTATTTTTCCAAAATATTGATGTGACCAACATCTTATTGGTTTTCATATAGACCCACTATTTATATCATTTTTTCATTTAATAATAATCACTCTTCACATCAGCAGTTTGTAAAATAATTTGTAAAATAGTTTGAATCTTTAACATTATTCAAAATATTTTGATCAATGAGTTGAATTTTTACTTTGAAAAAAGAAAAGAAAAAGGAAAAAGCTTATTTACTTTTTTTTTTTTTTTTTTGAGAAACAAAAACATACACACAAGGGAGAGAAAAATGAATTCTAACACAAAGGCACACTTTTATGGGAAATAGAAAAAGCTTATTTACTTAAAAATTCCTTTACCGCTAAACAATATAGAATAATATGCTATTATTTTGTGAGATTTATTACATTAAAATATCACTTAATACACACTTATTATACACATAAGTTGCTTTTTATATAAAGCAATATTCATATATATATATATATATATGCTCCATAAACATGCATAACATATACTATAAATTTTGCCTCTGAAATCAAATTTTTGGCTCTGACATCCACTCCACATGGTCTGCACAAGTCCAAATTGATAGTCACCTCAAATTTGACTATTCAAATTTGACCAAAACCACGTTTTTTGGACTTTGGAGGTAGAGCCGTATAAGTATTAATTGTGTGACAGTTAAGTGATGTTTTGAATGCTGGGCAAGATATTCCATTAAAATTGGCATTAACTTTTTTGAGTTTAAGGAAGAAAATAAAATTTTGAGAGCATTTAAAATGCCTCCACATTGGCAATGCTTTGACCATAAAACTGATTAATGAAAAAAATAAAAAGATAGTACTTACGGAAAAAAAATAAAAAATAAAAACTATTTAAGGACAAAATAATGGCACCACGTTTATATATAAAACAAAAAAGAGAAAGAAATAAAAAGGAATCCACGTTTGGCGTGCTTTGAGTCTTTGACCATATAAAGAATATTCTAATTAGTAATTTAAGCACACATTAAAATATTCTTAGGAGTAATTAAGCACACATTAAAAAATTAAATAATACATATTTACATTCATTTACACATGACACATATATAGACTAAATAAAAATGACATGACATGTAACAATTATATTAAATTTCCATGTGGCATTAGTAGTCTACGTAATTCTGAGTAGATTAAGAAAGTTGTCACTTGTCAAACACTCAATGAACGTGTCAAATGATAGAGCCGCTGGAGGCTTTTCTCTAGCAGCCCTTCTAAATTTTAGTACTGTTTGAAGGGTAAATAGTTACTTTTATTTTTTAGTTACTCATTTTTTCATATATACTTTCTAACAGACTCTCTATCTCAATCTTTATCTCATTTAAATATTATTTATTTATTCATTCATTATTCTTTTTTTAATCATCATTTATTCTTTTTGTAACAACTGTATTTTTCAATCAAAAGTGTTATATTCACAACATTTTACGCAATAATTTCACAATAAAATTTATGTGGGAAGTTGTTATTAGTTCTTATTAGTTCTAATTTGAACCCACCACTGAAATTATTTTTTTACTCATCAATATTATCTAATAACAATTCGTTACTTAAAATTTATTGTTTGTAAAAATATTGTGATAGCATTTCTTAATTGTAATTTCTTATTTTTTATATTATTTTTCCCTTCACACCATCAGGATACATTTCTTCTTCTTTTTCTTTTTCTTTTTCTCTTGGTTTTTTCTCCACCAGCCACATATCTCACTCCTTTCCTCTATCTACTTTCTTTTTCTTTTTCTTCTAGTTCATTCCGGATTATTTCTTTTCTTCGTCTCTGTCTCTGTCTCTCTTTCTCTAGCTCTCTCTTTTTTTACATTTTCTATTTCTACTTCTATTTTCTTTCCTCTTTAGCTCTCACACACACACACACACACAGCCGACATGGCCTTCGTCTATTTCTTTTTCTTTTTTTTTTCTTTTTTTTTATCTTGTTCTAATTCACTTTGTTGTTACAATGGAGCTTAGATAGGCTTTCATGCTCTTGATCTGTTGTTTTTGTTTTGATTTTAGATTTTTTGTTCTAGTTAAATTTGTATTTTTCCCTGTTCTTGATCTGTTATTGTGTTTGTGTTTTGATTGTGTTACCATTTGAGAAAGAGATAGATGAACAAGGAAGAGAGGAGGAAAGAGAAAGAATATTATTTTATTCAACCGGGTATTAGTTTAATGAGAAATAATCTTTGCAAAAGCTACAGTGATTGCTACAGTGCTCTCCAGGCCTGAGAGTTACTATAGCAAATCTAAAAAAAAAAAAAAAATAGAGATAAAGAGGCTTGGACTTCATTTTGGGTGTGAATAGTGGCTTTTTTCTCCAAAATTTAGAGATGCCTAGCCCCGTTGGAGATGCTCTTATTGGATTTGATCAGATTTCATCACCTTATATAAAAGTGGTCAGGTCTAGATCCTGATAAAAAAAAATTTTAAATAGTTTATTAATATATGTGTATAGGTTAGTAAGATTTATATAAAAATTATACTATCTAAAATAAATAAAATTAGAGATATAAATTATTTTATAAAAATTTTTACAAACGACTGAGTAATTATTGATAAATGAAAAAGTAATATTAATGGTAGATCTAAATAAAAATCAATAAAAAGTTAACCATATCAATATTTTGTAAAAATATTACTGTATAAAATAGTTTATGCCTAACATTACCCTAAAAAAAAGGTGGTAGATTAATTACAAATTTAAGATTCTGCTTTTGTGTCATCATTAAACTAGAATAACTATTCCATTTTCCAAATTTCTTGTATGCCTTAAGATATTAGTTCTTATATCCCACATCATTGTTTTGAGGGAATTACATTTCGTAAGCAATGCCAATTCTTTATAACGAAATAGTAAAATTATTATTAGAATAACCATTCTTCCATTTTAGGATTTCTTCAAGTACCAAACATCCCCCCATATAGTTTTGAAAACAAAACACCAAGAGAAGATAGGCCAAGTTGCTTTGAATCTATTTCGAAACCGGAAGAAGAGTCTCAAAATTGTTAGAGTCTTATACTCTTACTAGCCACGTGCTCAATAACTCTTCTATTTTTTTAGATAAAAGTTAATAATTTGTATCTATTATAATTTAGAAATATATATTTTATTTTTAAAAAAAATAAAAATGATAAACTTTAAAGATAAGCATTAATTATAATTTCTTTTTTGAATGTAAAGGAAAAAAATTATAAATTTTAGGACTTTTCTTTTTTAATTCAAAATAAAATTTGTTATTTAATATTTATGACTTTATTTTTAAATAAAGTTACCCTTCATTAATGAATGTATTTTTAAACTATATAAAAGTCCAAGTATAGATTACCCAACCTATTTTTTTTAAGAATGTATCAAACTTTTTTTTTTTTTTTTGGAGAAAAGAATCAAACCTATTTAAGCACACGTGCAAGAAACAATTTGGCTGCATCGCTAGCTGGCAGCTGCCCATACCATATTGTTATGAGTTGTGATTTTATGAGTCAACAAATCACAGAATACTATATACTTAACACAGAATACATAATTTTTTTTTTATTGAAAAAAAAAAAAAAAAAAAAAACCATCGCAATATCCGCAGCAATATCGTATATTTAATTAGTAGCCTTTTATTTTTATATATTTCTTTCCTTGTTCACTATTTGACTGTACGTGTGTGTGTATATATATATATATATATTTTTTTTTTTTGGTTAAAGTATATATATTATGTATGTTTTAAGTTCACTAATATGCGTTGAAAACTTGGTTCATATATTGTGATGCTAAAAAACCAAGTGAGGAAATTAAGAAAGAAGTGAAGTGAGATCTCAAAGTACGGCTATGCACGCACCAGTGGGAGGTCTCGATGTCCGAGCAAATCAACAATCTGGTGACTTTATGATTCAACCTGAGATGCCTCCTTCTTCAGAGACGAGTAGTAACAACAACAAGAAGCCAACACCACCACATAATAATAATTCTGAGAATAATATTGATGATCAGGTATGCATTCCATATCTCTCTCTCTCTCTCTCTCTCTCTTATTCTTTGTGTAATTGTGTGTCATTCTCTGTACAAATAAGATTTTTGTTATTGTTTTTGTTTTGTTAATTGTTTTAAAACCACATCTCTCTCCTCCCTTGATCTATATATATATATATATATATGCTGCCATCACCGTTGATATATTTGCTACTGAATCCTAGAGATAGATCTGAAGTTGTATAATCCACCAGGGTTTATGGTTTTGTGTTTGTGTTTGAGTTTAAGTCATACGCCGAGAAGACGAATGATCAGAAAATGCGAGAAAGGTTGGGTAGGGTAGGTGGGTTCTATACTTATGTTCTCAAGTCTCCAGTGGACCAGTACTGTCTGGGTTCAAGTGAAAAGAAAAACAGTTCTTTGTTTACAGTTCATGTGGTGATATGTGGCCCCACGTGGCCTGTGGCCTGTGACTAATGATGATGTGGTTTAGGTTTTCTTTTATTTTTTTTAATAAATAATTTTAGAAAAGGTTATTGCTTTATAGGGTTTATTTTTATTTTTATTTTTTTCCCTAATTTTAGATAGTTGGATGGTTAAAATAGAAGAGGATGGATTTAAATTTTAAACATTTTTGTTTAAAGTTTAAAATACTAAGAAGTGATAGTTCTAACTATAAAACTCTTTGACTCCTCTTCAAAAAAAAAAAAAAAAAAAAAAACTCTTTGACTCTTCAAGTTTTGAATTTCTTTAGCTAAAATGCAAAACACTCTCTAATTTTTTAAAAGAATTCATTACAACCCTCTAATTTTATTTTTATTCATTCTAATCCTTTAAGTTTCAAGTTTATTTAATTAAGTCATTTCTATCAACTTCTTGTTAAAAGTTTTTGAAAAAAAAATGATTTTTTTTCAATCATTAATTGGATTTTTTAATTAAAAAAATAAAATTTTAGACAAACCACAATATTAAATGGAAGTTGACGAAGAGCTCTTAATTAAATAAACTTGAAATTTAAAAGACTAAAATGAATTATGGTGAAACTTAGATGATAAGTTTTACATTTCAGCCAATTTCTTTTAATACATAATCTTTGAATTTTTGAATTTAGATTTTCATTATTTTTTTTTAAAGATAAGCATGTAGCGAGGGACTAAGGGAGGGAGGAATGGATATAAGATTTGAACCACATATATGAAATACCGTACATATAGGGTCTATTTAGATACCGTTTATTTTGCTGAAACTAAAAGCTTATTGTTGAAAGTACTGTAGATAAAGGTAAAAGTTAGTTGAAATAGATCAACAAGACTTATGAATAATATCAAAAAATGCAGTAAAGCCAATAAATAGTAGTACAAATAAACTTAATAGTAAAATAATTTTAATTTTTCATTGGCATCCAAACACACACATAAGCTACTATTGAACTATCATCCTAGAGCTTTGAAAATTAAAACCAAAGACCCCAAAGCTTTGAAATTTGAACACTAGACAGTAGACACGAATTGATTTGATGTGAATTAGTAAGTTTAGAGATACATATAATTTTACCCCAACTAATATCTCAGGTGGTGAATAATAATAATAATGCTTAATAAAAATAGCGTTAGTGCGTATCCATGTAAAATGATGTCACCTTATTATAAGGCATGTGATACTGTTGGATGAGAATATGATTTGATGCTGAGAGGTCATGCAAATTGTATGAGAGAATTTTGGAAGTTGGTGCGCGCCCTGTGGGTACCTTTTCCGTTGCAAGATTCTTGCCTTTTAGGAGTACCCATTTGACATGCATGGCTGCACATGGTTGAATACTTGAATGGTCGAAAAATTGCGTGATAAGTTCAATAATTTGGTCAGATATTTTTTTTTATATAAATTTTTTATAAGTCAAATCTTTAAAATACATTAGACCCAATTAGATAGTGACATGTGTCCAAAGTGGACACGTGTCACCATTTTACAAGTCTAGTATCACTAGACACTAAACCCAAGTTTGACCCATAATCTAGCAGCATAAGTCATATTGGTGGCTACTATGTATTCAAGTCTTCTCTGATCCATTCTCTCAAAAATAAAAATAAAAACAAATTTTTTCTATCCAAACTCGAAACTATTAAGAATACCAAAATCGTAGGCTCGTAGCACAACTTTAGGCTAAGGACTAAGGAGCCCTATATTCATTATTTAGGCCACAATAATAGTAAATATTTACTAAATAGTAAATAGGGTTGAAATACACCATTTGGTTTTAAAAATTTACCTAGTAATAATAATAATAATACTCTTTATTTAAAGTATAAGAGCAATTTTGAAAAAAAAAAATTAGAAATTTATGGACTAAATATGCAATTCAACATTTTAAATTTATTTTACCAATTTCCATTTATGTTGTCTTAGATATCTTTTGGGGTGGGCGAGACGGTGATAGAGAACTTCAATTGTTTAACTCATAAATTATTAGCCTGATTAAAACAATTATTTTAAATTTTAACTTGAAGTTTGCTTCCATAGAATGCTGAAGAAATAATAAATTTTCAAATCACATCATAAAGGATAGAAATTTGCAAAAGACAAGTATTCAAAGTTTGAAAAGTTGTTTTACTTTTTGATGGAAAAGCCAAATATCGTTTCTTGTTATTGAAAGTCACAAGCATCGGCTTGACTTGTAGGATTAAAGAGTTTTCATACTGCAAGAAAGTCATTATCAAGTTAGGCATGAAATGTATAATAAACCAGATTTAAAACACTATTTTTATTTTTGTGTGTTCTAATAAGTAGTACTGTTTACTCAAAAAAAAAAAAGTTAGGCATATGATCTAAATTTTATATTTAATTGGTTGTGAAAACATCTTATGAAGTGGAGATTAGTAATTCTAATCTCTTATCAACCCTTTGAGGTTAAACTTACCAAGTCTGAAAAGATATTAATAATTTTATCTCGGAATGATGAAATTAAAGAAGAAAGAAATTGTATATACATATCATAAAAGCATGAAGTTATAAAATCCTTTCTGTTACTCATTAAAAGAAAAAATATATATATAAAATCCTTTCTGTTACTCATTTAAAAAAAAAAATCATAAAAGCATAAAGTTATAAAATAAAATAAAAAGTTAAACATTTGGAAAAACATTTAAACAAATGAAATTCATGGAGAAATGTGCTTATAAATGGATAAGGTACTTTAGAAGTTAGATTAATATCATTTTTTCTTTTTTCTTTTTTCTTTTTTTGGGTTTATAATAAATACTTATAAATTATATTCAAGATTCATATCCTTCCTTCCTGCCAAATTATCAAATTATTCATCTTTTTCATTTAAAAAAGAAAAAGAAAATAAATGAATAAATGGAAATGTGTTTGGCTTGATTTCTCTCTCTGATTTATTTTTTTTTATTTTTTTTAAGCCAATTAAAATATTATATCCCTCCTCATAGTTAAGAAGACACTATTAGGCATACGATTGTATTTTTGTATTCTTTTTGAAGCTGATGTGTTTATTTACTTGTAAGTCTTATACACAACTCTCTAAAGTCCTTCAAAAAAAAAAAAAAAAAAAAAAAAAACTCTCTAAAGTCCACTCTTTTAAGATTCAATTCTATTTTTGCCGAATAAATTCATTAAAATAAGCCAACGAAAACAAGTTATACCAAACTAAAATAAAAACTACTTTTTATGAGTTGCATCTATTCATCTTCGCCACATTAGTCTTTGTAACAACATATACAAGATGGTGACCAAAATTATTGTGGCTCGGATTAGGCCCTTGTTGCCAGGGGAGGCAAGGGGTGGATAATGTGATTATCGTCCAAGAGTTGATCCACTCTATGGCGAGAAAAAAAGTTCAAGGTGGAGTGATGGCAATAAAGCTGGATTTAGAGAAAACTTATGACCGTTTGGAGTGGAGCTTTATTAGGGATACCTTGTACCTCTACATATTCCCAAGCTGACTAATTTCCCTGATTATGAGTTGCGTGTCTTTGTCCTCTATATCTATCCTTGTTAATGGTAGAGCATTAGAGATGTTCTATCCTTCACGAGGAATTTGGCAAGGAGATCCCCTTTCCCCGTATCTCTTTATCTTATGCATGGAAGTCCTTGGGGCCCTAATAGAGGAGAAATGCAAAGCTAAGCTTTGGAATTTTGTCAAAGCTTCTCAAGGTGGACCAGATTTCTCTCATGTTTTCTTTGCGGATGATCTCATGCTCTTTGCCAAAGTAGATAGGAAGAATTGCATGGCTATTAGGGAAGTGCTTTTCTCCTTTTGTGAGTTATCTGGGCATAAAATCAGCAATGAAAAGTCTCGGGTCTATTTTTCTCCGAACGTTGATCCTGAAAAGAGAACCGAGTTGTGTGAGGTTCTGGGATTCCGCTCCACTCCTACTCTTGGGAAATACTTGGGCTTTCCCATACAACATTCAGGTACTCCTCAGGATTTTGGGCACATTCTTGACTGTATTAAGAGCAAGTTGGCTAGTTGGAAAGCAAACCTATTGTCTTATGCTAGCAGAGTAGTACTAACTCAATCGGTGACTTCGACAATCCCAAACTACACTATGGAATGTGTGGCTCTCCCATCCAACATCCTCCAAGGAATTGACTGGCTTAGCCGAAACTTCTTATGGGGTTCTTCGGAAAATAAGAAAAAACTCCACCTTATAAGCTGGGAGAAGGTTACAAAATCTAAGGAAGAAGGGGGTCTTGGAATTCAAGCGACAAAACCGAAAAACACTGCTCTATTAGCAAAGCTTAACTAGAGATTTAATTCTGAAAAATCCTCCCTTTGGGTCAGAGTCCTTTCCAAAAAAATATCTTAAGCAAAGGCGAGTTTTTAGAACCCAAGAAAGGTCTTCCTCGTGCTCCCCAACCTGGGCAGCACTTAAAAAAGGGAAAGAAATTTTCAATAAGGGCTCTAAGTGGATTCTTGGAAGGGAAAGTGGCTTATCTCTTTGGTTCGACAAATGGATGGACAAAGGTACTCTTCGAAGCCCAGTCTCAGGTCCACTAAATAAGGATGAGGAATATATAAAACTTATGGAGGTTGTTAGGTATGTTGGGTGGAATTTGGAGCATGTTTCCTTCTCCTTCCCGACCTTAATTCTTTTGGAGATGAAGACAACTTCCCTCTCCTTCTCATCCTAAGAAGAGGATAGACTTACCTGGCACCTTTCTTCAAATGGTGAGTTCAAGCTAAAAGGAGCATACTAATTGGCAGTGAAAAAGGATGAAGATTTGAGCAGAACTTCTTTTCCAGGTGCTTGGGTGTGGAAGATTTTATCCCTTCCCAAAGCCAAGCACTTTCTATGGCAATGCTGCCATTATAGCATAGTTGTGAAAACAATCCTTAATGAGAGGGGGGTGGGAATTCCACCGACCTGCCCTATTTGTAACACCGAGCCAGAGACCATTGTCCATGCTTTAAGAGATTGCCCCAAAGCCAAGTGTTTTTGGAACTCCTTGATGCGTCCTATGTCATCAAATATCTTTTATGGAGTGCCTCTAGTTGATTGGCTTAAAATCAACTGCAGAAGCTCTCGGATTAGCGTTATTTCTAATATGGAGTTGGGAACAATTTTTCCTATGGCAGTGTGGATTCTTTGGCTCCACCAAAATAGCATTGTGTTTGGCAAAACAAGGCCACAACGAAATCTTCTAGATGAAACTTTGGCTAGAGTAGCAAAGGTAGCCTATTTGGTTAGCAATGGGAAGCATAACACTATTAGAAACAAAATCTAGGTGAGGTGGCTAAACCCCCCGATTAATTGGTTCAAATTAAATTCGAATGGTTCATCAAAGGGCAATCCAGGTTTGGCTGGCAGTGGAGGGCTGATTAGAAATGAGAAGGGTGACTGGGTGAAAGGGTATGCCCGAGCCATTGGCATCACGACCAGTGTTGCTGCAAAACTGTGGGCCTTACGGGATGGCATTCGACTTTGCATTGCTCTCAAGCTTCCAGCAGTGGAAATAGAGTTGGATGCCAAGGTGGTAATTGACTTAGTGAGGAAAGAGACTAGTAAATTTAACAGCTTAGATGCGCTAGTAGCTGTTTGCAAGGAGGGCCTAAAGAAAATTTCTAATGTCAAATTTATGCATGGCTTTAGAGAAGCCAATAAGTGTGCAGATAATTTAGCTAGGCGAGGTGCTCTTTTGGACCAAGATTTTGTTGTTTTTATCCACCCTCCTCTTGAGGTGGAGTTGCTTATTAGATTAGATGTCGGGGCACAATGTATGACCGTTTTTACACTTTTGTTTGTTTGTTGTTTTGATCTATTTTATCTGACAAGTCGCAAGTGTGAGACATCTCACATAGGTATTCTGTATTCACATTCGAATGCCAAAAAAAAAAAAAAAAAAAAAAAAATCTATTTTATCTATTTTACGTAACTACTTTATCAATACACCATTCATTTAATATTTTATTCTCTTACCAGTTACCACTTTATTTATAATAAAAAAATTTATTCTATCTCTATTCTCTTTTGTTTTTTTAATTCTTTCTTTATATTTTGTGAGATTAAAATAGTTGGGGTGAAATAAAATAATAATGTTTAAGATGTAATTTTATTTTTTTTATCTCTTTTATCTGAGTGAGACATCTCACGTAGGTATTCAGTATTCACATTCATAAATGCCAAAACAAAAAAAACAAAAAATTGTTTTATCTATTTTACATAATTACTTTATCAATGCACCCTATATTTAATATTTTATTCTCTTAACCCGTTACTACTTTATTTAATTTTTTTTAATTCTATCCCTATTCCTATTCTTCTTTTTTTAAAATTCTTTCTCTATGTTTTGTGTGATTAAAATAATTGGGGTTAAATAAAATAATAATGTTTAAGATATATACACCCTATATTTAATATTTTATTCTCTTAACTGGTTACTACTTTATTTAATTTTTTTTTATTCTATCCCTATTCCTAATCATTTTTTTTTTTTTATAATTATTTCTCTATGTTTTGTTTGATTAAAATAATTGGGGTTGAATAAAATAATAATGTTTAAGATATATACACCCTATATTTAATATTTTATTCTCTTAACCGGTTACTACTTTATTTAGTTTTTTTTTTATTCTATCCCTATTCCTACTCTTTTCTGTTTTTTTTTTTATAATTCTTTCTCTATTTTTTTTGTTATTAAAATAATTGAGGTTGAATAAAATAATAATGTTTAAGATATAAACATTGCTAAAGTTTGGTTAAATTTTGCACATTTAACTCTAAACATCACCCACATTAACTTATTTAAACTCGTGTAAATCTAGATTGTTGCTACTTGCTAGGACTACAATAACCATATAAATATACAGCTATTATCAATAAGTTATACAATTTGTTTAAATACTGCCTTGAGTAATCTTATAAATGACATTATATTGAATTAAAAAAGATAACTGGAGTACTTTAAAAATAAAAAATAATAAAATAATAAAAAAGAAAAAAGAAAAGATACCAGAAGCAGTTGAAAGGAACAAGCACTAACTAAAAAAAGTTAAGAGAGACAAATAAATTTGGAAGGGTAAAGTGCAACCGTGCATTATGATTTAGTTGAGGATCTCTTCTCCCTCTGTCTGACACAAACACTACTACTATACACACACAGAAAGAGACAGGGGTGAGTGGGAGGTGAGAGAGGTGTAGTGTAGTATGATTTTGATTTGAGCATCGAATTTGGTTCGGTTCTGCAAGAGCATAACTTATCTGGTACACGGTCCACCCCATATAACCATAAGGAGTTTCATTCCTTTCATGGTTCGTTCCATTTCTCATTTCTTCTCTTCTCTCGTCCCTCCTCAATTTCACCCTTCGTTTCTGGTATTTTATCCATTTCTAATAAATCTTTGAAGGTTTTTTTTTTTTTTTTTTCAGATCTCTTACTCCTCTAATCATTCTTTGGATTTTGTTTATATAATTGCTTTATTTTCATTCCAAATTTGCAAGTGACCCACATCCTTTTTGTATTTCTGTGGTAAGTTGTTAATTTTGAAATTCGTTTTGTATGGTTATATTTAATTGTAATCTCATAAAACCCATTTGTTATTTTGTTGTATATTGCTCATTTATATGTTTAATTTGAGAATTGCTTGGTGTTTGTATGCAAAATTTCTTTTATGATTCACTTGTGAGATTATACCTGGGGTTCGTTTCAAGTGTGTGTGTTTTAAATAAAAAGAAAATTCTTATATCAGAGAGAAATCCCAATGTTTAATTTATTGAGAAAATGATGATGCATGCAGAAATTGAGGAATACATCAAATAGGCAAGCATCTATTGCAATGGGAGACTATAGTGGTGATGAATATGTGTCAGTTGGTGCGGTACCTCTTCCTAGGGTAGATAAGTTCAAAAAAGTTTCAATTCTGCCTCTTGTGTTCCTCATCTTCTATGAGGTTTCTGGGGGGCCATTTGGGATTGAGGATACTGTGGGTGCTGCTGGTCCTCTTTTAGCCCTTATCGGCTTCTTGGTCTTCCCCTTCATATGGAGTGTTCCTGAGGCATTAATAACTGCTGAGATGGGTACCATGTTCCCTGAGAATGGTGGTTATGTGGTTTGGGTTTCGGCTGCATTAGGTCCTTATTGGGGGTTTCAACAAGGTTGGATGAAATGGCTAAGTGGGGTTATTGATAATGCACTCTACCCAGTTTTGTTTCTTGATTATTTAAAGTCGGCAATCCCAGCTTTAGGTGGTGGTTTACCGAGAATCCTAGCCGTGTTAGCTTTGACTATTATCCTCACTTACATGAACTATAGGGGATTGACCATTGTTGGATGGGTTGCTGTTCTTTTAGGAATTTTCTCAATTCTTCCTTTCGTAGTTATGGGGCTTGTGGCAATTCCAAAGCTGGAGCCTTCTAGATGGTTAGAGGTAAATCTACATAATGTGGACTGGAATTTGTATTTAAACACTTTATTTTGGAATCTAAATTATTGGGACTCAATAAGCACCCTTGTTGGTGAGGTGGACAACCCAAAGAGAACACTTCCAAAGGCTCTGCTTTATGCTTTGATATTGGTAGTTCTTGGATATTTCTTCCCTCTTTTAATTGGTACTGGTGCTGTTCCAGTCAACCGTGACTTGTGGACTGATGGGTATTTCTCGGATATTGCTAAAATTATTGGGGGAGTTTGGTTGAGATGGTGGGTCCAAGGTGCTTCAGCAATGTCGAATATGGGGATGTTTGTAGCTGAGATGAGCAGTGACTCTTTCCAACTTTTGGGTATGGCAGAACGAGGGATGCTACCTGAGTTCTTTGGCAAGAGGTCTCGTTACGGAACTCCTCTAATAGGGATTTTATTCTCAGCTTCTGGTGTGCTCTTGCTGTCATGTCTTAGCTTTCAAGAGATTGTAGCAGCAGAGAATTTCTTGTACTGTTTTGGAATGATTTTGGAATTCCTAGCATTTGTATGGTTACGAGTAAAACATCCATTTGCATCTCGGCCTTACAAGATACCCGTGGGAACAATTGGAGCCATTCTTATGTGTATTCCTCCAACTATATTGATCTGCATTGTGTTGGCTCTTTCTACACTCAAGGTATTTCTTGTAAGTATTGGTGCTGTGGTGATTGGCCTTGTGATGCAGCCCTGTCTCAAGTATGTGGAGAGAAAGAGATGGATCAAGTTCTCCATTAGTTCTGACCTCCCAGATCTTCATGGTAGTAATCAAGCCAGCAATGAAGCCTTAATAGATTAATGTGTTCTGATTTATAAATATGCACTGAAAATATTCCACTGTGATGGTGATAAGCTGTGTGACTGGAACCCACATGCCACAATTATCAAATTGGCAGAGTATTTGTTGACAACTGGAATGCAAGGTAGCACTGTTATCTAATTTACTCATTTGCATTCTTTTGGCACGTAGCTATTTGCAGTTACTAGCTGTTTATCATCTTTGTTTTTTGTCTGATGATAGATGGGAGGGAGGATTGAAAGTTGAGACACTAGTGAATGTACAAGGAAGACATAAATTTGGTTTTAGTAGATTTCAACACTGTTTCTTTTTTAATTAATTCCTGACTTTCAGTATTGACACAATGTTGGAATGAAGGATTGTGATTTTAGTAATCTTTAAAATAAGTTATTACATGTTGGGGAAGCATCTTTGCTTTGCTAATGCTATTCATTGTAGTTGTCTTGGGGCTGTGTATTCAATCTTAAGATTTTTATTTTAGAAAAAGTTTTGAGGTTTAGTTTTGTTTGATCTTCTGCACTATTACACCAAGTTAAACCTTGAGTCAATTTGGAAATAGGAAAATAACATGAATAACGACAATAAATAAAAGAGGGTTGCATTGTAATCAATGTAGATTGCCAAAGGTTCAGACAGGGGTCAAATTTCCTTAGCCCCCAAGCATGCTTGCATAATTCACCGGAGCATTCAACCTTTTAGGCTTGGCCCCTTGGGTCTCGCAAGAAAAAATGTCAAATTAATGATCTATAATAGACTTGTTTGATATGTGTGTCCGCAGACTCATGTTTAAGGTTCTGCTCCTGGAAGGGATTGGTTTAAGTTTAATTGTGATGCAGCTATTGGGATTAATTTCTCTTCCATTTCTGTTATTGTGAGAGATTGGAGAGGGATGGTGGTTTTAGCTGGCTCTAAAAGGTTAATACCATCATCCCTTTCCAAGCTGAAGCCGAAGCCCTGTTGTGGGCTGTTCAATTGGCAATGGAGAATGAGGTTCCTAAGGCTACTTTAAAACATTTATTGATGCTATCTCCCAACAGTCTAGAGATAGACCTTGGAGGATCAAGAACTACATAGAAGAGGTTTCTCTATCTCTAATTGCTTTTCAGAGTGCTCCTTTTGCTGGGTTAATAGAGCTGACAAACAAAGCATCCCATGTTTCGGCAGTCTTGTCCTTATATAATTCCCATGTAGGTGAGATAGGTCCATGTATAGGGCCTTCTATTTTTGTTGATATCATTAGGCAGGATGTAGCTCCTGAAATGTTTGCTTTTTTGCTTTGAGTTTCTTTCAATAAAGCTTTTCAGATTATAAAAAAAAAGGGGCTTAACTTCCTAGCACCCGAGGAATGAAGATTTTGCTCTTGAAAATTTGAAATCCCATTTCTTGAAGAATCTCTCATTATTTCTCTGTAATCCTTATATATTTAACACTATTTTCAAAGCATACCTCCTAGTTGATCATATATAACGCATTAGTGAGAAGCTATCATAGCACAAAGAACGAGAAATTCTAGATGGTTCTAGCAATTAACAAGTGGCTGAAACAATACAGATTCATGAAAAATGAAACTTGAAACCAACTCAACAAGAAGATTACATCTGCTTTAATTTCCTTGCTCTGTCAACTGACTTCGTCTCATCTCCCACCACAATCCTGAACTCAACAATGTGAACCCAAGAACAACTGATTGAGAATTGTGTTTGTGAAAGATATCCACCAAAAAAAAAAAGAAAAAAAAAAGGAAACAAATGTGGACATTATCTGTATGTTCAGTTACGCAGCTTATATCATTGGATGTTTAATTAAAGAGAGTAATATTTTCCGAAGTACTTGGCATCATAAGTGATTAATTTTTTTTTTTTTTTAATGAGGTTTGTACGGGCGGTGCTTTAAGGTGGTCAGAATTGGAATGAGGGGAGAACGGACCAGCAGCGCGGCGGCAGTTGCAGTTGCTGGTGGTCTGTGAAAGGGAGTGTGGGTGAGAGAGGAGTAATTATAGGATTCAAATGAGTTGTGATTGTGTGGTAAGTTGTAATGATTTTTTTAATTTTTTATAAATTGCTGATTTAGGTGTATCAGTTTTACACTACATCCGAACATAATTTAAACTCTTAATAATGCATATCATTGCAGAGACTTTCACAAAACAACCCTTATTAAACCAGGGTCCAAAGGCACCAAACACATGTCATGGGGTCAGACTACAGTAATTCTTCATAAACTATAGTCTTAATAATATAGCAGAAGAATGTTTTGGTGAGAGACAGCATCCTTCAATGTCTCATTCTTTCACACAATTAATAAAGTCATGCGCACATACATCACCAACCAAATCTGATCAACTAAATTGACGAAACGAAGGTTGATCAATTACAACTTACAAGCCTAATATTTCCCTTATCCAATTAATAATGCTACATTGCTCTTATGCTATTATTATGGCCAACAAAACATTTTCACATTTGATCCACGGCTACGCTTTCCCTCCCCTTATTATGGCCATTGCCTCTGGGGCTGCTTCTCCTGAAAAACATTAAATTTCATGAAATAAGCAATCAAAAGCAATTAAAGTCAAGCTGATAGAAGTGAAATTCAGACAGGAAAATAACATTCAAAATCCAGTCAAATGTGTTGTACTTTCCAAACGTGGCATTAGTTAGTCCACCTCAACCTTGGAGGCCCTTCAACTTCATTAATTGGGAAATCTGAGTAAAATTTGATCGAAGGGTAACTTTAATATAGGAGCCATCAATAGCATATGCCTCACAACCAAAAGAACTTATTCATAACTCTATCAACATGCATCAAGATGTGGGTAAGGCCAGTCTGGAACAAAGTTGGATAAAAATTAGATCCCACAAGCTTTTATTAAGCATGTAACTTGGAATGAGGGACTAATCTCCAAAAGGGGTCCAAGACTGTTCACTATGTTTAAGCGATCTATGGAAAGAGTGTTTGCCCAGTGCTTTGGGTGATGCCAGGTTAGGGTAGGATGATGTAAAACACCTTGCAATTCAAAGAGCCCTAGTACTTAAAACGCAATATAAGCTTATAAACCCACCATTCTTGCCAGCATAAATCTCATTCCTTGGGCCATAAACACGATGCCGTGAGGGTTTCCAAACCTTGGCACCTGGACCCAAGCCAAGTGGACTAATGTAAGCTGGTGGAGAAGTTGCAGCTTTATATTCCTGCATACAGATTATAGAAGTATTTTGTGTAGGCATAAATATGGATCAAGTCAGTTGCAGCATCATTCTGAGACTCGTAGGTACATGGAAGATTTTGGGCCCATCCCACTTTAAAATAAAGAAACACCCCCCCCCCCCCCCCCCCCCCCCCCCCATAAGATTACATGATTTAAAAGTTATTAAGTTCATACATACTGAAACAAAACACAAAAGCACGCATATCACTATAATAAAGATTTCTGAATGTCATTGGAACCTGATGGATCATGAGCATGAATCTTGGACTTGAGATCATTTAATATGCCTTCTTCCACATGAGGAGCAATGCATTGAAGAACCTCCTCAACAAATGGTCCCTCTTCTTTTCAGAGTAAGAAAACAATTGCTACAGCCTACAGGGCTCAAAGCCTCTCCAGAGGGGGTGGTGCTTCCTTTGGGTCACCAAAAATGCATCTCATAACATTCCTCACCTATAAACAGAATTCAAACAGATTAACATCTTCAAAAAGTTAGGAAATCAGAATGTAAAGACTTCTCTATTTACAGTAGTAACTAAAGACAATAAGGCATCAATAGGTACACGGTGTCATTGACACGAGATGAATGATCAAGATTAAAGATCCCTAACAAACAGAAAAACATGAAAAAATGTATAGTACTTGAATGACACAAAAGTTCAACTTCAAAACTTTAAACTAGGATTCACTTGAGCCTTTTAGCTCAACTGGCACTTCCTTGTGTTTCCAATGAGGATGCCCAATGTTCAAATCCCCTCTCCCACAACTATTAAATTATCAAAAAACACTTTAAACTAGAATTCTAGATTATAGACCCTAAACTGATCATAGTCATCTTATCATACAACTTTCTGGTTCAAAGAATCAGCACAATAACTTAACACAATTTCTTTTCTTTGATAGGTAGACAGTAGGGGAGAGAGAGGGGGGATTTGAATTATAGATATAGGACACCACAAAGGATGCCATTAACATAGGAATATTACTTGAACCACACTCCTTAGAGCATCTCCAATGGTGCAAAATACTCTCTATAATAGAGAGTGAGAGCAAAAAAAGGGGCTCCAACAGCCTCTCTATCCCTCAATTTTTTTTTTTTTTGCTAATGAAAAGTAGCTCATCAGGTCTGATGAGCTACTGTTCATTCTTCAAATCTTTTTTTTCTATTATAATAATTAGGTGTTGAATAAAAAAATGTTGGAAGATGTGTAGTTGTTAAAAAAATAATAAATAATGAATGAATAAATAATATTTAAATGAGATAGAGAGTCTGTTGAAAAATGTATTTGAAAAAGTGGATAGATAAAGGTAGAAGTCATTGTTCATTCTCCAAACAGTACAAAAATTTGCTAATTCTGCTGGAGATGCTCTTAGCATAACAAAATTAAAGAAGGTAATCAACTTGTTAAGAGTAACAACCAAATTCTGAAGCCTTTGATTGTAGACACCCTCAGCCTGTCTCATGCAAAAAGATACGAACCTCAGCATCACTCTTCTCAACTTCAAGACATATATATGAAAAATATTTCCTTTTTCCCACCAAACTATGCTTTAGAATCTCCGCCGGCAGCTTTGGTCTTTCAAAATTCATAAACCTACCTTCAATCAAAATGGAAAAGTCAGGAAAAACAAAAGCATAAATAAACTACTAGTGGAAAGGTAAATCTGAGAACAAATATCAGGCGGCAGCAGAAGTGCATACCAGGCAAGCTGAATAGGCTACCACCCAATCAGGCAACCCACCCAGCAAGCAACTGCCTAAACCAGCCCTCCCCAAGTCAAGATAATTCTCTTCAGATACGAAATTTAGTTAGCAAGCTTTAAGCATTAACTGATGACAGTTCAGAATTCTATGCCATTCATCTAGAACCTGATGCAGGGACGATATAAACTAATTAACGGAATTTCAGGCAACTTTGAAAATCAAGTAGAAAAGGACCAATAAGAATCAACTGGAAGCAACAACCTCAACAAGAGAAAAATAAGAACTATTTATCAATTATGAAATCAGAAACCTGATCAGGCGTGGCATTCTACACCAATCAGAAAGAATCCTTATTACAATGCTAATCCATAATGATAAGGATGTTCAGTCAAAGCCACTTATCAGACTTGTTCACGATTTTATTTCCTTTTTTGTTTTTGACATAAACAGTCCAGATAATTGCCTTAAAAACCAGCACCTTTTGAAAAGCCCCTTTGCCTGTTAGATTCAAGTAGCTGCACTGGAAAAATTGACTGCCACAAACAAACTGGCGCATCATATTCTTCTTTACTCTAGCAAAATTAAGAGAGAAATTATTTGATAATATGCATAATACTCTTTAGAGAGTGCAGAAGAAAAAAATGCAAGAGACACACCTCTGTAACAGAGTTATAATCAAATGTGATCTCCTCACCATATTGAATTTTACATACAGAATAGATTCCAATCTAGTAATGAACATCTACAGTAGTAAATCTGCATTCACAGATAAACTTATAGTATGATCAAACACTAGGTTCACTCACAATTATATAACTAAACGAGGCAATTCATATATAAGATGAGTAAATGGTAATATTCATAATCTGTGAGATAAAACAATTATATAAAAAGAACAAAAGAAAGTAGAGAGGTAAAGTATGATTAAACATGGCATGATTCCACCCATAAACAAGTTATAGTATTAGTAAACAATCTAGCATCTAAAGCTGAATCTTCAGGAGAAAATTTGCTAATATAACATTTATATTTGATTAGATGATCTGGTCTTCACATAATGACTAACGCTCCCAGTGAAGAAATTCAAGTGATGAAAGTAACAGTTTCACCACATTTACATTACTATAAAGCAACCATGAGAAATTTGTGTCCCGCTTATAAATTATAATGCCAAATATGTCCAGTCCCAAAATAGAATATGAGATCAATTCAGTTTTGTCATGTTCCATAATACTCTAAGAACTTGTCAAGAGTACATAAGGGAAGGTCTGCAGGTAGGTTATAAACAACAAAAAGTGTATGACAACAGAACTCACTTTGCTTCACAATTTGGACGGCACGAATGACATA
This sequence comes from Quercus robur, assembly GCF_932294415.1. Lineage (NCBI taxonomy): Eukaryota > Viridiplantae > Streptophyta > Magnoliopsida > Fagales > Fagaceae > Quercus > Quercus robur. Next base: position 25,625,981 of record NC_065535.1, on the reverse strand, counting down.
TTAGACTTCATAGTTTGCCTTATGCATAGCATCAATAACAACCAAATCATACCCATCAGCATCATCCTGCTAGGTAATAATGTATGATCAAATTAAAAAACCTCGACAAAACCAGGGCAAATGGAAAAGGCATAACAAGCCTAAAGCACATAGCTTCTTGAAGTGAATCAAACCTTTGCCTTTTGAGATAGATGTTGTAAAATTCTGGAGCAGTATCTTTACTATTCTTCTGCATAGATCGATCCCATCTTGCTTCTCGAAAGATTTCCAAAAAGGACAAACCTACATTTTTTTTTTTTTTTGGGCAGGGGGGGAAGAATGGGTAAAAAGTTTCAACATCATATAAAGAACTCTACTAACGTTAGAAATTGGATCCTATCAACAGCTGCTCCCAAACCAACTTCTTTGTTGCAAACAACACCAAGCCCCAGAAAAAACACAACCCAATACACAACAAAAGAATGGGGGAAATCAGTATCAGAAAAGTAGGGAACAAGTCAAGGAGAGAAACACGTCCAAAAGAGAGGAAAATTTATAGTACATGCTCATGTAGCAAAATAATGACGTGTATACCTTTATCCAAAAAAAAAAATGATGTGTATACCTTTCTGTAGGCAACATATCTGTCATTAGGATGACTATCAAGTATCAATGGCCTTCAGAATACCCTGACACATTTTCACAGCTTTTATATCACGATCCTCAGAAAGTTTTTCATTTTCTTCAATAACAAGCTGCAATGAATACATCATGGGATTGTTTCCACTCTCAGTCCCAGTGAAGTTCCTAACTTGCTTATTCAAAGTACGAAGGAGCGCATCTTCAATAAACAAATGCTTCTCCAGGAGAGGCCAATCTAACTCCTTTTGCATGGAATCAAGCAGAAGATTGTGAGTATAGGGGTCAATTCCATAAACCTCTTGCTCAATGTCCTCATCTCCAAGCAGTCTTCTAGTTTTATAGTCCTTGACTTCAGGAAGTTCCATATCTGACTCCTCAGTGCCACTTTTCTGTGCATAGAGCTTCTCAGCATAGTCCTCTGGACCTCTGGTAAAGATACTCGCATTCGCATCTTTCGTTGCATGTTATCCTCATCTGCAACAATAACATATTGTTAATCACTTCATATTTTCTAGTAACAGGAGGAACCAGGCTTGCTTTTCTCATGCAAGCCCCATTCATGATCATCCGTCATTGAATCCAAACCATCATCTGGGGTAAAGTATCCATCTCCCCTTAAGGGCCGGCCCTAGGCCTAGCCCATTTAGGCCATGAACTAAGGCCTTTAACAAAGAAAGGCCTCCAAATTAATATGTGGCAGCAAGTTTTTTTTTTTTTTTTTTTTTTTTTTTTTTTTTTTTTAAATAAAAAAAAGTGAGTTACTTGCACTTTTTCTTTTTTTTAATTTTATCTTATAGGTTTTATAAATTGATATGTTACTGATTACAATAAGTAATTTAATATTCATTTATTCTTTTATTGAAATGTTACATCAATTTGTAAGTTTTTTATAATAAAATTTGTATTAACATTAGCATATTTTCCACACAAAAAAAAAAATTATGAAATAATAGAAATACAATACAATCACCAATTCACCATTAAGTGAATGAAAAATGCTAAAACTAATACAAATTTTACGACAAAAAATTAACAAACTGATGTGACAAGAATATGATTGATGCCACTCAAACAATATAATAAATTGAATGTTTTGAATAACTTTTTTTTTATTGATGACACGTCAATTTGTAAAACCTACATAGTAGGTATCACTAACTCACTCAGAGTGAATTAGTCTTATTAATTAGTAAGAATTAATAAACTAAATATTATTTAAGTGATATTTAGATATAAAAAGGCCCCTTTAAAATTTTTACCTTAGGCCTCAAACTATCTTGGGCCGGCCCAGTTAACTCAGTAATTCGAGCTTTTGATCACAAATCCAATTCACTTTCTATATCTAAGGCTATACTCTCACTATTACTCTTATCGTCTTTAGACGACCTATCATTAGATGTTTCACTCTTAAGTCCATAGATTATTTTTATTCAATTTGGATAAATGCCTTTGATTTCTTGATCCAATGCATACTCTCCATAATCCAAACCACCATTTGCAAAGGAAGTGCCATTACTCCTAGTCATGTACTTCCTTCCAGTCAAATATTTACCGAGCTTCTTCTTATACTTAGAGGCACCAAGTAAATCATCTTCCCATGACTTCATCGTCTCATCTCTTTCATAAAATGACTTAGAACTCTCTTCCAAACGTGTGGCAAGTTGAATAATTTGTTAGGGTCATTTTTTCATGTGTTGGCATGTCATTTGACAAAATGCAATTTACTTGTAATTGCATAGATCTAAGATGTGTTTAGAATATCATAAAGTATGTTAAGTAATCAAAACAAGTGATATCATTGAAGGCATGAATATTGAACCAAAAAACAAATGAAGAAAAGCTGAAATATTGAACCTTGACACTAGCATCAATTCAAATTAAATGAAGGACCTCAACATTAGCTCGATGCCTCTCAATTTCTCAAGCTACGCAGATCCAAAATTCTTAGATTAGTATTCAGCCCATGATGACTTGAATTACTAGGGTTTCGTTTACTAAACTCCTAGAGGTTATAAAAGCTTTATTTTAAAGTAATAAAAGACACAGGGACTCAAGTAGAGAACTCATATACTTTTGAAGAAGCTACTGCATTCTTGTGCGCCTTAGGGTTCTGTAACCAAGTGCTTCCATATATTTAACTTGTACTAAAGTGAAGAACTAACAAACATCAGTTACTGGGAAGTTAGTCACGTACTTGGATCCGCGCAAAAGCGAAGAAGTCTCTACAAGATCAAGTCCAATTGGGGATTGAAGTGAAGGCTCAATTGTAGGTTGGTACTTTGGAATAGTCCAAGGTAGTGGTAAGATTTTTTGTATCTGTAACCACTTGATTCTTGATTAGTAATTCTTGGGAGTGGTGACTTGAAAATCACCTGATGGGGTTTTTGCCTTGCGGGAAATTTTCCCATTAGTTAACAAATTACTGTGTCAAATTTAATTTCTATTGCACTTAGTTTATTTGGTGATTTATGTGTGCCTCCATGATTTGCATGTAATTTGACCTAATTAATCAACTTAGGTAATTGAATTAATTAATCGAGTCAATCTATAACCCAACATAAATAATGTAATAATGTGATTCATGTCTCCAGCATCACCCCAATTCTTTATTCTGTGTACTCAGAATACATGTACAAGTAAGCCGAAAAGGAAATAGGACACATTGTTGCATGACTCACACCCAACATATAAAGTCCTAATCACCACAAAAATACAACAGAGAAGAAAGCAGCAGATATGAAGAAGCAAGTGCATAAGTTAATTTGCTACAATATTAAAATAGATTTAGGCTATTTTATGTTTCCCAACTTACATGAAGAAGCAAATAACAACATTCAAAATCAAGCCAAAAAGATAAAATGCAATTGAAGTCAACCTTAAAAGAACTTAAGGCAATTTAGTTGCAAGGGGCGAGGGCAAAATAAACACTACCAAAAAAAAAATGCGTATTAAAATAAATAAAAAAAAATTGTTGAAATAACATCTGTGTTATTGCTATGGGGCCCGGCCCAAAAATGATGGGCTATTCCAAGCTCAGGCCCGTCCGAGGAGCGTCCTGTCCAACGAAAAGCCTCATATGAAGCGCTATTCAACCCCAATAGCGTCAAGGAAACCTGTCCGAGGAGTAACTCCTCCTCGGACATCGCGAAGCCCAGACGAGAAACTTGCCCCAGCCATTTCAGCTCGTCTTCCCAACATATAAAACGAATTAAATTCAAAATATCTCACGGAAGGCTACCACCACATTAATTGCGCCCCAACCACCCTCTTGGCCGCATTAATGAGGAAAAGACTCCTGAACAGTACCGCCTTGGCCTCTGCAACTCACAAAGGGTCTGATGAGGGCGTCTGATGGGACAGGTGCTCGAGTGGATGCTTGGATGATTAACAGGTGTAAGGCTGGGATGAAAAGAAGAAAAATATATAATGTAGTGGAGTCCCTCAAAGAAGGGGACGGGAGAGAACTGTATCAGAAACAAAAAAAGAAATAAAATCAGACTTGAAAAAGATCCATCCTGGTGTTTTTCTATTTTCCTTTTGCAAACCATATTGCCCATGCATAAGACCGAACAAGTTCACTGAGGCCAAGTTCTTTGACCCATCCTCTACAAATAATTATTGTGGGTTGCGCTTTGGGCCAGGGCCTAATCAACACGAGTTGGGCCAGGAAAATCGTGTAACCACAATTGGCGCCGTCTGTGGGAAGAGCTAGGGCATCAGCTAGTGCAACAGTCGAGCATGGAAGAACTAGATCCACACCAGGACGATCCTCACCAAGCTAACTCCCAACGAACACGACCTGCCGAGTCCCAGAGGCAAAATAACCCAACCAACCCAGGCGGGAGGGGGAATCGTGAGGGGAGTGTGCATACCACCTGGACGAGCCAGAGTCACACTCAGATAGGAAGTCATGTGTCTCAGAGGCGAAATAGTCACCAGGCCATGCAGCGAGAGATAGATGACCTAAAAAGGAAGTTACGACGTGCGCAGCGAAGACGATCTCCCTCTGACTCAAGCGAGTCTTCTAATCCGGAAGACGTGAGTTACAGACGAAGGTCAAGGACCCCCCCAAGCGAAACCTTTTCTTACGAAAAGGAACCACGCCTTGTACGAAAGTATGAGCGCCCGTCCAGCAAAGGTTCGGGGAGCGACGCCATGAAGAAGGCGCTGGATCAGGTTTCAAGATCACCCTTCACGAATAGAATCGAAGGGGCTAAGATGCCAAGACGCTTCAACCAACCGGCGTTCGCCATTTATCACGGCAAAGCAGACCCGGTGGAGCACGTGAGTCAGTTTAATCAAAAGATGGCAATTTACTCGCAAAACGAGGCCCTGATGTGCAAAATCTTCCCCTCTAGCTTGGGATCGATGGCAATGAGATGGTTCAACAGCCTGAAGACAAACTCCGTAGGCTCCTACAAGCAGCTCACTCAAGCTTTTTGCTCCCGTTTCATTACAAACACCAGAGTCCCTCGACCTCTCAGTTCGCTGCTGTCCTTATCCATGCACGAAGGAGAAACCCTGAAAGCGTACTCGGATAGGTATTGGGAGGTGTATAAAGATTTAGATGACAACCATGATAACGTTGCTATCAGCACGTTCACAAGCGGCCTCCCCACCGGGCATGGCTTAAGGAAATCCCTCACCGGGAAACCAGCTACTGACGTCCAACAGCTGATGGATAGGATCGACAAGTACAAAAGAGTGGAGGAGGATCAGCTGCAAGGGAAGGGCAAGGAGAAGGTCATCCCCTTTAAAGCAAATGATTTCAGAATGGAGCGTCACAATCCTGGTCAGCCGAGGAGAGATTTTCCGCGACAGGCTGGGCAGAGCACCCCGCAAACAGTGAATGCCGTATTCAGAGAGCCGGTACAACAAGTACTGGAGAAAGTAAGGGATGAACCCTATTTCAGATGGCCGGGAAAGATGGCTGGAAACCCTGCCAATCGTAATCAGAACTTGTATTACCAATATCATCAGGACCACGGGCATACTACTGAGGACTGTAGGAATTTGTGGAATCACCTGGATCAATTGGTCCGAGAAGGAAAGCTACGTCACCTGCTGCACCCATCGAGCGGCCATCCCGGCCAAGCGACACAAGAGCCTCGAAGGGACGTGTCTTTAAGACCCCCCACCGGGACGATACATGTCATCCTCGCTGCACCAGGAAGAACTGGGCCACCCATCCCCAGGGTATTGGCCGTGGACCACCTTCCCTCCGAGGGCAGACAAAGGGAACCCAAAAGGATAAAAAAGGGAAGCTCTTTGATACTGGGATTCTCGGATGAGGATAAGGGAGGAACAATTCAACCTCACGATGACGCCTTGGTGGTCACCTTGCGGATTGGGGGTTTCGATGTGAAAAGGGTATTAGTAGACTCTGGAAGTGCGGTGGAGATAATGTACCCCGACCTATACAAGGAGCTGAATCTGAAGCCAGAAGACTTGACAGCTTATGACTCCCCCCTCCTCAGCTTCGAGGGGAAGCTTGTAACGCCAAAGGGGCAAATCCGACTGCCCATACAGACTGGGGCGGAAGTGGTGGAGGTGAATTTCATCGTGGTCGACGCTTATTCACCCTACACCGCGATAGTCGCAAGGCCATGGATCCACAGCCTAAAGGCCGTGACCTCCACACTTCACCAGAAAGTGAAATACCCGTCCAGAGGACGAGTGGAAGAGATCCGAGGAGATCAGGCCGTGGCCAGGAAGTGTGTGGTGGCCGCCATTTTACATCGACCCTTGGTCGAGACCTCGGCCCCAAAGAGCTTATAGCAACCAGCCTCCTCGGCAAAGCAAGACGAGGGGCTGGCCGAGGAGATAAGGTGTGAAGGTTTAGATAAGGTTGCTGTCAGCAATGACCCGGAGAAGTTCTTTCAGGTCGGCTCTGAATTGCCCTCTCAGGAAAAGGAGGAACTGGTCAGGTTTCTCAGAGAAAATGTCGACGTATTCGCTTGGGACGCCTATGATGCCCCTAGAGTTGATCCCAGCCTCATCTGCCACCACCTGAACGTCAACCCCTCTTCCACTCCGAGGAAGCAACCACCCCGACGCCCTTCAAAGGAGCACGCTGGTGCCGTAAGAGACGAAGTGGCTAAGTTGAAAAGAGCAGGGGCTGTCAAAGAAGTCTTTTATCCTGAATGGTTGGCGAACACAGTGGTGGTAAAGAAAAAGACGGGGAAGTGGAGGGTCTGCGTGGACTTCATGGACCTGAACAAGGCGTGCCCCAAGGACCCATTCCCCCTACCTAAAATTGATCGATTGGTGGATGCAACCGTGGGACACCCTCGAATGAGCTTCCTGGACGCCTTCCAGGGCTATCATCAGATACCCCTTGCGCTAGAGGACCAAGAGAAAACGGCTTTCATGACGCCCATCGGAAATTATCATTATAAGGTGATGCCATTCGGGCTAAAGAACGCGGGCTCAACCTACCAAAGGATGATGACTCGGATGTTCGAGCCGCAACTGGGCAAGATCATTGAGGTGTATATAGACGATATGGTTGTGAAGAGTAAAAGGGTGTCCGAGCACGTGCAAGACCTTGGAACAGTCTTCGCTATCTTAAGGGAGCACCGGTTGCGGCTGAATGCCTCCAAATGTTCATTCGGGGTCGGGTCTGGGAAATTCCTAGGGTACATGGTCACCCATAGAGGAATAGAAGTAAGTCCTGACCAAATCAAAGCCATTAACAGTCTACAGACTCCTCGGAACCCGAAGGAAGTGCAGAAGCTCACTGGCATGATTGCGGCATTAAGCCGGTTCATATCACGATCGGCGGATCGATGTCGACCTTTTTACCTCCTGATAAACAAGTGGAAAGAGTTTAAATGGTCGGAGGATTGCGTTCAGGCTTTCCAGCAGCTTAAGGACTACCTGTCCCGACCACCCATCATGTCCAGTCCGGAGGCAGACGAGGTGCTGTTTGCCTACATCGCCGTAGCTCCCCACGCCGTAAGCCTGGTATTAATACGGGATGATAATGGGGTGCAGCGACCGGTGTACTATGTGAGCAAGTCACTACATGAAGCCGAGGTGCGATACCTACCCTTAGAGAAGGCAATTTTGGCGATAGTGCATGCAACCCGGAAGCTTCCTCATTACTTTCAGGCGCACACGGTCATCGTCCTGACTCAGCTTCCACTTCGAGCCGTGCTTCGAAGTGCTGACTACACAGGAAGGATCGCCATGTGGAGTGCTCTTCTAGGGGCTTTTGATATTAAATATATGCCCAGACCCTCCGTCAAAGGACAGGTCCTCGCGGACTTGGTAGCAGAGTTTGCTGAGCCCTCTATAGAAACGCTGACCGAGAAGAAAGACCTGGGCGGAAAACTGGTTGGCGCGATTTCGGCCGGGGAAACCATGCATTGGAAGGTCTACGTGGATGGCGCGGCCAACCAGAGAGGATCAGGAGTTGGGATAGTTTTAATATCGCCAGACGGCGCTGTCATTGAAAAGTCATTAAGACTCGGATTCTCGGCTACGAACAATGAAGCCGAATACGAAGCCTTACTTCAAGGAATGGCAATGGTTCAAAGGTTGGGTGGAAGAGTAATAGAAGCCTTCTCGGACTCCAGATTAGTGGTCGGACAAGTGGTGGGAGAGCTGGAAGCTCGAGATACTAGGATGCAAGAGTATCTGGGACAAGTCAAACGGTTACAGGAGAGCTTTGAATCCTTCAGTTTAACGCACATCTCCAGGAGCGTAAACACTCATGCAGACTCGCTGGCCACTCTTGCCACGTCCTCGGCACGCAATCTGCCACGAGCGATCCTAGTCGAAGATCTAGTTAAGGCCAGTCCCATCAGTGGAAACCCGACCCAAGTCCATCAGATAAGACAAAGCCCCAGTTGGATGGACCCCCTAAGGAATTTCCTCCAAGATGAGATCCTACCGGAAGAAAGACTAGAAGCCGAGAAGATACGTAGAAATGCTCCTCGTTTTTGGCTATCAGAGGACCGCAAACTTTATCGGCGCTCCTACTCTGGACCGTACCTGCTCTGCGTACATCCAGAGGAGTCCGAGTCTCTTCTTGAAGAGTTGCATGAGGGAGTTTGTGAAAGTCACACCGGAGGAAGATCGCTGGCGCACAGGGCACTCACCCAAGGATACTGGTGGCCGAACATGCAGAGACAAGCCCAGGAATACGCTAAGAAGTGCGATCAGTGCCAAAGATTCGCCCCAAATATCCACCAACCCGGAGGGGTTCTCAACCCACTCTCCAGTCCATGGCCGTTCGCGCAATGGGGTCTTGATATTGTCGGACCTTTCCCCAAGGCTGCGGGGAACAAGCGATACATAATAGTCGGAACTGATTACTTCACTAAATGGGTGGAGGCTGAGCCTTTGGCCAACATCAGGGACGTGGACGCCCAGAAATTCATCTGGAAGAACATTATCACCCGCTTCGGAACTCCGAGAACACTCATTTCCGACAATGGTCTTCAGTTTGACAGCAAGAATTTTAGGGAGTATTGCCGTGAGTTTGGGATCATTAATCGATATTCCACCCCCGCATACCCCCAAGGAAATGGGCAAGTCGAGGCCGTAAACAAGGTCATAGTGAACGGATTGAAGAAAAGATTGGATGAGTCAAAGGGGAGATGGGTAGAAGAACTACCGCACGTCTTATGGACCTATCGGACAACGCCGCGGCGTTCCACCGGTGAGACCCCCTTCTCAATGACTTACGGGGTTGAGGCTGTGCTTCCGATCGAGAACAATTTCCCCACGTTGAGGTCTAGCTCGTTTACCCCAAGCGATAACTATGAGTTGCTAGGAAGAAGTCTGGACCTAGCCGAGGAAAGGAGGGAGAAGGCCACGATTCACATGGCCTATTATCACTAGAAGCTAAGACAAGGGTATGATGCTAACGTCAAACTGCGGCCTCTGGGTCCAGGTGATCTCGTGATGAGGAAGATTCTTGGCAGCGCAAAGAACCCCTCTTGGGGCAAGTTGGGGCCCAATTGGGAGGGACCATACCGTGTCACATCCGTGGCCGGAATAGGCGCCTACTACCTAGAAGATTTGGATGAAAAAGCTGTACCTCAACCATGGAATGTAAATAACCTCAGGAGGTATTATTATTAATAAGAATGGCTTAGCATACGTTCTCTTTCATGACTATTTGCCGCTTGCCAGTCTACATTACAATTATTTATAAGTTTTAAACAGAACCCAAGTCCTGCATGGCTCCTCGGACCACAGACTTGAGGGAAATTAATACTTAAGCCGATTATTTATAAGTTTTAAACAGAACCCAAGTCCTGCATGGCTCCTCGGACCACAGACTTGGGGGAAATTAATACTTAAGCCGATTATTTATAAGTTTTAAACAGAACCCAAGTCCTGCATGGCTCCTCGGACCACAGACTTGGGGGAAATTGTTACTTAAGCCAACTATTTATAAGTTTTAAACAAAACCAAAGTCCTGCATGGCTCCTCGGACCACAGACTTTTGGGGAAGTTATTACTCATGACAGCTCATAGTTTTAAACAGAACCTAAGTCCTGCATGGCTCCTCGGACCACAGACTTTAGGGGAAATTATTACTCATGACAAGTCATAGTTTTAAGCAGAACCTAAGTCCTGCCTGGCTCCTCGGACCACAGACTTTTGGGGAGATTATTACTTGTGATAGATTGGGAGATTATTACTTAAAGGAAATCACTTTTAATACATGCGCACAGTCTAGCACCATCACGACCCTCAAATGTGCAACCCAAAAACCCATTTTCATTTTGACCGTTTGCCTGTATCTACCTCGTTGCAAATGTTTAAAAAAGAACGCTATTGACATACATTCTTAGTAAGCAAAACGAACATTTTATATTAATATTCCGAGTACATTAAAAAGAGAGGCCCTTACAAAAGAATGAAAAAACAAGACAACTCTCATTAAAAAAAAAAAAAAAAAAAAAAAAAAAAAAAAGGGGGGGGCTAAGCCTTAATGGGAGAATCTTCTTTCTGCTCGGGCTGAGGAGGAGGAACCTCAGTGGTAGAGTCTGTGGCAGGATCCTTAGCCACATCAGGCACAAGGACGGCATCAGGCACCGCCAGGTCTTGCTCCGAAGCGACTTAGGCTTCATCAGGGTTAGCTCGGATCTCCGGAGGATAGAAGATGCTCTCGGGCAGTCTTAGGGCCGAATCCGCAGGAACTCCTGCAGCATCGAGAGCATGAGCCCATGAAATGTCGCAGTACTCTCTGCATACCTCAGGAATCTCCTCAGACAACCTGGCCTCCGTCTCTTCGGCCCCGAGCTGGCGAGCAGCATTCTTCTCAGCCTCTGTGGCCTCTCGGATCAGCCGGGCCTCCTCCTTTACTAGCCTCAGCTCATCTTCTACCTTTTGCAGGGCAGTCCTGAGATCCCGCACTACCTGCCTCTCGGTGGTGAGGTCGAGCTGCGTCGTGTACAGCTCTTTGCGCTGGTCCTCCGCCTTGGTCTCAGCACTCTTTAAACCAGCCTCTGCACTCTTGCGCCGGTTCTCCGACACCTTAAAGTCGTCCGTGAGTTTAAGGTGCTCGTGCTTGAGAGACCCCAAGGCTTTCTCCATCTCTGCCCGAGCCTGGGTCTCAGCCTCAGCCCTACTTCGGCTATCGCGGCAAAACTCATCAGCCACGAACACCTGTTGGGTAATCTGCGAACGAAACAAGAGTGTTACAGAAATCTAACAAAATAGGAAAATCAATAGAACAGTAAAAGGATTACTTACCAACGCGAGATCCCTTTTTAGGGATAGGAAGAGCTCGGGCTGAGTGCATCGCCTATAGGCCTCCATGTCCCGAGGAAGGAGTAAGGGTTGCTCTAAGGCATCCGCCACGTACCCTGCCCGTCCTCGGTTGTACTCTCGAACCGAAGCATTGTAGGAGATGGCAACCCCATCCAGCTCCAGCTTGGGGTTCCATACACGGGGGGAGGCGCGAACGTCAGCAAGGTTCTCCTCATCCCGGCTCTCCGAGGAGTTACCCCTTCTGCTCCTCGGCGCCCGCGTAGTCTTTTGCTGTTTGGTCGGCTGGACAGCCATCTCACCCTCCTCAGGGGTGTCAACCGGTCTCTTCTTCTTCAGGTCCGGGATAACCTTAAGGCCAGGGTCCGAGACGCCCTGGGGGATCACAGGGGGAAGGGTTTTGACCTCTGATGGACTTGGTCCCTTCGATGGCTGAACCTTTGATGACTGACCTTTCCCCCGAGAGGTCATCAGCTCCTTTAGAGACTTTCCCTTTCCTGCCATGGGCTCTACCTCTTCGTCTGAAGTATCGTCCGAGCAGATAATGATTGAGGGAACACCAACTGCGGAATGTTGGTCCTGCTCTACTTCGGGATTAGAAGACTCCACCAAGGGGTTTTGCTGAATTTCCTCCTCGAAGTAAAACTTATCTATCTCCTCTTCAAGGGAAAGACGAGATGATTCAGCCTCTTCTTCAACCAAAACAGCAGCACCAGGCTCGTTTACCGGAGGTAACTGCTCCGCTAAGTAGGGATTTTTGACACCTGGCAACACAACTAGTGACAAATCGTGGTCAGCTAGGAATCCGTCCCGGGACACGTCAATTCTGGCCAGCCTCGGGCTGCCAGCCCTTATAGCGTGACCGATTGCCTGGAAAGCGCTGCTCAGAGGTTGATAGCCCAAAACCAGATGGGCCGCACGCAACTGTCCGTCCCCGGTAACGTAAATCTCCGACCTGAGAAGATAGTTCAGCGCTGGCACGTTCACAAGTCTTATCCGAGGAGCAACGTGACTTTTGTCTGCAAACAAACCAAGAAAAGTGAGGTCAGATCATGAAATTTTCCAATTACAAAGAAAGCCAGAAAAAATAACCCCTCAACACTAAATCCTTTCCCCAAAAAGGATCAATCCTAAAAGCGCCGCACCTGGGTTTCCTGCCCGAGTTGGACAGTGAATACCGTCGAACCACTCCCCAGAAGCAATGAGGAAGTCATTCTTCACGGTCTTATTGGAAACTGGAAGACAAGAGATCAACCTAACGTCCTCGTTCCGGGATTTAAGATAATACTCATCATCCCTGAGGCGGTGACATTCGTACAAATAAGCCACATCGTGCCAAGTGAGGCCTAGATTCATCCGCTCGTTTAAGACATCTACACAGCCTAGTATCTTGAACATATTTGGGGCACACTGATACGGCGTCAACCTATGGTTGAACAGGTATTCCCTTGTGATCCTGCGCATGGGAAGTGTCATCCCTCCCTCTATGAAAGCAATCATGGGGATAACGACTTCTCCCTCAACTCTATCGGTCAATATTCCTTCAAGAGGACAGTGCCGCAGCCCAACTCTCGGGGGAATGTGGTATTTAGCCCTAAAGGCTTCCATAGCGGCAGGGGTTTTTACTAATTTTTCGAATCTACCCATCTGAACTGAACTGAGGAAATGAAAGTAAAGACTGAAAAGAAAAGTAGAGTCCGAGGAGGGAATTGAAACGGAGAGAAAGGCGAAATGTACTGGTACCTTCACAAAACGCTCAAGGGGACGCCTGAGAATCTCTCTTGGACGAAGCGCTTCACAAGAACGGCTACGGCGGCGTAACGGACGCAAGTGTTCGTATATCTCTGGGATTCGATGGAGTTCTCTGGAGTCTTTTGAGGTTTGCGAAATGCAGATGAAAGAAGGAACTGAACCCCTCTGGCGTCTTATATAGCCGGGAGGAGAGAGAAAAGATCATCCCCGCCTAGAAATACGGGAAGAAACGATGGCCGTTCGATCCACGCCAAGCCGTTGGATGAAGGGAACATAACGCCTCCAGAAGTTAATGGCCACGTCTCGTAAATTGTAGCGCGTCAAAAGTAACGGTCCGCACGCGCGCCCCACGATCTCCTTATTTCCCTCCACTCACAAACATCAAAACCCCGCCTTTCCCCTCGGAGGGAGGTAAAAACCGGAGTTTTGAGGGGCTATTGTGGGGCCCGGCCCAAAAATGATGGGCTATTCCAAGCTCAGGCCCGTCCGAGGAGCGTCCTGTCCAACGAAAAGCCTCATATGAAGCGCTATTTAACCCCAATAGCGTCAAGGAAACCTGTCCGAGGAGTAACTCCTCCTCGGACATCGCGAAGCCCAGACGAGAAACTTGCCCCAACCATTTCAGCTCGTCTTCCCAACATATAAAACGAATTAAATTCAAAATATCTCACGGAAGGCTACCACCACATTAATTGCGCCCCAACCACCCTCTTGGCCGCATTAATGAGGAAAAGACTCCTGAACAGTACCGCCTTGGCCTCTGCAACTCACAAAGGGTCTGATGAGGGCGTCTGATGGGACAGGTGCTCGAGTGGATGCTTGGATGATTAACAGGTGTAAGGCTGGGATGAAAAGAAGAAAAATATATAATGTAGTGGAGTCCCTCAAAGAAGGGGACGGGAGAGAACTGTATCAGAAACAAAAAAAGAAATAAAATCAGACTTGAAAAAGATCCATCCTGGTGTTTTTCTATTTTCCTTTTGCAAACCATACTGCCCATGCATAAGACCGAACAAGTTCACTGAGGCCAAGTTCTTTGACCCATCCTCTACAAATAATTATTGTGGGTTGCGCTTTGGGCCAGGGCCTAATCAACACGAGTTGGGCCAGGAAAATCGTGTAACCACAATTGCAATAGTTGATGCAAGTTGTTGTAATAAATTTTGAGGTAATAGTTTTGTGCAACAAAAATTTTTGTTGAAATAAAATCCAAATATTTTAATGAAATTTTGATACAATAATATATATGTTGTTGCAATAAATTATTTACAGCTTTAAATATCTTGTAATAATAAGCAATTACTCCACAAATCTTATTATAATATATTGTAAATAATTGACAAAATATTTCAAAGTGGTTAATCACCTATAGTTCATGTAAGTGATGACTATAGTCAATGCTAACACGACTAGGATTCTCGATCAACCACTACCTAAGCCAAATTCAAATAATCAAGAAATAGAACAGGGGTAGACACGTTATCAATAACTCCATCTAGCCATTTCATCCAACCTTGTTGAAACCCCCAATAAGGACCCGATGCAGTTGAAACCCAAATCACATAACCACCATTTTCAAGTAATATAGTATTCATCTTAGCAATTATTAATGCTTCAAGAACACTCCATATGAATGAGAAGACCAAGAAGTCAAGAATAACTAAAAGGGGACCAACAGTGTACTTGACCCAAATGAACACCCCAAAACATCATAGAATATGAGGAACACAAAAGATAGAACTAAAATTATCTTAATACTGCTCCAACTAACACATATTCATAGGAAAATTGTTTCAATAACTTAAAATGAAGAAATTGTAGTAATAAATGAATACCAATTATTTTTACATTTTATTACAATGAAAATCTTAAAGTAATAGCCTATTACAATGAAAATATCATTACAATAACTTAATAACAATTATTTTGCAAACTATTACCATGAAAAATAAGAAGCAATAAACAATTACAACAAAAATATCATTGCAATAACTTGACCCAAATTTTTTTTTGTTACTTTTTTTGAAATATATTGCAATAAGTATCATGAAGCAATGACCTATTGCCATGAGATTGCAATATAATTGAAAAAAAATAGTTGCATTAGATTACAAAATAAGTAGGCTTTATTTTGCAATTATTTTTCAATTTAATTGCTTCATATTCAAGCTTAGAACAACTGTAGGTCTCCACACCAATACTCAAATTCATGTTACACCACCTAAACTCATGCAATTTGCATGATCGAAGTTCGATCATTGAACTATTAAAAGGAAAAAAAAAAGTTTATTACAACAAATTTTTTTATTACAATAAATTCAAAATTATTGCAATAAAAACTTATTGCAACGAAAATACTTCGTTGCAAACTATTGCAATAAAGTTTATGGCAATAGATTATTGTAACAAAAAGCAACACTAAGAGGAAATTGCATGAGTTTGTAATAATTTTTTTTTTTTTTGTTGCAATAAGTGTTTATTATAATAGTTTTGAGTTTATTGCAAAAAGCTATTTATTGTTGTGAGAACATGATGATGCATGCAAATATTAAGGAGCACAATAAAATAAGCAAGCATCTAGTGCAATGGGAGACTCTAGTAGTGATGAAAATGTGTCAGTTGATGAAATACCTCTTCCTAGGGTAGATAAATTTAAGAAAGTTTCAATTCTACCTCTTTTCTTGATTATTTGAAGTCGATATTCCTGACTTTAGGTGATGGTTTACCAAGAAACTTAGCCCTATTAGATTTGACTGTTGTTCTTACTTTATCAATTCACTCCAAATATTTGAACGAAATTTTGATACAATAATATATATGTTGTTGCAATTAATTATTTACTGCTTTAAATATCTTGTAATAATAAGCTATTACTGCACAAATCTTATTGCAATAGATTATAAATAATTGATAAAATATTTCACAATGGTTAATCCCCTAGTTCATGTAAGTGATGACTATAGTTAATGTTAACATGACTAGGATTCTCGATAAACCATTACCTATGCTAAATTCAAATAATCAAGAAATAGAAAAGGGGTAGACTTATCAATAACTCTATTTAGCCATTTCATCCAACCTTGTTGAAACCCCAATAATGACCTAATGCAGTGGAAACCCAAATCAGATAACCACCATTCTCAGGGAATATAGTATTTATCTTAGCAATTATTAATGCTTCAAAAACACTCCATATGAATGGGAAGACCAAGAAGTCGAGAAGGGTTAAAAGAGGACCAACAGTGTACTCGACCCAAATGAGCATCCCAAAACATCATAGAATATGAGGAACATAAAAGACAGAACTAAAATTTTCTTAATACTACTCCAATTGACAGATATTCATAGGAAAATTGTTGCAATAACTTAAAATGAAGAAATTGCAGCAATAAATGAATACCAATTATTTTTACATTTTATTACAATGGAAATCTTAAAGTAATAGCCTATTACAATGAAAATATCATTACAATAACTTAATAACAATTATTTTGCAAACTATTACTATGAAAAATAAGAAGCAATAAACAATTACAACAAAAATATCATTGCAATAACTTGACCCAAATTTTTTTTGTTATTTTTTTTGAAATATATTGCAATAATTATCATGAAACAATGACCTATTGTCATGAGATTGCAATATAATTGACAAAAAACAGTTGCATTAGATTACAAAATAAGTAGGCCTTATTTTGCAATTATTTTTTCAATCTAATTGCTTCATATACAAGCTTAGAACAACTGTAGGTCTCCACAACAACATCCAAATTCATGTTACACCACCTAAACTCATGCAATTTGCATGATCAAACTATTAAAAGAAAAAAAAAAGTTTATTACAACGAATTTTTTTATTGCAATAACTTCAAAATTATTGCAATAAAATCTTATTACAACGAAAATATTTCATTGCAAACTATTGCAATAAAGTTTATGGCAATAGGTTATTGTAACAAAAAGCAACACTAAGAGGAAATTGCATGAGTGTGTAATAAATTTTTTTTTTTGTTGTTGCAATAAGTGTTTATTATAATAGTTTTGAGTTTATTGCAAAAAAAGCTATTTATTGTGGTGAGAACATGATGATGCATGCAAATATTGAGGAGCACAACAAATAGGCAAGCATCTGGTGCAATGGGAGACTCTAGTGGTGATGAAAATGTGTCAGTTGGTGAAGTACCTATCCCTAGGGTAGATAAATTTAAGAAAGGTTTCATTTCTACCTCTTTTCTTGATTATTTGAAGTCGATATTCCTGACTTTAGGTGATGGTTTACCAAGAAACTTAGCCCTATTAGATTTGACTATTGTTCTTACTTACATAAACTATAGGGAAATAACTATTATGGGATGACTTGTTCTTTTATGAACTTCCTTACTTCTTCCTTCTGTAGTTATGGGAATTGTGGTATATCTAAAGTTGGAGCCTTCCAGATGGTTAGGGTGAATTTACATAATGTGGATTGGAATTTGAATCTGAAAAATTTATTTTGAAATCTAAATTATTAGGACTCAATAAGCACACATACTAGTGAAGTGGGCAACTCAAAGAGAACTCTTCTAAAGGCTTTGCTTTTATACTTTGATATTGGTAGTTCTTAGGTATTTCTTATAATTTGATTGGTACTGGTTATGTTCTAGTGAACTATGAGTTGTGAATTAAGGGTTATTACTCAAATATCCCTAAAATTCTTCAGGGAGATTCGTTGAGATTGTGGATCCATGGCACATCAAGAATGTAGAATATGGGGATGTTTCTAGCTGAGATAAGAAGTGATTCTTTCCAAAATTTGGGTATGGTGGAATGAGGGATGCTACCTAAATTCTTTCGCAAGAGGTATCGTTATGGAACTCTTCTATCGGGGATTTTAATCTCAGCTTCTAGGGTGCTCTTGTTGTTCTAAGCTTTCAATATATTGTAGCAGCAGAGAATTTCTTATATTGTTTTGGAACAATTTTGGAGTTTGTAACATTTGTATGTTTATGAGTAAAACATCCCACTAGATATGCATTGTGTTGGCTTTTTCTACACGCAAGGTATTACTTGTAAGTATTTACATTGTGATGATTGGACTTGTGATGCAGCCATGTCTAAAGTACATGGAGAAAAAAAATGATAGATCACATTCTCCATTAGTTCTAACTTCCCATATTTTACAGGAATTCTCATGCCACAATGAACAATAGGTTATTGCAATAAACTCAAAACTATTGCAACAAACACCTATTACAATGAAAATTTTCGTTGCACACTATTGCAATAACGTTTGTGGCAATAGATTATTGCAAAAAAAAAAAAAAAAAAAAAAAAAAAAAAAAACACTGTTTCAATAACCTTTTGTTCTGAGTTTTCAATAGATTGTAGCAGTAGAGAATTTCTTGTACTGTTTTGGAATAATTTTGGAGCTCGTAACATTTGTATGTTTACGAGTAAAACATCCTACTATATATGCATTGTGTTGGCTTTTTCTACACGCAAGGTAGTACTTGTAAGTATTTACATTGTGATGATTGGACTTGTGATGCAACCATGTCTTAAGTATATGGAGAAAAAAAATGATAGATCACGTTCTCCGTTAGTTCTGACTTTCCATATTTTACAGGAATCCTCATGCCACAATGATCAATAGGTTATTGCAATAAACTCAAAACTATTGCAACAAACACTTGTTGCAACAAAATTTTTAATTGCATTAAACTCAAAACTATTGCAACAAACACTTATTACAATGCAAACTAATTCTAGATTTAGAACAAACTAATTCCTTTGCAAATGAGATTCAAGGGGTTTCTAGATCTATAACCATGCAACAATTCCTTTCTCTGCCTTGGCCCGCAAGTTCATCTAAAAGGGCTTATGACATACTATTAGGCTCATGCATAGGATGGGTCCACACATAACAACCTGATCTCGCTTCATAAACTATTCATTATTGGAAACCCTTTTTAAAACCGATAGAGGTTGAGCCACTAACAATTTTTTGATGAATTTGCAAAATTTAAAATATAATTTAGTAATACAATGAGAATTAAAGAAATAACTTTTTATTTGAGAGAGAGACAGAGAAGAGAGAAGAAATAACTTAAATAGTCCTTAAAAATTAAAAACTCAAATTGCTTTTACAAGGAATAAAATATTTAAAGCCAATCCATGGACCCAAACTGACCTATATGAGAAACCCACCGAATAATAGACTCTAGCTTAGAGCATTTGCATCCGCATCCGCAACTTCCATCATATTCTATTTTACCATCCCAAAAAGTTATTTTATCAATTATACCATACCATTTTACAACACAACCAACATCTCAACTTTTATTTTTCTATTCTACTCATTAAAATAATATATATTACCCACAAAAATAATATAATATATTTCAATACAACTCTCTCTCTCTCTTTCTTCTCCCCCATCTCTCTTCCACTTTATCAATTAAAAAATATTATAATTTTTACTAAAGTGTTACAGTGCCATCCTATATTTAGAATGGTACTGTAGCACAATTGTAAAAAAATTTGCAAATATAAGATTTTACAAATCCGGCTGTTGGACCCTTTTTGTACCTTTATGCTAAATTTTCTGTACATATACCATTTACAATTGCCAAGGAATGCTCTTAGAGCATTTCCAACCGGCCTTGGAAATGTCAAATGTAAGCAGCATTTGGCATTTAGGCTCAAAATATGCTCAGCAACTGGAAGGCTAACAGTGAGAAAGTGCAAATTTTTTTGGCATAATGCTATAGTGCCATCTTACATGTAAGATGGCACTGTAGCACTATGTCAAAAATAATATTAATATTTTATTCGTACTTTTCTCTCTCATCTCTCTTTGTCTCTCACTCTCTTTCCTCTCTTTCTCCTTCTGCTCTATCACACTTTCTCAGAGACTACATGGCATTGAGCATCATGCACTAGATTGGAGCTCACGCCAAATTGGAGCTCACACTTTCTCAGATACAAACTCAGCCAAGAAAATCGGGATGGTGAGCACAGCGTCTGTGTGGAAATCTCCTGTGTCGAGTCTCCGATGCAAGGTCCAAAAACCAAACGTGGATTTCGGTCCGTCGCTGCCGTTGAGTTCTTATAAATTGCCGGTGCTTGGAGCGACACGAGCCAATCTCTCAGTGGCGTGCAGAGCCTTCGCAATGGAGCTAATCTTTCCGTGGCATGCTGTGGGTGCTAATTGGGTTTGTTTAGATCCGCAGGTGGCTGATGTGGTGGTTTTCCTGTGGGGCTTATGGTGTGGTTTTGCCGTGGGGGTTACGATGGTGGTGATGTTTTAGACCCAGAGAGACCTTGCTTTTTTTTTTTTTTTTCCTTATCTGTTCTTGTGCCAGAGGTTGAGGGAGATAAACAAAAAGGAAGAGAGAGAGAGAGAGAGAGAGAGAGAGAGAGAAATAGTAAAAAAAGAGTAAAATAGAATATTTAAATAAAATGGGAAAAAATAGAATTTTGGGATGTTAGGTGTGTTGTAAAATAGTATGGTATAATTGATAAAGTAGCTTTTTAGAATGGTAAGATGGGATGAGACAGCATTTTCGGATGCTGATGCTCTTGAGCATCAGCAATGGGACTTGCAAATGTCATATGCCACTAGTATTTAGCATCTAAGCCTTGAAAACCCCCAACAACCAAAGTTGCAAAATCATACCATTGCAAAAAAAATTTACAATCTTGCTAGTATTGTATAATAAAAATTAGTTTTTTATTTGTCTGATGCTTCTTCTCTCTCCTCTCTCTCTCATTTCATTTCACTTTCTCTCTACTTCGTTCTACTCTCTCCTCTTTAAACCCGAAACCCATACAATCTCAGCACTTCCTTCCTCTCTATCTCAGATCAGTTTGCTATGGATTCCGATGGGTTTGTTATGGATTCTAATGGGGTTGCTATGGATTTGTGGGTTTTTGTGTTGATCAAAACTGAAATGGGTTTTCGATTTTTGATCTTAGGAAACAAACAAACAACAACAATAAATCGAAAATCAATGAATATCAGATGGGTTTGGAAAAAAGAGATTTACCTTCAGGTCCAACATTTGGGCAGTAGAGGAAAAAATCATTGAGATTGGATCTGAGAACTGGAAGCCGACCCTTACGGGTGTAGGATTTGAGGGTGGTGTCAATGACCGCAGCGACAAGCTCATCCTCACTCACCACAAATCGGATCGGACCGGCACTCCTTAACATGGTTATGCTAATCAACAACCTGTTACCGCCTTTGTTGGCGGCGGTTTGATTCTTCTTTGGCTTGTACAACATCTTTGTGGGTTTAATTTGGTTTTGGTTTGACGGTGGTTTAACGGTGGTGGCCTTGCTGGTTGTTTTTTTTTTTTTTTCTTAACTGTTCTTGTGCCAGAGAGAGGAAAAGGAAAAGAGAGAGAGAGAGAAAAAAAAAAAAGTAAAAAAAGAATATTAAAATAATTTGGGAAAAAAATAGAGTTTTAGGATGATGGGTGAATTGAAAAATGGTACGTAATAATTGATAAAGTAACTTTTTAAGATAGTAAAATAGGGTGGGATGAGATTTTGGATGCTAACATTTTTCCAATTTGAAAATAAAAATTACCCGCTCAAACTCACACTCACTCTTCATTCACTGAATTCCAAACATACAAACTCTGCTCCAAAATTTTGAAGAGAGAGAGAGAGAGATATGAAGAAGAAAGTGAACCGCAAGTCCTCACTTCTGGAAACGCCAACAGAAATGGCGGATTTTCCTTCTCCAAACGAGTCTCCGAAATCGCCATTGTTCACCATCATCAGCGACAAGAAGAAGAAGAAGAGTACGGTCTCCACCTCAAAGAACAAGAATGCCGACAAGTCGCAGCCTACTATCGCCGCTGTGAAAACCCTAGGCACCATCTCCGATCTCAAAGACCTCGCCTCTTCGCGCCTCGACCATCTCAAGCGCCACATCGAACACTCTCACTCTGAGATCATCAAGGATCTCCAGGCTTCCCACTCTCGCCTCCACAAGCGCTTCAAGGTCCGAATCAATTCTTTCTTCTCTTCTTTTCTTTCGCTTTCTCATCTGCCAAACAGATTCCTGTATATATATAAAAAAAATAAATAAAAAAAATTGAAGAAAAAGTTTTGGATATTCGATGATTTCTGATTTTTATACTTACCTGTTTCTTTCACCTATTGATTGTCGATCTGTTCTGTTCAAAATAATCTCATACAAATTTGACTTTGTTTGCCGAAATTCTATTTTCAAATCCTATAGTTATGCTAATCAAATCTCTAATTTCTTTGGCATGAGAGAGAGAGAGAGAGAGAGAGAGATTTGAATTAGAAGATTCCATTAGAGTTTCTCAACTACTTTAGAAGACAGTGCTAATAGCCTAGACAGGCTTCAGTAACTTCAATATTGTTCTTCAATTTTTGCTTACAGCAAACGAATCATCTCAAATTATGAGTGATTCAACAAAATTTTAAGTGTAATTATGGTTTGACTAAGGTTTAGTTTTTTTGAAATTCGTATTGTTCGATTTGTATCTTATGCTTTTACCGTTTCTCAAGCTTCCACAGGTTTTCATGAACCGCTTTCACTAATAGTTGAAGAGTATTTCTATTCTCCTTTGTGTAAACTGCTGTGTTAGCAAGGTTTTTCTTGGCTAATTATTTGGTTCTCTCTCTCTCTCTCTCTTTTTTTTTTTTTTTTTTTTTTTTCTTCTAATTTAATAGATTCAGACTCAAGCATGCCAACAAGCGATGGATGAAGCAGAGAAGGAATACAAGAAAATGTCTGAACGGATCAGCCAAAGTCGGGAAGCAATGCAGGTAAACGTTTCCTTTGTCACAAACACAAGTTGAGTTTTTCTTGTGTGCTTTAGTAATTCCACAAAGTGTGTAAGCTAATGATAGTATTTTTCAGGCTTCATATGCAGAGTTCAAGGCAGATGCACAAGCCAGCGCATCTCGTGGTATGTTTCTACATCTCAGTTTTACAACAATGCTACAAACATAAGAAATTTCACAACACGTGGTATGGTAGATTGTGATCAGTGTAACATCAACTTTCACATGGGATTGCCACTGGCATCACTCTTATTATACCACAACCTATCAACTCAGTAGTCGAGAAAAAAGTTATGTATCTAGATTTATTGATACTTTGAAGGAAAAGAACTTGTGAATTGCATATGCCTTATTGTCGTTAATGACAACTGGATATTGCTTTGTGATGCTATACAAGTCACGAATAATAGTGGTCATGGCTGATGCACTGGAGCAGAGAAACTGCACAACAGTTTATGACCCATTTACATCCTATTTATGATTAGCGTATTCCAAACTTGGAGGTTGGATCTAATGATCATATATCCCTATGAGAATTAGGATCCTAGTGAAATGGAGATGAGTGTATTTGGTGGATATGAGTGTATTTCGTGGATAGATTGTATTTCTTCTATATAACAATGTATACAGCGTCACATCAATTAGAATTTTAAATAACATGTCATTATATACACTTTTATATATGTAATATTTAATCCGGAACTATGCATGAGGATATGCAAGTTTGCACATGTTCATGTACTTGTGCATGTGTTAACTGCAAATAGAACTCTTTTTTATAGACTCTGGATGGACTTTTGGATACATCATCCTATATCGTTACCAATTACCATGTATTTTTGGATGAGATTGAAGACATGCATTATTCTTCTGATTCAAACTGACAGTAATGAGAAAATTACTACAAGACAGCATTACTATACTTTAGGTATGTTAAAGTCATAAATATGAGGCATAATGATAATGTGAATGCTAACTTGGGCTGCCATTTGAATTTGTGTCAGCAGTTTATAAACTATTATCTGATTCCTTTTGGATGCATTCTTTGTTTATATTTGAATTTTTCAGCATGCAAAACATCAATCACTGAGCTTTCAGAATACTGTGAGAAAGCAATTAATAATCTTCAAAGTCGTTTTGGGATTCCATCAGCTTAGCCATCTGGTAACAAGACAGTTCAGTTGAGTACTTTATGCTTGGCGTCTTTCATTATTGGTGTGTACCAGTCATGCAGTACAGTTATCCAAGAACTCAGGCCTTTTATTAACTCTTTCCCCTGTAGGTTATCTGTTTAAAAAATTATTAACTACAGTAAACCTATGTTTAAGGTTTAATACATCTCCCTGTAGATAATACATCTTGGTGCTATTCTATCTTGGTTTAGAAGTTTTGGCTGACGATACTATTCACTGGAAAAGAAATTCCAAAAATGAAAAATGACATTCTTTTTCCCTCTTATGAATTTTGGACTGTTATAACATTAATGGAGAATTTCTGGGCCAAAAAAAAGGAGAGAATTATTCTCAGCAGATTTTGTTCATTTGTATTCACGACACTTTAATGAATTACTTTATTCAGGACATAAATTCCTCATACTTTGTGTGGGAATTGAATTTTCCATTGGATATTAAAATTTAATGGAACTTTTGTGGCAAGCAACTCTCTTACCTGTCTAACAAGGAATCAAATTTTGATAATTTACTGTTGAATTCTGTTTTCCAGGAATTGATATTTGAGA
The DNA here is from genome assembly GCF_932294415.1 of Quercus robur. Taxonomy (NCBI): domain Eukaryota; kingdom Viridiplantae; phylum Streptophyta; class Magnoliopsida; order Fagales; family Fagaceae; genus Quercus; species Quercus robur. The sequence goes on along the minus strand of NC_065535.1, from coordinate 25,601,332 downwards.
GAATCAATCTAGATTCTAGAGGATCTACAGTCTATTACAATTAGCGAATGAGGTGAAATGGAGACATCTGCTATAGAACCGCTGTTGATTTTTACTTCATGAGGACAAATGCGTTTCTTTCTTAATAGGATTAAAAATGCTATTTTTACCAATAAAAAAGGCTATTTCTGAACTGTATCTGATACATAATGAGGCCAAATTGGCCATTTATCACTTTTGGCAGAAATTATTAGCAACATACCATTGTTTGCAAAATAAGTAGCAATATACAACTTTTTGAAACTCAAGTTCATGAAACTTGAATTTGTTGTGTAAATCGAGTTTTAAATACTCGAGTTTCATTAAAAAAAAAAAAAAAAAAAAACTTGTGCTAATGTGGTAAATGCTCTCTTTTGTACTTTTATGGTACTCGAGTTTGACAAGCTCGAGTTCCTTATTCTTTTTTTTTTTCCCCCTCGATAATCAACAAATAAATTTAACATAAAAATAAGTAATTTTTTTCATTTGAGCGCACAAACATATGCAGTAAATAGAGAATAATTTATGCAAAAAAATAGTGAACAATTTTTTAAATAATGTTAAACATAAATATTTTTATGCAGAATGTTAGAAATAATTTATGCAGAAAATAGTGAATAATTTTTATGAGAAACAGATTTAAAAAATTGTTCACAATTTTTATGAGAAATAAATGAAAAAAATTAGTTATTTTTATGTTTATGTTTATTTGTTGTTTATCGAAGAAAAAAAAAAGAAAAGAAAAAAGAAGAAGGAATTAGGAACTCGAGCTTGGGAAACTCGAGTTCCATACAAGGTAAGCTCGAGTACCATAGAAATACAAAAGAGAGCATTTACCACGTTAGCACAAGTTTTTTTATGAAACTTGATTTACACAATAAACTCGAGTTTCCTGAACTCGAGTTTCAAAAAAAGTGGTATATTGCTACTTATTTTGCAAATAGTGGTATGTTGCTAATAATTTCTGTGAAAAATGGTAAATGGCCGATTTCACCTACATAGTGAGCCCTATTGTCCATTGAATAGTGAATACCATGGGCTCAGATTTCTAAAGAGAAAAAATTTCAGTTCAATCGTCTTTAGTTGACTATTATAATACAACTAACTCTTAGGGGTGATAATACTAGTCCTTTTAAATGATAATGAGTAATAACTTGTATATTCACAATTCATCGCAGACATGAGAGAGAGAGAGAGAGAGAGAGAGAGAGAAGCAACTTAAAAGTTAACGGAAAGTTTAAGTAAGGTTCCTACCTAAGTTTGATTTTTTTATTAAAAAAAATCTATTATTCTGAATTATTCAGGCAAATTTATCTAAATTTCATCTCCCCAGTTATTTGAGTTTTGGAGAATTAACCAATTGATACAAGAAGATAATTATTGCTCCTTTCTTATTTATTGTAAAGCCAAGTCTAAAGGTAAATTATGAGCATTACATTCATGAGTAACTCCCATACCAAGGTTAGCACATTTAATAATATTCTCTCAAGTATTAATTACACTACCTTGACCATCAACTACAAATTCTTTATTTGCTATAAGTCTATAACAAACGCATATAAAGATGAAAGCCTATTCCCAACAACCTATTTTAGCTAACGTGTGAAAACAAAACAATTGTTGCTCTCTTGCCTTGAATGAATTGACACTTGTGAATTGACACATAATAATAATATTGATAATTAGGTATGCATTCCATCTCTCTCTCTCTCTCTCTCTCTATTTTATTCTGTGTAATTATGTGTCATTCTTTCCTTTGGGTTTTCTGTTCATAGAAGATTTTTGTTTTTGTTTTGTTAATTGTTTTAAAAATAACACCTCTCTTCCCTTGATCTATATATGCTGCCATCACTGTATTTGCCACTAAATCCAAGAGATAGATCTGAAGTTCTATATTTCACCAAGGTTTAGGTTTTAGTGCGTGTGAGAAGTGTTTGAGTTTTAAGTCAAACGCCAAATAGAGAAATGATCAGAAAATGCGAGAGAAGTTGGGTAGGGTTGGTGGATGCTATTCTAAAGTCTCCACCGTCTGTTTTCAACCGTTCTTTGTTTACAATTCGTGTGGTGATATGTGGCCCCATGCGGCCTACGACGAATGATGATGATATTTATTAATATTCATTTTTATTTAAAAATGGGGTGGTAAAAGTGAGAAATATGATTGAAGTAGTAGTTGTTGTTGTTGTTTTTTGTTTTTTTTTCCTAAGAAAATGTTAAAATAGAAGATGATGAATTTAAATTCTAAATATTTTCATTTAAACTTTAAAAATTTTAAAACACTAAAAAGTGATAGTTAAACTTTAAAAACTCTTTGACTCGATTAAGTTTTGAAGATCTTTGGTTAAAATGTAAAACATACTCTTTAAATTTTAACAAAATTTATTTTATCTCTTTAATTTTGCATTTATTCTTTTCAATCCTTTAAGTTTTAAATTTATCCATGTGGGGCCCAATAGTTTGTGGCCCTGGCCCATTTATTCATTGGGGTCTAAGGCCCGAGCCGAGAAGGGTTATAGCTCAGGATCGGTAATACAAGTACAAAATAGCCTTGGGACACAGCCGAGGACAATTCAATCCTTGGCATGTCCGAGGTCTCACAGGAAGGAAGGACAAAAATGACATAGAAATAGCTTGGAAAAAAATCTAAAATATCTGCGTCAATAGAAAAGGGTACGCTGGGAAGTATAACGATCAGGGAAAGCTGCCCTTACTGCCATTCAATACTCTGCACCTGATAGAGCCATACTCTCCAGCTTTTACAACCACCCCCGACCACTCTGGGTATGGGCTGATGGGACAAGTATCAGTCTTGGAATGCCGATCCTACACGTGGAGGAAGGATAATGAACACATGCTAGTATAAAAGTAAAAGTAAGCAATCCAGACAAGGGGCTGGGAAAAATGGCCAAAAACCAGAGCCTCCCAGCCCGCCTCCAGGAGAAAGACTCTTAGGGCGAAAATGACTTAATCATGCACGAACACCACGAGAAACCCACCGTCTGGTGACTGAAGCCTAGCCTTTCAAACCCACGCTCTACAAATGATATTGTTTGGGCCTTTTTACGTGCGAACCCAACACTGTTACGATTCGTTACGAATCGTGTCCTTACAATTGGCGCCGTCTGTGGGAAAGGCTTGTGTCTTGGCATAGGCGATAGGTCGAGACAGTTCCCTTGTCATTTCTAACAGCCGGTTATAGTGTTCTAGCGTAAAGTTCCACTAGGGGCTATGATTCTTGACTAGGGGCTACGCTTTGTAACGTCAATCGCATGGATGGTTCTAGGGGCTTGGCCGGGGAGCTAATTCCCCTAAAGCCAAGGCCCCATGCCAAAAACTGAGTTTTGGACAGAACCAAGGTATTGCATGGTCCTCGAACTCAAACCTATGGGGAAACCAACTACTTAGATGAGAAAACTGAGTTTTGGACAGAACCAAGGTATTGCATGGTCCTCGGACTCAAATCTATGGGGAAACCAACTACTTAGATGAGAAAACTGAGTTTTGGACAGAACCAAGGTATTGCATGGTCCTAGGACTCAAACCTATGGGGAAACCAACTACTTAGATGAGAAAACTGAGTTTTGGACAGAACCAAGGTATTGCATGGTCCTCGGACTCAAACCTATGGGGAAACCAACTACTTAGATGAGAAAACTGAGTTTTGGACAGAACCAAGGTATTGCATGGTCCTCGGACTCAAGCCTATAGGGAAACCAATTACTTATCAAAATCAAGTTTTGGACAGAACCAAGGTATTGCATGGTCCTCGAACTCAAACCTATGGGGAAACCAACTACTTATCAAAATCAAGTTTTGGACAGAACCAATGTATTGCATGGTCCTCGGACTCAAACCTATGGGGAAACCAACTACTTATCAAAATCAAGTTTTGGACAGAATCAAGGTATTGCATGGTCCTCGGACTCAAACCTATGGGGAAACCAACTACTTATCAATATCTATCAAGTTTTGGACAGAACCAAGGTATTGCATGGTTTTCGGACTCAAACCTATGGGGAAACCAACTACTTATCAAAATCAAGTTTTGGACAGAACCAAGGTATTACATGGTCCTCGGACTCAAACCTATGGGGAAACCAACTACTTATCAAAATCAAGTTTTGGACAGAACCAAGGTATTGCACGGTCCTCGGACTCAAACCTATGGGGAAACCAACTACTTATCAAAATCAAGTTTTGGACAGAACCAAGGTATTGCATGGTCCTCAGACTCAAACCTATAGGGAAACCAACTACTTATCAAAATCGAGTTTTTGACAGAACTAAGGTATTGCTTGGTCCTCGGACTCAAACCTATGGAAAGGTCGGCTACTAAATAAAAATTTTAAGTTGCTCAATCCTCGGCTCAAATACCAGAAAAAGGTTAAAGCTATGAAAGTTGTTAGGAAGATGGTGAAACATCCTATTACTCAGCAACCTGGAGGGGCTGTACATTTTTGGGTTATATGTCTTCGGATGATTACCTCCAACACCGTACCGAGCATTCAGTTGTCATCTCGGCTATTTTGGGGTAAGTGTTGTTTTCTCAGGTCAGCATTATTGTGCCAGACAACTCTATTAAATTCATGATAATATCTTTTCCTTAGCAAGAGTTTTGATCCTAAGTATCATTTGTTCAAGTCGGTATTATTGTGCCGAACAGCACTTGTAAGTTCATAATAGTGCCTTTTTCCTTGATAAGGGATTTCGGCCCTAAGTATTGTGCTCTCAGGTCGGCAGTATTGTGCCAGACCGCCCCAATAAGCTCATCATAATATCCTATCTTTTTCTTTTTAATATGGGTTTCAGCCCTAAGTATCATTTGTTCGATTCAGTATTATTAAGTCGGGTAGTTTCAATAAACACAGAATAAGATCTTTTTATTAACTGAGATTTCAGTCTTAGACGTCGGTCAAGGTGTAAAAATAAAAAGAATTTACAAAATAGTATGTCTATTCACGATGTAACCATTTCAGAAATAAAGAGATAGAACATGTGAAATAAAGTAATAACGACTTTTATTAATATAAAGAGGTATTACAACGTACAAAGAAGGGCTTAAACAAGCCTATACAGAAGATGGATTACAAAAAAAAAAAAAAAAAAAAAAAAAAAAAAAAAAAAAACCAAACAAACAACAATATGACAAATAAACAGTCAGATGTCTTTTTAAACTCGTCTCCGAAATCCTTCCAAACTCTGCCCCAGTAGCGCTCATATTGAGAGGATGACCTTCTTCAGAAGAAGAAGGAGGAGAGGAAGAGAAAGAAGGAGGAGAAGAAGAGGAAGAAGGAAAAGTACCAGGATGGATCTGGTGGTGGAAAGAAGAAGAAAGAGAGGCAAAAGGAGGCACCAGTGAACGAAGAGAGGAAGAAGCAGGGGCACTTAGTCCCTGCGTCAGTCCTGACTCCTAACACGCTGGTGCCATGTTAGCTATGCTCATGAGAGAGCGGCTGGTACTGATAATGGGTGACCCCAGCTCAGTCGCGCCGAAAGTTTGGCGTGACGAGCCCCTGCTTCGGATTTTGGCTGAAAGGAAGATAAGAAGGATCTTGAGTCTCCGCCATCCCTGCCCTGACCGAGCCATTTTGAGCTTCATAAGAATATGATGTTTCTGGGAGGGGTATGGTTCCTTCATTACTTACTCCTATTTCGAACGTATCACAATGTAAGGTGTAACTAGCGAGTAAAGTAAACTCTGAAGGAGGCTAAGGGTTTCAGATTTCAGAAGGATGAAAAGGGTCTCTGTACAAGAGAAATAGCCTCCTGCTTTTCTTCTTATAGGAAGGGCAAAACGGAGGGTATTTAATCTGTCCAAATTTCCGAGAAAATCTGTAAACGAGAATGTACCGGTTCCACTTCCCCACATCGTCAACAAACCGTCGAATTTAAATAGTCTCGTAAATGGAAGTCATTAAAGGCGTGTTTCGAATAATCAAACGGCGGGGACGCATTGTGAATGAATTCATAGGAATGTCTTGTAGTCTGGTATGTTTCCTGGGTAGATGAAGAGACACCAGCATTAATGAAAGACAGAGTTAGACGAGCCATAATAAAGGCTTGGCGTTACCAAAATCCTCATCTCCAACCAAGAGGTCGGACAGCAGGATTTTGAGGGGCTATTATGGGGCCCAATAGTTTGTGGCCCTGGCCCATTTATTCATTAGGGTCTAAGGCCCGAGCCGAGAAGGGCTATAGCCTAGGATCGGTAATACAAGTACAAAATAGCCTTGGGACACAACCGAGGACAATTCAGTCCTCGGTATGTCCGAGGTCTCATAGGAAGGAAGGACAAAAACGACATAGAAACAGCTTGGAAAAAAATCTAAAATATCTGCGTCAATAGAAAAGGGTACGCTGGGAAGTATAACGACCAGGGAAAGCTGCCCTTACTGCCATTCAATACTCTGCACCTGACAGAGCCATACTCTCCAGCTTTTACAACCACTCCCAACCACTCTGGGTATGAGCTGATGGGACAAGTATCAGTCTTGGAATGTCGATCCTACACGTGGACGAAGGATAATGAACACAGGCTAGTATAAAAGTAAAAGTAAGCAATCCAGACAAGGGGCTGGGAAAAATGGCCAAAAACCAGAGCCTCTCAGCCCGCCTCCAGGAGAAAGACTCCTAGGGCGAAAACGACTTAATCATGTATGAACACCACGAGAAACCCACCGTCTGGTGACTGAGGCCTAACCTTTCAAACCCACGCTCTACAAATGATATTGGTTGGGCCTTTTTTCGTGCGAACCCAACACTGTTACGGTTCGTTACGAATCGTGTCCTTACAATTCACTTAAGTTATTTTTATCAACTTTTTTTTAAAAAAAAATTATAAAAAACTTGAGAAAATATTTTTCAATCATTAATTAAAAATTTTAATTAAAAAAATTAGAATGAAAAACTTAAAATACTCAATTCTTAATAGAAGTTGATATAAACACCTTAATTTAAAGAAAAGAACTGTGAGGGTCTTTTTTTGAATAGTACCTAGGCCCAAGTAGAAACAAGGATCCTGAGCTCTTTACTTGTTGTTTGGTGGACTGGGCTTGGTTCATCGCAGTTAAATGGGGGCTGGTTACGAACCAAGTTGTGCGCAAGTCACATAAATCTCCTCAAGGCAAAAATGCGATTCCTCCTAAGCAATAAAATACCATTATAAGTTTTTTAGTGTCATAAAATGACCATTTACTCTTACGAAATAAGTAAAATAAGTATTCATAATATTTACAATAAGAAGGAGATTGAAATAGAGTATTTGAGGCTTATCTTTTATTGTGTAAACATTTAAAAGAATTCATTCACTTGGTACCTCGAGCATAATATCATGGTACCCCGAACGTGATGTCGTGGTCTCTAGGGGTACTAGGCTTGTAAGAACTCAGAATGTTGATTCTTTGAACTATACGATCTTTCTCCGTGCTTATTATGTAATAGAGTTTTGTCATTTCTCTTTATCTCTATAGGTCCTGCATAAGAACACACTATACAATACATATATAATAATTGTTAGTTTCTTAGATTAGGATATACATTTTCATACATATACATATATGTATATGAATTTCATGAGAATGATTCAGTCACGAGGATCCTAGCCCCAATTCTCACAGACTTGGTACTTTTGCACAAGATTTGTGGAATTTGGAACTCAAGTCCAAGTGTTTTTGCTTGGGCATTGCCTTCCAAGATAGTTAAGTGAGGAGGATTTTTGTGGGAGAAAGTGATATCTAATGTGTGCATGCTTTGGCATATGTTTTTTTGGAGGCTAAGTAATATTTTGAATGATCTCAAGGATATGGGACAAATTCCTTCACCTTGGCTCTCTTATTTTGTTTCTTTCTTTCTCTTCCTTGTTGGGCTATTAAAGTACTAAGAATATATTTTTTGAACCTCTAAACTATCCCTCTAAATCCCCATTTTTCTCCCCCCTGCTGCTATGCCTTAGTGTTCCTTTTATAGTGGACATGGTCTGGTACCCCAAGTGAGGACGTCCCAAGTTTGCTGGGTAAAACCATGTCCTCTGGAACCTGAAAAGGTGCATTGGGCAGAAGTTTAGCTTATTTAGACAATTATAACTCAAAAGGGGCATTTGACTTTAGCTATAAATGAAAGATTCCTTCTTGAAAAGTCAAAACAGTGAGTGGGTTGCTTAATGTACTTGATGACAACTTTAGTTGAAAATGACAATTGAGAGGAAATTGTGGGGAGGTGTCATGCACATGGGGGAACTGAGTTTTCTATTGGTTCATATATTCCAAGCAAATATATGAACCAAGGGAAACCCTTGAGATCCTCCTTTCACCAGAAATCACTCCCCTACCAACCGAACCATTTCTCCCTTACTATCCACTCGGAATCCCATGAGTTTGGACCATGGGTTACAAAGATAATATCTGGTTTTGCTGGATTTTTTAATAGCTTTTGTTGGAAATATGAACATACATCTTGCTGCATATCCTTTGGTCTAATTGGGATCCTTTTTCTTGCTGCATATCCTCTAGCCTGACCTGGATCCTTCCTCTAGCCTAACCGAGATCATCTTCTCTTTTCTTTATTATTATCATTATTATTATTATTATTATTATTCCTTTCTTTTTCCTTCTTTTTGGGATTTTGGGCCTTCATGGTCCTTCTTAACTTCATGAATTGGGTCTTCTTTTGTTAAGGCCTATGGTCTTTCCTTACTTTTCATGAAATGGGTTTTCTTGTGAAATTTTGGTCCTCAACAAGAAATTTGAAAATTAAAAACAAAGACCCTGACGCTTTTAAATTTGACACTAGATAGTAGACACGAAGGGATGTGGCTTTAAAAAATAAATATATAAATAAATGAAAGTAATCCATTTGGCCGTGGGCTTGGATATTTTTCTGTCCATTACTATAGTTTAGGGTGCATTTATTTTGGGGGAAAATGATTTCAGGAAATCATTTTCCCCCAAACCCGCATGTTTGGCTGTCACGGAAAATGATATTTTCCGGAAAATGACTTCCGGTTGACCAATATTTTCACCTTTGACCCGGAAATAATTTTCCACCCTCATTTTCACTTCAAATCATTTTCAGAAAAAGAGAGAGAGAGAGAGAGAGAAGAGAAAGCCGACGATCGCGCCACTCGTCCGACGATCGCACCGCGCCGACGAGCGGCGCGATCGACAATTGCGATCGACGAGCGCGCTCGTCAGACGATCGCGCCGCTCATCGATCAACGAGCGGCGCGATCGACAAGCGGTGCGCGTCCGACGAGCGCGCTCGTCAATCGACGAGCGGCGCGATCGCGATCGTCGATTGCGCCGCTCGTCGGACGATCGCACCGACCTCACCTCTGCTCGATGTCGCCTTCACCACGCGATCTCATCTTCTCCTTCGCCGCGCAATCTCAATTTGACCGGATTTGATGAATTTTTTTGCTGGGTTTTGTTTCTTTTGTGAATGATTGTGGAATTGATTCATTTTCTTTTGTTGCATTTTGTTTCTTTTGCCGGATTTGATGCATTTTTTGTAAAAATGTTTGAATGAACCAAACACCGAAATTAATTTTCCGTAAAACGAATTTTGTGACAGCCAAACACATGAAAACGTTTTCCTTTCCGGAAAATAGCATTTTCGGAAAATGGAATATTTTCCAGAAATGCTTTTACGCGAACCAAACACAACCTTAGTTGCAATTCTAAAATTTACAACCAAAAGGGAAAAAAATATAGCCTTGTTGATTAAACCAACTTAGCTCCAAACCTGGCTTGGAGCAATTTTCACTTAGTTACTGTAAGAAAGGATATAAAATATCTATGTATATTGTTGTGTGGGTCCTTTTAGGATGGTGCCTAGGCCCAAGTAGAAACGAGGACCCTGGGCCTTTTACTTGTTATTTTAAGGGATTGGGCTTGGTTCACCGCAACTAAATGGGCTAATTACAAACCAGACGATGCACATAACACAAATCCTACAACACACATGCTAGCAAACAAGAAATATATGCATTGAACATCAAGAAATAGTAAAGGGGCAATGTGGTAAAGAAAGACACAAAATAAAACGTTAGGGGTCCTTAAGACAATGTGAAATATTCCATTACTTTCTTAATTGTGTAATACATTATGCTTACTAGGACGTGTTACAAGGTCCAAATAAGTTCAAAATTATAGACTTAGATGGCACTTTAGGCCTTTAAGACTTGCAAAATTTGAATTCCATTGAATCCAAACGTGTTCTCTAGTGGCTATTTGAGGATACCGATTGGTATTTCTCTTTCTTTTCTCTATTTTTTTGAATTATGAAAGAGTTTTCTCAATGATTTTACTTTAATTCACTATTGTTGAATGCCCTTCATTGTTGGCTGCTTCCCCTTTTTATAGTGTCAACTTAGGGTTCTCGGGGTACCACTGATTCCCCCCATTTGCTCCCCTGGGTACCAGAACCAATGTTGTGCCAGTAACATTGATGGCTGGTCCCTTCCTCATTTCTCATAATTTTCTTCTTTAGGTGTTTCTTTCCCAAAAATCTCTTGCTGACTTTCCGTTCTGGGGTGTCCTTAAAGAGTTGACCCTTGGTCCTTTTTCCTTCAAGACTTCTAAAACCTTACTTTTTTAGACTCAGCCTTTGGTTGCCTTTCCCTTTGTCATTTTTCCCAAGTGAGATGATTCTTTCCTACCAGGTTAAAAGTTTCCCAACCATTTCCCTTCATGGTTCTTCTTTCTGGGTTCCCCGAGGTATTAACCCCTTGTTTATGAATTGTTGGATCCCAAGCCTTCTGATTCCTTTCTGCATCATTGGGTGGCTGATAGGGACATATTTATTCTCGTTCCTCCTGTTTCTTGGTAACCCCTTTAAACTGTCGTAATCCAACCCTGGCTTTGCTACACGTCCCGAGGATCCTGAGCTCCTGGCAGTCCCCAGGTATCCTAAACCAGTTCTTATCGCTAGGCTTCCTAGCGATTTTCTGATCTTGGCGGGCTGGGCTTTTCTTCTTCCCTTCGTTTCATGAGTTCTAAGGGTTACCCATTAGTGGGTTTAGGTTCCTCCTTAAAACCCTTAATGGATTTGGGCCTACTATCTTTTTCTTTATTGCAAGCTCAAGTATCTTATTTTTATGGAGTTCAATTCTCTATGCCATTTTGGGCCTTGGTACAACATTGTGACTTTTTAGACCTCAACATTTAGCCCTCCGAGTTTGTGGATTGCCTGCAGCCCACGCGTGAGTAGACCATAACCTTAGTTTCTGTAGGAGTTCCTTTCGTACTATTTTAATTAGCCTCAGGGTCCCTAGTCTTCTTCCCTCAGGATCCCTAGTCTTCTTCCCTCACTACAACTTATTTTTCTTATTTGGTCTAGTACAAGCCAGCTAGCTTCCTCAACATTAACATGATCATTTTCAATGTTTAATTTCCTTTGGTTCAGATAGATTCCCACTTCATTTTTCATCTTTTTGCGTATCTATTATTGGGTTGAGATATTAATATGTTTTTGTTGGAGGATCATAATTCGATTTCCTACAATTACTCTAAAAACAAACTTGTGAGGCGCGATGTCGAATGCCATACAAGATTTGGGTGTCTTTCTCATCACTAATTAATTTTGAGGTGTAGTGGTATAGCTCCCAATTCGACAAATGGTATTAAAGCCAATGTCAAGGGTTTGAGTTGCGGGAGTGTCATTGTGAGAGTGTCATTGTGAGGGAGTGATTGTTGGGGGATTACAATTTGACTCCCTACAACCATTTTAAAAATAGGCCCGCAAGATGCGATGTCGAATGTCATAAAAGATTTGGGCGTATCTTCCTTATCATTAATTGATTTTGATATTGACTGACAGCTCACGATGCGACAGTTCTCTTCTCTCAAAATTTTCTTATATTGAAAAAGTTTGACATACCAATCAATTATTATAGCCAAAACGTGAAACTAATAGGTTGTTCAACTCATATTCATCTTTCCCAAGTTACTCTCATTCTCACTCAAAAATTGTATAAAAGATAAAAATCAATCTATAGGTAAATATCTAATAAAAACACAAGATTTAAAAAAACTATATTTTTTTTCCAAAAAATAAAGATAAATTCAATCTATAGGTAAATATCTAAAAAAAACACAAGATTAAAAAAGCTATATTTTCTTTTCCAAAAAATTTGTATTACATCTCATAATTAAGAATTTAGTATTCTTTAATATGTGTCCTTAGGACGCCATTTATAAGATTCAACTTTTTTTGTTGATATATTAAGTTATAGAAAAGTGAGTGATGGAAAACTCTTTTGCTTGATTGATAAAAAAAATAGGAGGATGAAAAATGAAGTTTGTATTAAAAAACGAATCAAAGGAAAAGAGCAAGAACCCAAAATAGATAAGGAAAAAAAAAAAAAAAAAAAACCTATTTGGATTAAAAATTTGAAAAGACATAACAAAAAGATGAACCAAAACAAAAAACAAAAAAAATTAATAAGAAAGAAGAAGATGAATGAGAAAAAAAAAAAAGGACAAAAGACAAAAAGGAGAGAAGATGAAAAATGAAGTTTGTATTAAAAAAAATGAATCAAAGAAAAAGAACAAGAACCCAAAATAGATAAGAAAAAAAAAAAGGATGAACCAAAACAAAAAACAAAAAAATTAGTAAGAAAGAAGAAGACGAATGTGAAAAAAAAAAAAAGGGCAAAAGACAAAGGGAGAGAAGATGACTAAACCAAAAAGAAAGAAAAGAACGTTGCAATGGGGTATTTTTGTCCAAAATGAAGGAAAGATTTGTTCCAAATTTTCTTTTATTTTTTTCTCTTCCATCCCTACATGCTTTAAGTTGCTTTAGTCAGTCTTCTTTTCTTTTTCCTTTTTTCAGTGGAGCTTCTGGAAATTCAAATGAAATTATTACTTTTCGGTGTTGTGAAATTTGTAGAGACAAAATTCTAGAGAGAGAGAGAGAAATGTTTGACAAGTGATTGTTCATTTCATATCAAAGACTTCAGGGCTCTCTTTTTTCAAATTTATTTGTATTTGAAAAAATATATAAAAAGAAATTCAATTGCCTTATTAAATTGATGCTTTTATTTATTTATTTTTTCATTTTCAAATTCCTTCGTGGTTGTCATAAATAGGCTATCATACTATTAACATTTTTGTAATAAACCTTTAAATACTATCAAGTTATTTTAATAGATTTGAATTTATTTTATTCTACCTACCTAATTTTTACTAAATTATTTTATTGTTAGCACATTAAGCATCATCCTAACATTCATTACTTGTTAATACAAAATATTATTGTAATAAAACTTTCAGTGTAACTAAAAATTTTCTTTTTTATATCTGTATATATTAAGAGGATTTAGAAAGTTAGTTATTGTTTATTTTACTATAAAAAATACTTTTAAATTAATTAACTAACAATTTAAAAATGTGGTTAAAATAGTAAATTGACAAAAGAAAGTTAGTTATTACTTTTTTTATAGTCAAAAATACCCTTACCTAAAACTTAAAAATGGGGTTAAAATAGTAAAATAGTAAAATGGGGTTAAAATGTTAGACCTGATGAAAAATTGAATGAAATCTACATGCCTGCTAATGACTTCTCTCATTGTATTTCTAATGACTTTATGGCCTTCACATCTAGTTTTATCTAATTTCTTTTTTAATTTTCTCAAACAGATGTAAGGGATCAAAAATGTGTTACAAGTTGTAAGTTGCAACTTGCAACCTTGACATCCGATTGGAAATGTAAGACTTCAATATACTCTAAAATAATTGGAGTTGCAAAGAAAGATGGAAAAGACCTTGGACTTGAGGAGAAATGCCAGCCAATGTACTTAATATGATGGTTATATGTTCAAATGTTTGAATTGTACTAGGGGAAACATCAAACTGGAAGAAATGCCAATTAGAGCGAAGACAACAATTGTGCCTATGGTTTATATGTTCAAATGCACAAAGTGTACTCAAAATTGTATCTTGCTCAGTTAAGTGTTCAATGTCAATGATGTAACAATTATGTGATGATAATTAAGTGTTAAATATATTATGAGAGGTGCAAGGATATGTTATAGTTTTCATATATGTAATGACTACTTGTTTGTAATATAATTATGTTTATATATAAAAAAACTAACTCAAATTTGCATATGAATTGAAGGATATGCAATGCGGACCTTGTTTGTGATCATTTGTCCACAAACTATTTCTTTTTTCTTTTTTTGAGAAGCTATTTACTGCGTAGAATTTTTTATTTTTTTTCATTGATGTTAACAAAACACAAATTTACAAAAATAAATTACACATAGGCGCACATGTTTCTTTAATGATAAAACGAGAATTATAATTTGTATAAATTGCACATAGGTGCTGAATTTTTTATTTTTTTTAATAACAAAATGAGGATCATAATCTGCTCATGAATACATCTCACACAAATCACTAGTACATCATTGCCAAACTAATTGGCATATGAACAATCATTAGAGCACTTAGCCAAAGTTTAAAAAACATGATTCTAAACTAAAAAAATTGCTCGATATTGTGGGCCACCTATTCTCTCCACTTGCAACACTTCTTTGAGTCGAGGATCTCTTGCACCATCAATTTTTGTGGCCGGAGCTTGCAAATGCAACACTTGCAAATGTCCTTCCTGACCTAATGCATTACTTGTACAGGACATCTACAAGAAAGCAATTACACATAACACAAATGTAAAAAAAAAACAAAAAACAAATGAAATATTTGAAAGAAATAATTAATGAATCATTTCTAATATTTTTGAAAGAAATAATCAAGAAAAAAAAATGTAAAACATCAATAAATCATATAGCAAGCTTAGTATTAGATGTACTAAATTATCCTAATGTGCATTTAAATTATAGCTAAAACCTCTAGTGTATTTCTGCCAAACCTGAAAAGTTTTACATAACCAAATAAGATTGTTTAATCAAATCTCAATTGATCGTTAGTCAAAGGCGTAAAAAATACCAGGGTTAACTTCATAGTCTCTACTCACATATCTTCATTCCACCTTACATAACTAATGTTTTATTGAGTGTGTGCGTATATATGGGAAGCCAGTATGCTAGTGTATTAAGTGGTTTTCACAGTTTTAATATTCTATTCCTTTAGCCATACACATAGGCAAGGTTCTTCATTTGGAAAAATTAAGTCTTTTGGTAACATTTTATCAGAAATTTCACTTGACAAGGTTCTTCTACTGCCTATTACCATTTTCTATCTAGAAATTTTTGTGTATAATTCATCCAAATGGCACAAAAGAGTATGTTTACAAGAATTGTTTTGGTTATTCAGATATTTTACTGATGAACAAACATATTACATCTAGCAGAGTAAAGCTACCTTGAAACTCACAGTCCATCAAGGACAACCTAACAAAGATTGCTAGCTTACATAACAACAAGACTAATAATACAAAACAAAGCCATTTAAAGCCAAATTGGATCAGAGACAAGGATTAGCGTAGACTCCGGCATCTACCAGCAACAACCCCACCAGATTGAACAGAAAGCACATATCACATAATCGTTAGGACAATTTATCAAACAATTGGAATGCACAAATAATGAACCTAAGTTGAGAACTCAATCGACCATGGAATCCTAAAGACCGAAGTGATACTTCAAATTAGAATGTAAAAGACATCAGTAAAGTTATTAAGGATGATTTGTATTCATTGATCTTTGAGAGAGAATAAAGTCATAAATGATAAGATTTTGATTTAGTTATTATTGAAAATATGCAAAATTAAAAAAAGAAACAACAATCCATTTTTCAATTACCTGAATTATATGACAAAATAAGGTTTCAATCATGAGTAGACCTCTACTGGTGGGACAAACAGAATTACTAAAATCGTCTAAAAATCTTATAAGACTTAAAGGGGGTCATTTCAGGGCTAATTGGAAGCTAAGCAATTCTGGTATTAAGGGTTCAATGTAGCTATTGAGTATTGACACTAACCTACATGGTCATTGACTCATTTACAATTTCCACCCTAACCCACTATTGTTTTTGCAATATCAACAACACCTTAATTCAAGATTAACTTGCATTGCCCACCCCAATATCTAATATCAGTATTAAAATGCAAAATTTAGTAAAGGCCCACTTGGGTGGACATTACAAATTAATTTTGATACGTTAGAGCACACTATCACATAAACCAGCCCACTAATTTGGTAAATTCAACACTAATTTTGACTGGTAAACTGATCTCTAATCTGGGTATTGAATATATATTGATCACAAAAATTTATAGTTTAGGATGGACATTACAAATAATCCTATAGTTTATGGTGGATAGTTACAATAAACCCTGGTATCAAAAAGTAACTTTTTTCAACTCAAATTATGTTTTGCCTAAATATTCCAATGGATAGGGAAATTTAGCCAAAAAAAAAAAAAATGGTGATTTTCTTTTGGGTATAAGAAATAACTAATACATATCTTGGGCAAGATTAGAAAGGCAGCTCATTAAGGAAAAGAATAAAGAGTATGCCATTCAAAGAAGAAGAAGAAAACAAAAACTGGTATTTGAGTTGATGAACTCACCTTGTGGAAAGGGCGAGTCCTAGATCGAGAATGAAGCGTGCATGGTGGAAAGAAGCAGAGGAATTTGAGGTTGTTCTTCTGACTTCTGTCTTTCTGTGTTCTGTTCTTGTCTTGCTCGATCTTCTTCTATGTTGGGGATGGACCTTCACTACATGAGAGTTGGGACTTGGGACAGCTTCACATACGAGAAAGAGGGAGTGTGAGTGTTTGGGGGTTTGGTTTCAAATGCTAAGTTTCAGTGTTTGGGTATGAGCTGGGGCTGCTGTGACAATGGATTGAAGGAGAGGCAGAGAATGGGTTGAAAGAGAGACAGAGACGGCAGCTGCGCAGGGAAGAGACAGATAGAAAAAATAAAATTTTGATTTTCTGTCTGGTTTCTCAGACTTTTACCAGAAACAGTGGGCGAGCTGTGAAATTTTTTAAGGGTAAAATAGTCTTTTTGTTATTTGGTGAGGTGTCAAAGGTTTAAGCCATTGGATTAATTGCTTGGCTGGTATTTGAGGTAATGCACGGGATATGGATCCAAATAATGCAGTGTCATGGGTCCAAAGTGTGAGACTATTCTTTAGGGTGGTATTTTTGTAATTATAAGCAAACATGGGACCCACATCATGTCAGATTGGCCATTACTCTCCCCAACGGATATTTTCTCCTCTCTCCTCTGTTACCGTGCTCTTCATTCTCATCTTTTTTTTTTTTTTTTCGAACTCTCCATTCTCATTTTTTTTTTTCTTCTCTTCAAAAGCACACCACAGCTGCACACCGGCCCTCCAAAGCTGCTCACACCTGCTCATCATCGCCACCACTCACCAGCGGTGGGCCGAAAGAAAAGATCAAAATCTGGGCTTGATTTTGGTTTGTTGTTTGATTTGGGTTTGGTGATTGAAAAATGGAGTTTAATTTGGGTTTGGTATTTCTAAAGAAATTTTTTTTGTTCTGGGTTTTGGTGTTTGTTTCAAAATGGAATTTGATTTGGGTTTGGGGTTTCTAAAGAAAATGTTTTTGTTTTGGGTTTTGGGGTACATCCACAAATGTACAGAAATGGGTTTGTGCGTGTGGAGTTTATGTATGTTCTATACAGGATGGTGTGTATGTCTCAGGTGACATGTGAGGCACTGGGGTTTATGTATGCTCTAAGCTTTTAGTGTTTGTGAGGAAGTGGGTTTGATGGAGTTGGTACAAATTGTGGGAGGAGGCAGGAGCTTTTTTTTGGGTTTCTTTGTTTTATTTATTTATTTCAGACATTGTTGGTGGGTTTCTTTGTTTTGATGGTGAGTTTGAGTTTTTCTGGAAAATCCATATGGAAATGGAAAGAAAGAAAGTAAGAAATGAAAGAGAAGAGACAACGCGGGTAGGCAACTACCGTTCTGACCCAACACAGTAAATGGGTCTCACCACTTTGTGCAAAATTTCGAGTTATAGAGGTCAAGATATGAAGCCAAACAAGTTTTAGTTTGAGTGGGTGAAAAAATAGAGTTAGAGAAATGAGTTATGAAAATTGAGTTTGAGTTAAGAGAATTGGGTAATGAGAAGTGAGAAATGAGTGATGAGAAAACCAAACAGGGCCAGGCTCCCATCTAACCATTTTTCTCTAATCTTTTGCCCTCAGTCACATAATTTTTTTCCACACCCTAATCCCGCCGAGCAAACAGTAGTTTTTCCCTCTCAAATTCTCAGTCTTAGGCTCCCAGTCCCACCTATGACCTAACCTTCTACGCTTTAAGAACACAAGCTCTCAGTCTCACACTCTCATCAAGACTCGTCTCTGATTCTCAGTCTCTCTCTCACAAAGAAAGAATTTCCTCTCAGTCAGTCTCCTTATCATCTCCGTTCTCCACCGTGGCTCTGCTACTATATAGTTCTGTCTTTGGTAACTCTAACCCCTAATTTTTTTGGTTTTATTTTGAATTCACTGAATGTTTCTTGTTGATTCTAATTTTTGTTTTTTTTTTTTTGCGTTATTTTCTTGTAATTTCAGGGGTAATTTAAGAGATTCAGCTTCAGCCTAGTAAAGGACTAAATCTCAAAGGCTTAAAGAGTTCCTGGGTATTTTCTAATACTATTTATAATATTTTTTTGAGTTCACTAATGTTTGATTTTTTTTTTCTATGCAGTTTGATTTTGTTTGAAGGGTTCAAAGATTGTAGATTTATTTGTTGATCATCCTATTGATTGATTATACTATTGTGATTTTAGTTTATTATATCATGCTATTGATTGACTATACTGTTTTGATTTTAGCTTATTATATCATGCTATTATGGTTTTAGTTGATTATCTTGTTGTGATTTTAGCACTGAGTAAGCTGTGTGTTGGTTTTTGTTACTAATATGTTATTAAAATTAGTGTATGACTCTGTGTTTTAGTTAAAGGTTACTTAGAATAGTAATTTTATAAAGTCCAGCCCATATAACCGAACAAACCGCATCGAGCTGCCAAGCTTAACCGCACCTTGTGTAGACCGGTTCTTACCTTGCAAAAGTGAGGTGCGGTCAAGCATAGGGTGAAACCGCACCCTATAGGCATGGTGCAAAAAACCTCTCCAAAACCAACCGAACCAATCTGTGTACGCCCCTAATGGTAGATACGTTTTTGTCTATTTTAATTTTGGGAGCACCCATTTTCACATTTTAGTGTGTTGTTTTTATATCTCTTCATCTCACAAGTGTGGGAGTGGGACATCTAAAAATTGCTCCATTTTGGAACTCCAAATTTTACACTTTTGTTTGTTTTGTTATTTTGATCTCTTTTATCTGACAAGTCACAAGTATGAGGCATCTCAAATAGTTATTCTGTATTCACATTCATAAATGCCAAAAAAAAAAAAAAAAAAATCTATTTTATCTATTTTGCATAACTATTTTATTAATATACCCTACATTTAATATTTTATTCTCTTACCAGTTACCACTTTATTTATAATAAAAAATTTATTCTATCTCTATTCTCTTCTTTTTTCTTTTTTTTTTTAATTCTTTCTTTATATTTTGTGAGATCAAAACAATTGAGGTGAAATAAAATAATAATGTTTAAGATGTAAACATTGCTAAAGTTTGGTTAAATTTTATATGTTTGTTGTTTTGATCTCTTTTATCTTAGTGAGACATCTCATGTATGTATTCAGCATTCGCATTCATAAATGCCAAAAAAAAAAAAAAACTATTTTATCTATTTTATATAACTACTTTATCAATATACTCTATATTGAATATTTTATTCTCCTAACCAGTTACCACTTTATTTAAATTTTTTTTTATTCTATCCCTATTCTTTTTTGTTTTTATTCTTTCTCTATGTTTTGTGAGACTAAAATAATTGGGGTTGAATAAAATAATAATGTTTAAGATATAAACATTGCTAAAGTTTGGTTAAATTTTGCGCGTCTAACTCTAAAAATCACCCACATTAAATTATTTAAACTCATGTAAATTTAGATTGTTGCTAGGACTAGAGTAACCATATAAATATACAACTTTGTTTCTCAAAAAAAAAAAAAATATATATATATATATATATATACTACTTCTATCAATAAGTTATGCAATTTGTTTAAATATTACCCTTAAATAATCATCAATATATATATATATATATAAGCCTACCTTATGCGGGAGTGCATGAGGTCCTGCCATGGGGCACTCTATATAAGTTCTTTGCAGCATTTAAGTTCAGAACTTAATTCCTTTCAGCAAAAAACAGTTCACTTCTTTCTCTCTTAACTCTTCAGTTCTTCCAGCAAAAATTTAACTCTTTCAGCTGCCCTTTTCATCAATATATAAATTTCTCTTCCCTTCTTTTGCATTTACTCATTTCTTTTCCTTTCTCTTCCCTCAATTACAGCCAAAAAAAGTGTTAAAGGTTGATTGGCTATATATTGATGGATCGACTCTTCCTCTACAAGCTCATGGACAACAACTCCTTCATCAATGTCTGCATGTAAATAAATATTGCTGACTCTCTCTCCCTCTCTATTTCTATCTTTCATTTTTATCTTTTATTTTACTTGGGGTGCTAAGTTTGTGGTTTACAATGTTTGAGGGTACTCAGACTCAGGGAGATTGAAACTTCAACTTTAACCGTTGCAGTTGGCAGGACTAAACCCAAGGAGGAAAACCATCGGCCCCTAATTTATCAAACCCTTCTTCTGTATCAAAGAGGTACAAAATACCATTACTCTGTTTATTCATTCTTTGATGTTGTTTGGTAATGTGTTTTTGATAATCAGACTAGATGCTGGTTTTTTTATTTTTATTTATTTATTTATTTTTATTTTTATTTATATTTTTTAATATTTGAATTGTTTGCTGGTTGAGATTTTTACTGACCAACACCGTTTCTGTAATTTATGACTTGGTCTTTGGGTAAGTGATATAAATATGTTACATGGGGATGTGATTAAGAAAATTTGTTAAATTTCGTACTATAGACCTTAAGTAAAAGACAATTTGATAAGTAATCTGGTTTTGTTTAGAATGATCAATGAGGAAGAAGCTTAATAAATTTTTTTTTAAGAAAAAGCTTCTCCACGCCTGTGCAATTGAAGCACAGACCCATGTACCTGTATGGATTGGCTGACCTTCAAAACGTCAATTGAGGCCAAATTTTTGTAGGATTCGCATTGCAAAGATCCCCAGGAGTCTATTAAAGTGTTTGAATCCATAGTGCTTGATAAATGCTTGAAAGAAAATTTATAAATTTTATTTCCGACTTGGCAATCTATTAATCATATTTGTTTGTTCTGTATTTTCTTGGGGATTAGAAACAGTTAAATTTGGAAAAGATTATAAAAGCACTTGCATATACTTAGCTTGCGTTCATTTTTTCCCCCTGTTATATGCTAAGTAATCAGTGTTGTTTGGTTCTCAAGGATTGGTTGGTCTCATTGTGTTTTCTTTATTGTTGCTTATGTCAATCTTGGCTAACTAACACGAGTGAAAAAAATTAACATAGCTACGGGTAAGAAAGTTTTTATTATTTTAAGTGAATAATTTGATTTTGGATTAAGGATTATTTGACAATAAATTTTTAAAATAATCACCACAATCTACCCATATTCTATATGTCCTACTTAATGACAAAAACTCAGTTGCCAAAAATAAAAAACAAAGAAATAAACAAAGAGAACCACAAAGGTACAAATTAAGAACTAAGTGGGTAGAAAAAATGATGTGGTGTCTTCATTATTTGAAGGTTAGCTTAGAATCTATATAAACTTGGAATCTCTTTGTATGAAAACCTGTCTGCTTCTAGGTTTAAAAAAAAATTGTTAAATATGTTTTACAGGTACACCTTTATAAAATATGTTGAACCATGTCTAGCACAACCATCAAATAGATGTTTTATAGGCCAATTTCCACATCTCTCTCTCCACATACTTACAAGAAATACCTTGAGTGTAGAAAGAGCCAACACAATGCAGATCAATATGGTTGGTGGAATACACATAAGAATGGCTCCAATTGTTCCCACGGGTATCTTGTAAGGCCGAGATGCAAATGGATGTTTTACTCGTAACCATACAAATGCTAGGAATTCCAAAATCATTCCGAAACAGTACAAGAAATTTTTCTGCTGCTACAATCTCTTGGAAGCTCAGCCATGACAGCAAGAGCTCACCAATGGCTGAGAATAGAAACCCTATTAGAGGAGTTCCATAACAAGACCTCTTGCCAAAGAACTCATGTAGCATCCCTCGTTCCGCCATACCCAAAAGTTGGAAAGAGTCACTGCTCATCTCAGCTACATACATCCCCATATTCGACATTGCTGAAGCACCTTGGATCCACCATCTCAACCAAACTCCCCCTATAATTTTAGCAATATCCGAGAAATACCTAACGGTCCACAACTCACGGTTGACTGGAACAGCACCAGTACCAATTAAAAGAGGGAAGAAATATCCAAGAACTACCAATATCAAAGCATAAAGCAGAGCCTTTGGAAGTGTTCTCTTTGGGTTGTCCACCTCACCAGCAAGGGTGCTTTATTGCGTCCCAATAATTTAGATTCCAAAATAAAGTGTTTAAATACAAATTCCAATCCACATTATGTCGATTTACCTCTAACCATCTAGAAGGCTCCAGCTTTGGAATTGCCACAAGCCCCATAACTATGAAAGGAAGAATTGAGAAAATTCCTAAAAGAACAGCAACCCATCCAACAATGGTCAATCCCCTATAGTTCATGTAAGTGAGGATAACAGTCAAAGCTAACACGGCTAGGATTCTCGGTAAACCACCACCTAAAGTTGGGCTTGCCGACTTTAAATAATCAAGAAACAAAACTGGGTAGAGCGCGTTATCAATAACCCCACTTAGCCATTTCATCCAACCTTGCTGAAACCCCCAATAAGGACCTAATGCAGCCGAAACCCAAACCACATAACCACCATTCTCGGGGAACATGGTACCCATCTCAGCAGTTATTAATGCCTCAGGAACACTCCATATGAAGGGGAAAACCAAGAAGCCGATAAAGGCTAAAAGAGGACCAGTAGCACCCACAGTATCCTCAATCCCAAATGGCCCCCCAGAAACCTCATAGAAGATGAGGAACACAAGAGGTAGAATTGAAACTTTTTTGAACTTCTACCCTAGGAAGAGGTACTGCACCAACTGACACATATTCATCACCACTATAGTCTCCCATTGCAATAGATGTTTGCCTATTTGATGTATTCCTCAATTTCTACATGCATCATCATGTTCTTAATAAATTAAACATTGGGATTTCTCTCTGATATAAGAATTTTCTTTTTATTTAAAACACACACACAGAGTTTTAAGAGACCATTGTCCATGCTTTAAGAGATTGCCCCAAAGCCAAGTGTTTTTGGAACTCCTTGATGCTTCCTATGTCATCGAATATCTTTTATGGAGTGCCTCTAGTTGATTGGCTTAAAATCAACTGCAAAAGCTCTCGGATTAGCGTTATTTTTTATATGGAGTAGGGAACAATTTTTAAATAAAAAGAAAATTCTTATATCAGAGAGAAATCCCAATGTTTAATTTATTGAGAACATGATGATGCATGCAGAAATTGAGGAATACATCAAATAGGCAAGCATCTATTGCAATGGGAGACTATAGTGGTGATGAATATGTGTCGGTGCAGTACCTCTTCCTAGGGTAGATAAGTTCAAAAAAGTTTCAATTTTGCCTCTTGTGTTCCTCATCTTCTATGAGGTTTCTGGGGGGCCATTTGGGATTGAGGATATTGTGGGTGCTGCTGGTCCTCTTTTAGCCCTTCTTGGTTTTCCCCTTCATATGGAGTGTTCCTGAGGCATTAATAACTGCTGAGATGGGTACCATGTTCCCCGAGAATGGTGGTTATGTGGTTTGGGTTTCGACTGCATTAGGTCCTTATTGGGGGTTTCAGCAAGGTTGGATGAAATGGCTAAGTGGGGTTATTGATAACGCGCTCTACCTAGTTTTGTTTCTTGATTATTTAAAGTCGGCAATCCCAGCTTTAGGTGGTGGTTTATCGAGAATCCTAGCCGTGTTAGCTTTGACTGTTATCCTCACTTACATGAACTATAGGGGATTGACCATTGTTGGATGGGTTGCTGTTCTTTTAGGAATTTTCTCAATTCTTCCTTTCATAGTTATGGGGCTTGTGGCAATTCCAAAGCTGGAGCCTTCTAGATGGTTAGAGGTAAATCGACATAATGTGGATTGGAATTTGTATTTAAACACTTTATTTTGGAATCTAAATTATTGGGACGCAATAAAGCACCCTTGCTGGTGAGGTGGACAACCCAAAGAGAACACTTTCCAAAGGCTCTACTTTATGCTTTGATATTGGTAGTTCTTGGAATTTCTTCCCTCTTTTAATTGGTACTGGTGCTGTTCCAGTCAACCGTGAGTTGTGGACCGTTAGGTATTTCTCGGATATTGCTAAAATTATTGGGGGAGTTTGGTTGAGATGGTGGATCCAAGGTGCTTCAGCAATGTCGAATATGGGGATGTATGTAGTTGAGATGAGCAGTGACTCTTTCCAACTTTTGGGCATGGCGGAACGAGGGATGCTACATGAGTTCTTTGGCAAGAAGTCTCGTTATGAAACTCCTCTAATAGGGATTCTATTCTCAGCCATTGGTGAGCTCTTGCTGTCATGGCTGAGCTTCCAAGAGATTGTAGCAGCAGAAAAATTTCTTGTACTGTTTCGGAATGATTTTGGAATTCCTAGCATTTGTATGGTTACGAGTAAAACATCCATTTGCATCTCGGCCTTACAAGATACCCGTGGGAACAATTGGAGCCATTCTTATGTGTATTCCGCCAACCATATTGATCTGCATTGTGTTGGCTCTTTCTACACTCAAGGTATTTCTTGTAAGTATGTGGAGAGAGAGAGATGTGGAAATTGGCCTTGTGATGCAGCCCTGTCTCAAGTATGTGGAGAGAGAGATGGATCAAGTTCTCCGTTAGTTCTGACCTCCCAGATCTTCATGGTAGTAATCAAGCCAGCAATGATGCCTTAATAGATTAATGCGTTCTGATTTATAAATATGCATGGGAAATATTCCACTGTGATGGTGCTAAGCTGCGTGACAAGTACCACATGCCACAATTATCAAGTTGGCACAATATTTGTTGACAACTGGAATGCAAGGTAGTAATGTTATCTAATTTACTCATTTGCATTCTTTTTGCACGTAGCTATTTGCAGTTACTAGCTGTTTATCATCTGATGATTGGTGGGAGGGAGGATTGAAAGTTGAGACGTTAGTGAATGTACAAGGAAGACATAAATTTGGTTTTAGTAGATTTCAACACAGTTTCTTTTTTAATTAATTCCCGACTTTCATTAATGACACAATGTTGGAATGAAGGATTGTGATTTTAGTAATCTTTAAAATAAGTTATTTCATGTTGGGGAAGCATCTTTGCTTTGCTAATGCTATTCATTGTAGTTGTCTTGGGGCTGTGTATTCAATCTTAAGATTTTTATTTTAGACAGTTTTGAGGTTTAGTTTTGTTTGATCTTCTGCACTATTACACCAAGTTAAACCTTGAGTCAATTTGGAAATAGGAAAATAACATGAATAACAACAATAAATAAAAGAGGGTTGCATTGTAATCAATGTAGATTGCCAGAGGTTCAGACAGGGTCAAATTTCCTTAGCCCCCAATCATGCTTGCATAATTCAACAGAGCATTCAACCTTTTGGGGTTGGCCCCTTGGGTCTTGCAAGAAAAAATATCAAATCAATGATCTATAATAGACTTGTTTGATATGTGTGTCCGCAGACTCATGTTTAAGGTTCTGCTCCTAGATGGGATTGGTTTAAGTTTAATTGTGATGCAGCTATTGGGATTAATTTCTCTTCCATTTCTGTTGTGTTGAGAGATTGGAGAGGGATGGTGGTTTTAGCTGGCTCTAAAAAGATTAATACCATCATCCCTCTCCAAGCTGAAGCCGAAGCCCTGTTGTGGGCTGTTCAATTGGCAATGGAGAATGAATTTCCTAAGGCTGTGTTGGAAGGTGACTCTAAAACATGTTTGATGCTATCTCCCTGCGGTCTAGAGATAGACCTTGGAGGATCAAGAACTACTTAGAAGAGGTTGTCTCTGTCTCTAATTGCTTTTCAGAGTGCTCCTTTTGCTGGGTTAATAGAGCTGACAAACCAAGCAGCCCATGTTTCGGCAGTCTTGTCCTTACATAATTCCCATGTAGGTGAGATAGATCCATGTATAGGGCCTTCTATTTTTGTTGATATCATTAGGCAGGATGTAGCTCCTGAGATGTTTGCTTCTTTGCTTTGAGTTTCTTTCAATAAAGCTTTTCAGATTATTTATAAAAAATAAATAAAAAAATAAAAGAAGGGTTTAACTTCCTAGGACCCTAGGAATGAAGATTTTGCTCTTGAAAATTTGAAATCCCATTTCTAGAATAATCTCAATTTTTTGGTAAACCTCTCCTTATATATTTTTAACACTATTTTCGAAGCATACCTCCTAGTTGATCATATAAAACGCATTAGTGAGAAGCTATCATTGCACAAAGATCGAGAACTTCTAGATGGTTCTAGCAATTTACAAGTGGCTGAAACAATACAGATTCATAAAAAATGAAACCAACTCAACAAGATCACATCTGCTTTAATTTCCCTGCTCTGTTAACTGACTTCGTCTCATCTCCCACCACAATCCTGAACTGAGAATTGTGTTTGTGAAAGATATCCACGCCAAAAAAAAAAAAAAAAATATATATATATATATATATATATATAAATGAAGAAGAAGGAAACAAATGTGGACATTATCTGGATATTTCGGTCACGCTGATTATATGATTGGATGTTTAATTAAAGAGAGTAATATTTTCCTAAGTACTTGACATCATAAGTGATGTCAATTTTTTTTAATGAGATGTGCACAGGCGGTGCTTTAAGGTTTAGGACTTAGGAGAGAACGGAGTGGCAGTGTGGCAACAGTTGCAGTTGCCGGTGGTCTGTGAAAGGGAGTGTGGGTGAGAGAAGTTGTAATGATTTTTTTTTAATAAATTGATGTTTTGGCGTTCTCCCATTGGAGGGTGTAATCTGTGAGTTTTACACTATATCCGAACATAATTTAAACTCTTAATAATGCATATCAGTACACAGGGCGGTCTAAACTGTTAATAATGCATATCAGTACACAGGGCGGTCTTAGGCCTAGGCCCCCTACCCCTACCAGAGAAAGGTCCCAAATTTTGAGGCAAAATTTGATATATCTAAAAAAAAAAAAAATTTAGAGATATAGGAAAAAAAAATTTAGTTTTATAATTTTCTTCTACTTTTAAGAAGTTTCAAAGTATTGAGTAATACTAGAGATAATACAACTTTAGATACATGGGTCTTATAAATAAAGCAATGCTATAGTTTTACAAACTATTTTACAACATTTTTACAAATTGCTGTTGTGGTCAACTTCTTACTTGTTCTCATCTGGGTCCACCGATAACATCACTTTTTTATTTATTTATAATTATTCATCACATCATCAATTTGTAAAAGTTTTTTGTAAAAGAATTTGTATCTCTAGCATTTTCCCTTATAAATATATGTGTCACTAATCGAAAGAAATAATTTAGATAGGAAAATGCTAGAAGTATTATTAATTTTACTTGAAAAGTTTACAAATTAATGTGACAATTAATATAATATGTAGACGTCAATAACCTATTAAATGCATTCTTGAATTATTTTTTGTGATTAATGATACATTTTTGTAAGTCTCATGTTATAAAATTTATAATATTCTTAACACCATTCATTCAAATACTCGTTTATTGTCTTCTTGAAGTGTTACTAATTGTATTCATTTCTACATCATTTGAAAGTTTTTTTTAGTAAAATTTGTTATAACTTTTGCATTTTTCCAAGAAAAAGAGCATATTACAAAATAAAAGGAGTAGATTTTTGTTATAAAGAAATTATAATATTAAATATTAGTTAAATATTATTTAAGTGATAACAAAAAGACCCATTTAAATATATTGCCTTAGGCCTCCAAATTGGTTGGCCACCCTGAGTACACAGACTTGCACAAAACAAACCATTATTAAACCTAGGTCCAAAGGCACCAAACACATGTCATGGGGTCAGACTACACAGAGGTGCGGTTTGGGTTTGGATTGGGCGTCTGCGTTATTTATTTATTTTTTTTCTTTCACGTGTTTTAGGGAGACAATTTACTGTTCACAACTATAGCAGCACTGTAGCAGATTTGTTCACGTATTGTTCATGAGACTCACAGTCACTTTATTAAAAAAAAAAAATTAAAAATAGGTCTACGGTACTATTCACATATTTTAAAATTATTTTGTTACAATGTTTTCAGTTTTCAGTTTCAGCAAAAATAAGTTCAATCAAAACGGATCCTAATTCTTCATACATCACCAACCAAATCTGATCAACTAAATTGACGAAACGAAGGTTGATCAATTACAACTTACAAGCCTAATATTTCCCTTATCCAATTAACAATGCTACATTGCTCTTATGCTATTATTATGGCCAACAAAATTTTTTTCACATTAGATTCACGGCTACTCTTTCCCTCCCCTTATTATGGTCATTGTCTCTGGGGCTGCTTCTCCTGAAAAACATTAAATTTCATGAAATAAGCAACCAAAAGTTAGTTAGGAGCCATCAATAGCATATGCCTCACAACCAAAAGAACTTATTCATAACTCAATCAACATGTATCAAGATGTGGACAAGGCCAGTCTGGAACGAAGTTGGATAAAAATTTGATCCAACAAGCTTTTATTAAGCACGTAACTTGGTACGAGGGACTAATCTCCAAAAGACTCTTCACTATGTTTAAGAGATCCATGGAAAGAGTGTTTGCCTAATGCTTTGGGTAAGGATGATGTAAAACACCTTGCAATTCAAAGAGCCCTAGTACTTAAAACGCAAAATAAGCTTATAAACCCACCATTCTTGCCAGCATAAATCTCGTTCCTTGGGCCATAAATACGATGCCGTGAAGATTTCTGAACCTTGGCACTTGAATTCCAGATATAGTTTAGCTCTTTATTTATTTATTTAGTTCATGTCTTTAGAAACTCAGCAAGAGAGATGGATACCTTCTTTTTTTTTTTTTTTTTTTTGAGAAGGAAGAGAGATGGATACTTGACAGTAATACTAAAGAGATTATAAATTTTACTATATAAATCTTACAAAACAATATTAAATAAATGAGCAATATGCAACAATTAAGAAACGTGTCCGTCGTATCAAAATATTAAATAATATTAATCACAAATTAGTGAATTGCTATCTTTTGCAAGTAGGGTTTTAAGGATAAAGTTTTGTGTGTTTTTAGGTAGGCTTCCTTAGTGAGGCCCATCTAGATATAGTTCAATAATAAAAGTGAATGCCAACTACATGGTTGGGTGATGCTAGGTTCCTAATACCTTTCTAATAACATACCTTAATTCTAGATTTAGAACAAACTAATTCCTTTGCAAATGTGATTCAAGTGGTTTTTAGATCTATAACCATGTGACAATTCCTTTCTATGCCCTGGTCTATGAATTTGTCTAAAAGGGCTTATGACATACTATTAGGCTCAAGACTAGGATGGGTCCACACATAGCAACCCCGCTTCATAACTATTCATTATTGGAAACCCTTATTAAAATTGATAGAGGTTGAGCTGCTAACAATTTTTTGATGATTTTACAAAATTTAAAATATAATTTAGTCATACGATGAGAATTGAAGAAATAACTTAGAATCTTAGATAGTCCATAAAAATTAAAAACCCAATTTATTTTTACAAAAGGTATAAAATATCTAAAGCCAATCCATGGACCCAAACCGACCAATGTGAGAAACCCACCGAATAACAGACTCTAGCTTAGCATTTTTCCAATTTGAAAATAAAAATTACCCGCTCAAACTCACACTCACTCTTCATTCACTGAATTCCAAACATACAAACTCTGCTCCAAAATTTTGAAGAGAGAGAGAGAGAGATATGAAGAAGAAAGTGAACCGCAAGTCCTCACTTCTGGAAACGCCAACAGAAATGGCGGATTTTCCTTCTTCTTCTCTAAACGAGTCTCCGAAATCGCCATTGTTCACCATCATCAGCGACAAGAAGAAGAAGAGTACGGTCTCCACCTCAAAGAACAAGAATGCCGACAAGTCGCAACCTACTATCGCCGCAGTGAAAACCCTAGGCACCATCTCCGATCTCAAAGACCTCGCCTCTTCGCGCCTCGACCATCTCAAGCGCCACATCGAACACTCACACTCTGAGATCATCAAGGATCTCCAGGCTTCCCACTCTCGCCTCCACAAGCGCTTCAAGGTCCGAATCAATTCTTTCTTCTCTTCTTTTCTTTCGCTTTCTCATCTGCCAAACAGATTCCTGTATATATAATAAATAAATAAATAAATAAAATTGAAGAAAAAGTTTTGGATATTCGATGATTTCTGATTTTTATACTTACCTGTTTCTTTCACCTGTTGATTGTCGATCTGTTCTGTTCAAAATAATCTCATACGAAATTTGACTTTGTTTGCCGAAATTCTATTTTCAAATCCTCTAGTTATGCTAATCAAATCTCTAATTTCTTTGGCATGAGAGAGAGAGAGAGATTTGAATTAGAAGATTCCATTAGAGTTTCTCAACTACTTTAGAAGACAGTGCTAATAGCCTAGACAGGCTTCAGTAACTTCAATATTGTTCTTCAATTTTTGCTTATAGCAAACGAATCATCTCAAATTATGAGTGATTCAACAAAATTTTAAGTGTAATTATGGTTTGACTAAGGTTTAGTTTTTTTGAAATTTGTATTGTTCGATTTGTATCTTATGCTTTTACCGTTTCTCAAGCTTCCACAGGTTTTCATGAACCGCTTTCACTAATAGTTGAAGAGTATTTCTATTCTCCTTTGTGTAAACTGCTGTGTTAGCAAGGTTTTTCTTGGCTAATTATTTGGTTCTCTCTCTCTCTCTCTTTTTTAATTTTAAATTTAATAGATACAGACCCAAGCATGCCAACAAGCGATGGATGAAGCAGAGAAGGAATACAAGAAAATGTCTGAACGGATTAGCGAAAGTCGGGAAGCAATGCAGGTAAACGTTTCCTTTGTCACAAACACAAGTTGAGTTTTTCTTGTGTGCTTAAGTAATTCCACAAAGTGTGTAAGCTAATGATAGTATTTTTCAGGCTTCGTATGCAGAGTTCAAGGCAGATGCACAAGCCAGTGCATCTCGTGGTATGTTTCTATATCTTGGTTTTACAACAATGCTACAAACATAAGAAATTTCACAACATGTGGGATGGTAGATTGTGATTAGTGTAACATCAACTTTCACATGGGATCGCCACTGGCATCACTCTTATTATATCATAACCTATCAACTCAGTAGTCGAGAAAAAAGTTATGTATCTAGATTTAATGATACTTTGAAGGAAAAGAACTTGTGAATTGCATATGCCTTATTGTCGTTAATGACATCTGGATATTGCTTTGTGATACTTTATGAGTTACGAATAATAGTGGTCATGGCTGATGCACTTGAGCAGAGAAACTGCACAACAGTTTATGACCCATTTACATCCTATTTATGATTAGCGTATTCCAAACTTGGAGGTTGGATCTAATGATCATATATCCTTATGAGAATTAGGATCCTAGTGAAATGGAGATGAGTGTATTTCATGGATAGATTGTATTTCTTCTATATAACAATGTATACTGTGTCACATCAATTAGAATTTTAAATAACATGTCATTATATATACTTTTATATATGTAATATTTAATCTGGAACTATGCATGAGGATATGCAAGTTTGCACATGTTCATGTACTTGTGCATGTGTTAACTGCAAATAGAACTCTTTTTTATGGACTCTAGATGGACTTTTGGATACATCATCCTATATCGTTACCAATTACCATGTATTTTTGGATGAGATTGAAGACATGCATTATTCTTCTTATTCAAACTGACATTAATGAGAAAATTACTACAAGACAGCATTACTGTATGACTTTAGGTGTGTTAAAAGTCATAAATACGAAGCATAATGATAATGTGAATACTAACTTGGGCTACCATTTGAATTTGTGTCAGCAGTTTATAAACCATTATCTGATTCCTTTTGGATGCATTCTTTGTTTTTATTTGAATTTTTCAGCATGCAAAACATCAATCGCTGAGCTTTCAGAATCCTGTGAGAAAGCAATTAATAATCTTCAAAGTCGTTTTGGGATTTCATCAGCTTAGCCATCTGGTAACAAGACATTTCAGGTGAGTACTTTATGCTAGGCGTCTTTCGTTATTGGTGTGTACCAGTCATGCAGTACAGTTATCCAAGAACTCAGGCCGTTTGTTAACTCTTTCCCCTGTAGGTTATCTGTTTAAAAAAGTATTAACTACAGTAAACCTATGTTTAAGGTTTAACCAGATAATACATCTTGGTGCTATTCTATCTTGGTTTAGAAGGTTTGGCTGGCGATACTATTCACTGGAAAAGAAGTTCCAAAAATGAACAATGAGATTCTTTTTCCCTCTTATGAATTTTGGACTGTTATAACAATAATGGAGAATTTCTGGGCCCAAAAAAGGAGAGAATTATTCTCAGCAGATTCTTTTCATTTGTATTCACGACACTTTAATGAATTACTTTATTCAGGACATATTTTCCTCTTACTTTGTTTGGGAATTGAATTTTCCATTGGATATTAAAATTTAATGGAACTTTTGTGGCAAGCAACTCTCTAACCTGTCTATCAAGGAATCAAATTTTGATAATTTACTGTTGAATTCTGTTTTCCAGGAATTGATATTTGAGAGAATCAGTCTGGATTCTAAAGTATCTACAGTCTATTACAATTAGTGAACGAGGTGAAATGGAGACATCTGCTATAGAACTGCTGCTGATTTTTACTTTATAAGGACAAATGCGTTTCTTTCTTAGGATTAAAAATGCTATTTTTACCAATAAAAAAGACTATGTCTGAACTGTATCTAATACATAATGAGCCCCATTGTCCATTGAATAGTGAATACCTTGGGGTAGATTTCTAAAGAGAAAAAATTTCAGTTCAATCGTCTTTAGTTAACTGTGATAATACAACTAACTCTTGGGGTTGATAACACTAGTCCTTTTAAATGATAATAAGTAATGACTTGTATATTCACAATTCATCATAGACATGAGTAGAGGGAGAGAAAGCAACTTAAAAGTTAACTGAAAGTTTAACTAAGGTTCCAACCTAAGTTGGATTTTTTTTTTATTAAAAAAAAAAACCTATTATTCTGAATTATTCAGGAAAATTGATCTAAATTTAATCTCCCCAGTTATTTGAGTTTTGGAGAATTAACCAATTAAAAAAAGAAAATAATTATTGCTCCTTTCTTATTTATTGTAAAGCCAAGTCTAGAGGTAAATTATGAGCGTTACATTCATGAGTAACTTCCATACCAAGGTTAGCACATTTAATAATATTCGCTCAAGTATTAATTACACTACCTTGACCATCAACTATAGATTCTTTATTTGCTATAAAAAACGCATGTAGAGATGAAAGCCTATTCCCAATAACCTATTTTAACTAACATGTGAAAACAAAACAATTGTTGCTCTCTTGCCTTGAATGAATTGACACTTGTGGATAGTTGCTAATTCGGGATTCTTCTATTTATATTTAGAGCTAGTTCAACACCCTCCCTCCCCCCTCTTCTCTCTCTCTTTTCGTGTCTGAAAGTTGCTGCCCAAAGGATTAGGACACTCCATGGATTTATCTCTAGAATGCAAATTCAAATTTCTACTCCATATCATGGCCCTGTTGCAGGGAGAGACAGAGAGAAACAAAAACTATACAGATTCTAATGAACGAAATCAAAACACTGAAGCACAAAAAGAATACAGTGAATCAGAACCATGGCTATCACTGCTACTTAAAAGACTTGTAGAACTCGGCCGCCTATCCCAGGTTAAGGCATTTGTACGGGTTTTCTCCACTTCAGGGACAAATGTATTTGTTACATGTGACACTTGCTTTCTCCTAAACACCCCCCACAAATAAAACTTCGACTGAAATGCTGCAAATAAAATAATTCAAGAAATAGTTTAACTTTCTGCAGAAAAATGAGATAAATTGATGTTTAATAAAAGGGTCGAGATAGCTTTTTAAGCAAATAAAGACAAGTGGGCTCACTCCTATATTGCGCAGGAAGTACGGTAGAAGCGAAAACCAAAAGTTCTGCATTTTGCACCATGGATCTCATGGCAAGGTCTTGGCTAATCATGCTATCCACCAGGCTCCCAAAAGCCTTTCCATCACTGTAACAATGTAACATTAACATTTAGAAGAACCTAAAGTGAGAGGAAGCTCATGAAACATTATTGAAACCATCACCTTTCATTCTTTGGAAAGAAATAAAGAGCAATACTCTGGTCGGATGGGCCCTGCTTCTCAAAACCTTTTGGCCACACATCTGACCTACGAAACAGTTCAGCATATAGCAACTCCGGCATTAGTTTTGCCTCCTCGCACACTTTATAGCATGCCAAGCAAGACAAATGAGCTCCAAGGCCAACAGCTCCAGAACTTCTGTTGCGGATACATAAACTTCCCCTGTCGAAAGGATAAAGTAATGCACAAGTTTAAATGCTGCATCAGATGAGCAACTTTAAATTCATGGGGGGAAGGAGTACCTCCAGATAGGATCAATGATAGGCTGTGCAGTAATGTAACATTTTTGTTCTAAGGTATTGGAAGGGTTACTGGTAGTAGCTATTTGAGAGGTTTTAACATATTCAGCCTCTTTAACAAACTTGGTCTCATCTTTCAGATCCACAATGAATTTGTGTCCAGGCTTCTGACCTTCTTCACAGTTCTCAAGCCTCTGATTGCAGCGAGGAGAAGGGTTAACAGATACAGCCTCTTCAACCAAGTTGGTCCCATCTTTCAGATGTAGTCCCAATTCTTGTCCAACCTTCTGACCTTCTTCACAATTCTCAAGTGTCTCATTGCATCGAAGAGAAGGGTTAACAGATACAGCCTCTTCAACCAAGTTGGTCTCATCTTTCAGCTGAAGTCCCGACTCTTGTCCAACCTTCTGATCTTCACAACTCTCAAGCTTCTCATTGCATCGAAGAGAAGGATTAACAGATACGGCCTCTTCGACCAAGATGCTCTCATCTTTCAGATGCAGTCCCAGCTCTTGTCCAACCTTCTGACCTTCTTCACAATTCTCAAGCTTCTCACTGCATCGAAGAGAAGGGTTAACAGATATTGCCTCTTCAAGCAAGTTGGTCCCATCTTTCAGATGCAGCCCCAACTCTTGTC
The DNA here is from genome assembly GCF_932294415.1 of Quercus robur. NCBI lineage: Eukaryota > Viridiplantae > Streptophyta > Magnoliopsida > Fagales > Fagaceae > Quercus > Quercus robur. The sequence continues at coordinate 25,565,973 of NC_065535.1, read as the reverse complement.
CAGCCTTCTGACCTTCTTCACAATTCTTAAGCATCTCATTGCATTGAAGAGAAGGGTGACAAGATAGGGCCTCTTCAACCAAGTTGGTCCCATCTTTCAGATGCAGTCCCAACTCTTGTCCAACCTTCTGACCTTCACAATTCTCAAGTGTCTCATTGCATCGAAGAGCAACAGATACAGCCTCTTCAACCAAGTTGGGCCCATCTTTCAGATGCAGTCCCAGTTCGACTTCATAATTGTAATTGGCACCATCTGTCACTATCACTCGCAACTCCTGTCCAAGCTTCTTGTCTTTTTCAAAGATATCACCAGAATGCATCTTATTGAGTTGAAGGGAAGGGCTTTTTTTACATATTTGTTTACCCATTTTAGCCACAGAGCCAGTGATGTCCTTTCTTTTCTTCTTATTCTTTGTCTTTTTAACCTTTTTCTTCAATCTTTCGAGATTCTTCTGTAATCTTATTCTAGATTGGGTCGCTTGCACATTTTTCAAATTTACAGAATGACTTATTCCAGATGGGAGAGCATTGTTATTGATGATAGTAGACAGCTTTTGAATCTTTGGTTCACAATCCGCACAAAACCAATAACATATTCATCAAAAGTTGCAGGCAGCACATCCAAGCAATAGCTGAGGGAAAAAAAAAAGGCAAGAGTCACAACAGCCCAATTTGAGTAGAAAATTACAACCATAATACGAAATAATTTGTTCCTTTTAACTTAAAAATTTCACGCAAATAAACTTTTCAAAGCATTTGAAACAAGTCAAACAATCAGCATCAGCCATTTTGTCTGATAGTCTTAAGTGCTCATTTGGTAACACATTTCCAGACCAGACTTTTTAAAGTGCAGTTTTTTTTTTGAGAAACAAGTACAGCTTTTTTAAACTTCACTTTCTTTAGGTACAACTTTTTCAAACAATCCCTTTTTCAAACCTGAAAAATAAGCTATACCAAACAGGCACTAAATATGCTAGTATACTGCCATACTCTTATTTATTTTTATTTTTTTGAACAATTGTATCTAGGTGTACTCATGAACGCGCACACATGGCCAAAAATGCAAACCAACACACACAGAGACACTGCAAATAAATCATACCGATGTTGAGCATAAACCGAACATCTGTCACAGTAGATCAATGCCACAGAGAAGCCTCTGTCACCACACTTTTGACAAATAGTCACCTGCAACAACAAAAATACACAGCAATTGGAGCATGCTTATCATATATCTATGAAATAATCATTATACATCTATGGATAAGTAACAAATTTTAAATATGTACATATACATTCCAATGCCCCAAACCCACTCCAATGACTGCATCATTACAACCTGAATTTATTCCCTTGTGAAATATAAGCAAACCTAAAATCAAGTTCCTTGCCAAAGGAACATCCTAATATTTAGATCAAGAGATAAGATCCCCTCCCATTTAAAAATCCTTCGATTCCCCCCAATTTTAGTCAGATATGAGAAATGTGGCATTTATTTGATTGTGTGATTACGTGGGGATTTTTTTTAAGACCATTGGATTTTTAAATGCCATGTTTCATTGTCTGACCTAGATTACATCAAGGAGTCCTTGGCAACCCTCATGAGGGATCAAGGAGTACAAAGACCAGAGGTACTTGCTGCTTCCCAAGAGGAATATGCACTTGGTTTCCCAAAACCGATTTAGGTAGACTTTCCAAGATTCAAAGGCAAAGACCCCTCATGTTAGATCAACAGAGCAAATCAATTTTTCAAGTTTGACAACACTTCAAACCATCAATAGGTCCAAATAGCTTCCTTCCACATGGAAGAGGAGGCACTAAAATTGGTATCAAGATGGGGAGGAGTCCAGATTATTTGCAACTTGGGAAGCTTTCATTAGAGCCTTACACTTTCGTTTTAGGACAACAGCCCATGACGACCCAGTGGAGGCACTTGCACAATTAAAGCAAACCTTGACATTGCCACATTAGAAAGCTCAATTCAAAGCTCTCTCCAACAGCATCAAGGGTCTTTCAAGGAGACACAAGCTAAGTTACTTCTAACTAGCTTGCAAGATGAAATTTGACTTCTGGTAAGGATGTTGAACCCCCATTCATCTCAATGCCACATTTGGTCTCAAAAAATTCAAGAGAAGTACATGTTGGCCATCAAGAAAAGATTTAAAGCCACACAAGAAATCAGAAGGCCTTCCATTCTTGGAGAACCTACCAAGAATGACATCAAGGTGGACCCGAAAACGAAGATGCCCTTGCAAAGAATCTCTCAAGTGCAAATGGAGGAGATACAATGGAAGGGGATATGCTATAATTGGGACAACAAATGGCATGTCGAGCATGAAGGTAAAACACGCAAACTCTTCTTGATGGATGTTCAATCCACTTTAAAGGAGAAAGATGAGAGTTTTACGTAGGAAGTTACGAAGAGAGTGGTTGCCCCTCAAGAAGAGCGAAGTGAGAAATTATTAGAGATTTCTCTCTACGCTTTAATCAGAAATACAAGTCTTCACCAGAAATTTTTGGAGTGAGTAGTCTGAACTCCAAGGAACCCAATTGGCCATGTCAACCACCTACAACCCACATATGAATGGCCAAAGAAAAATCGTGAATAAAAGTCTTATGCATTACTTATGACCTTATGCTTGTGAAAGACCAAAAATATGGTTGGAGTGGCTGCCCTTAGCCACATATTGGTACAACACCTATTACCCCACCACCACAAAGATGACACCATTCAAAGCATTGTATAAGGTTCCACCCCCAAGGCTCATGGACTATATTTTGGGCACTAAAAAGGTAAAAGAGCAGGAGGATCATTTGAAAACTCAAAATCAAATCTTCGCTACCTTAAAGCATAATCTCACAGTAGCTCAAAAGAAGATGAAGTCCCAAGCCTACAAGGAGCGAACTGAGAAGGAATTTGAATTAGGGGATTCAGACCTTTTGAGTTGCAATCGTACATCCAAAAATCTATGGGCCTTTGCAACCATTTGAAGTTATCTGCTCGATTCTTTGGACCTTTCAAAATCATCCAAAGGATGGGCTTACAAATTGGAACTGCCTCAAGATTCTCATATTCATCCTACACCGAAGTATGCAAGCGCAAGCTTGGGAAAAACATTGCCCCTTCACCCATTTACCTCCTATTGATCAAGATGGTGAGTTTTCCCCAAAACCCAAGAGAGATTTGCAACAAAGGAGTAAGAAGTTGCGGAATCGATCTATCACCATAGTATGTGTCAAGTGGCAAGGCCTCCAAAAAGAAGCTACTTGGGAAGTTCTCCACCAGATGCAGCAAAGGTTCCCTCACCTCGTGGGCATGGTGTTCTAAAGGAAAGGGAATTGTGCCAAAACAAGTTGGTGGGGACACCCTAGAGTGCAACTGCCGATTGACAATTCCTTTTGCATCATAAGTGTCGAAATCAGCACTGGCTTGCTCAATGGGGCCCATTTTTCAAGGGAAACTTCATCCAGCTAGCATGCACATGTCAGCACCTTGAGTGGTCAAGTTAGAGCTCAGATTAAAGCTAATTCAAGTGTTAAATTTAATTGAGCACATTTGTAAAATTTAATTAGAGAGATAATTCTAGCACATACATGAATTAGTAGATAATCCTACTCTGTAAAAGTCAGTTTATGGGCTCTCTTTTTTATATAGGTAGTCTATGGGCTCATTTAACACATGTTAAAATATAATTACACATCTTTGGCACATGCTAGAAATGCCCAACCAATCGCAATTGAGTTTGGCAATGTATATAAGCTCCCATGTAAGACTTAGTGAAGCATTTTGTGCTCTCTCTTATTCTCTCTCTCCCAAATTCAATGTTTTCTCCTTTCTTGGAGGTTGGACTCCCTCAAACAGATCCACCATTATCAGATCCACTTATACCTGAAACCCTAGATTGAAACCCTATCAACCCTAACTCACAAACTCATAACACTTATCCTAATTTAACCTAGACCTAAATAGACTTTTGATCCTTTCGATCTGATGGTATCTGTTAAGGTGGGACAAAAAGGTTGTTAAAATTGTTGAAGAGGTAGTAGCTGAGTATTCTATTTCTTGTAAATTTTTAAGCACAAAAGATGGCTTTGAATGGGCTTACTTAGGAGTTAATAAATGCAACTAGAAGGTAGCTCTAGGAGGAGCAAACATGAATTTATAGTTGGTGGAGCATACCCTAGTGCAATAGGGAGAGTATTAACATTTTCCGTTTACCAAGTGAAAGGAAGGGGGACCAAAAACAACGTAAGGTTTAAGATTTTTCTGCATTTATATTAAAACAAGCTATGCTGGATTTGCTTTTGAAAGGAGGTTCTTTTACTTGGTTGAATAATCACAATTCGCCTTCGTCCCAGTTAGATAAATTTTTGGTCTCACTTGATTGAGGAGTCTAGGACATGATTGTGGGGTACATGACAAAGTGATTTTTGGTGGTTTTGAGTGTGGTTCTGAGTTTTTCATAAGACATGAGGGATTTGAGGACACTCAATTTGATGTGATCAGATATCTCTAGGGCAGAACAAGACAGTTTCTTTAAGGGTTACACTATGCTAGATTTGATGGAGCTTCGCTGTAGTGTCCCAAGCTGCAGGTTAGGCTAGTCGAGGACCATTTCCCCTTGTACGCATAGGAAAAGTGGATGGAAGCAAATAAGAGATAATTCTGCTTAGAGTGGCCTGCCTATTACGGGCGAGTGGGAGGATGTTGGCATTTGGGCTTTGGACAAGCTCATGTGGGCAACCAATTTAGGAGAAACCTAGTCCTAGGGTTTTAGGTTGCAGTATTCAAGAGTACTATTCTGGAAAAACACCAACACACTAACAACGAGACAGTGAGGCACACATCTATTCACTAAAAAAAAAAAAACCCTAGTCGTCATCCTCTCTCTCATCCTTAGGATCTCTCTTGCCCTTGGGTTCTATCACCAAACCCTAGGACTTGGCATGGGACTATAGACAAACTGCATTGCAGTTTCTGCATATCAACAAGCAAAGGAGGCACATGGAGATCATTGCAGGGTCTTGAAGCAGACTTGGGAAGCAGCTTGGTTATTGAATTCCACTGTACAAGGTCCTTTTAGGTTTTTTTTTTTTGTGAAACCAAAAGGTTTGCACTAAACTCATGTGTTTTTTTTTTTTTTTTTTTAATCAATGAGAACATGAGTTTGATGTTTTCCTTCAATGAAAAATTTCAAGCAAACAAAGACATAACAAGTGTCTGTATTGGAACATCTTATCTAGCTTTTTGCTGAAAATTGTTTGCTGAAAGTGTGGTAAAGTATACTTAATACTTCAGAAAAATGAGAAAAAGTGAAGTTATAAAAAATTATACATAAAAACTAAAAGTTAACCAAAAAAAAAAAAAAAAAACTTATAATCTCAAGCCAAATGGACACCAAGTCTGAAATTTAGAGAGAACAAAAAAATCAAAATCCATATTTCATAGATGCACCAGCAAAAGTTGCATTAATTGTAGGGGATATTACACAAAGTAATGATAGAAGAACACTGTTTATACAAAAGACAAACAGAAAATAGATAACTTAAAGGCACAATATCGTTTTTCTTAGACAATATTTGCCCCTACACTATTGTTGCTAAAGGGTTATCACAAACTTGTCCTTAGGATACAACCAAATTGTTGGGTTCTACAGATAGCAATTCTGAAGAATGACTACAAGATTTCTTATGTTTCTTTGTAACTTACTATTTTGGGGAGATGATTTTTTTTTTAAGTGAACATAAACCTCTATTTATACCTATAGGGGTTATATTTCACCAAAAGGCACGTATGGAGAGTTAAAATATTTCATAAAACCATTTACAATACTTGAAACATTTTCAAACGTTCAAATAGTTACCGAAAATTCTACGGAAAATTCAATTTTACGAGTCTCGATCAATCGAGAGTTCCTTTTTATCGATCGAATGCTCTTTTCGATCGACCGAACAGGAATCCAGCATCGATACTCCAGAAAAATTTTACTCATCAATTCGATCGATCGAGGAAAGACTTCAATTGATCGAAAATACTGAATTTTGAATTTCACTTAGAAAATTCCAGAACTTGAATTTTCATTTTATAAACTTTATAAAACAATATTCTCCAAACTCAAATATCATTATTACAACCTATATATACAACATTAATGACTTCATAGAGACTAGTGACGATAACGATGCAGCAAAAGTTCTCTAATTGACATGCCTATGTTGAAGCTCTGCCACAAAGCCCCAAATATAAAAACACAAGATAAAGAAGGTTTGCAGGTAAAGTAAGTTTCTTATGCAATACTGAGAACAAGTACAGGACATGCTTAAGAAAATAAAAAAAGAAAAATATTTGCTTTGAGAATGGCACATGTTTTCTGCTGCACATACAACACATGTAAAGGCATAGAATCTGAAACTGCCAAACATAACAAACTATCAATGTTAATTATTTCTAATAAACCCATTACAAAACAAAAAGAAAGAAAGGGAAAAATCAAATCAGACGTTATAAAAAATAAATAAATAAATAAACACTAAGTAACTAACCATAGTGGAGAGAATGAGAAGGGACCACCATAAAATCCGGGAATATTCTCGGGAAAGTGACAAAGCTAAGCAGCAGCGACAGAGCGATGGGAAGAGATATTTTTAAGGTCGCGGAAATAGATGCTTCACCATATGTCGAAATCTCTCAGAGGACAGAACAGAAACCCTAAGAGAGAGAAATAAAGAAAATTACACTACTAGAGATATGGGAGTTGAGGCGCGTAGGGGGCCGAATCCATAGGGGCCGGGGATACTTGAAAATGGATAGTGATGGATCTGAGTTGGACTGCTGTTCGAGTATTTTACGGGAGCGTGGAGGCGCGTAAGGACTGAGCGTGGGATTTTATTCATGTCATTGCCGCCAAACTACAGGGTTTAATTAACTTCTTTTTATTTTGTTTAAGTGAAGTATATTGCTGTATGTTGCAGGCATTAATGTTTTTGGAAAAACTGTTCATTTTTCAAAAAGCTTTTTTTAGAAAATTGTATCATTTTTCAATGTTTAGTAACGATCTTGAAAACGAGTTTGAGAATGTTTTTTGGTATTTGGTATGCAATTATTTTAAAATACTTCTTGTATAATTTAAAACATGTATATTATATAAACTAATATAATCATTATAAATAAAAAACTAAGAATGAATTTAGTTTTCATACTAAAATTTTGATAATAGATACAATCAAAATTAATTACTTGTCAAATTTTCATAATCTCTACCACTCGTCTTGCTTATATATATAGACAGTAACGTACGTACACACACACATATCAATAAGTATAAATAACAATAATTATTAATTGTCTACTCTTTTTGTTGGTATACTAATTGTCTATTATGGTCAACCACAAGTCTTCAATATTACTCTAAATTATGTATTTACATAATGTATTGTATAATATATCATCACTACATAGTATCTGCCAACAAAAAAAAAATATTTGCCAACAAATGCAATTCTCCTAAACAATTATCATTTATTATATAACAATATTATTAGTTCAGAGTAAAGATTGTCCCATATAAAAGCAATTTAGAGCAATTTAGGTACTATGTTTGAAATTTTCATCTTTTACTTCATTAATTCTTTCTTCTTTTTATTTTTTATTTTTTTGCACTTTATGTACGAAAAAGAAGTAACTTCTGCCTGAAATCTATCAAATAGAAAATTTCTTAGAGAAAAAAGAAAATCGAGCTTGAAATTCAAAGCAAAGAGTTGGGATTTTGGTAGAGAATAATGAAATAATTACCGCTACAAATTTGTTCTCCTTTGCAAATCGGAGCTATTGATCGATCAATGAAGGAAAAAAAAAATCTAATCAGAGAATTGTGTTACAGAGGGGAAGAGAAACATGGAGAAAAGAGAGAAGATAGACAGTTAGAGAGAGAGATCTATGGGAAGATGAGAAATCAGAGTTAGTGACAATGAGGGTGTGAGGAGAGAAAAAGCGAAGTGAAGAGAGAAAAAGTGAGAAAACTTACCATGAGAGAGAGAAGGTGCCAAAAAATTATGTTTCCCACGGCTATAAACGAAGATAATATTTATAGGAGATGCAACGTGTGTGAGAGAGATTGTTTTCCAAAAAATTTTTTGGAAAACAACCTATAGAAAATAAACCTTATTTTTATTAGGATTTTCCGTTGATCAAAGATAATTTTCTATAATGACCAGGTTTTTTTTGTGCTACCAAACACTAAAAAATGTGGAAAACTATCTTTAAAGAATGTTTTTTGTTTTGTTTTTTTTTTTCAAAACTTAAAAAGCTTCCCAAGAGTTTGTTTCTTTGTTTATCTGGTTGGTTTCACAGAAAACATATTTTGAAAATTGACTTTTTTTTTTTTTAGAATTGCTTGAGTGGTTGGTAGCCTGTTTGGTAAGGTAGTTCAAACAATTGTAAGCTCCAATACAAACAACGCGTTTGGTAAATGATTGAATGTTTGAGTTACGTTTCTCATTTTAGGATATTTGAATACCAAATTTAGAGAACTCCTCCTGCTGGTTTTCAATTTTAAAATAACATTGCTCAAAAGCACTTTTGTAAATATTTAGAAAAGTGTGGGACCCACTTGATAAGACTTAACATAACTCTCTCTCTCTCTCTCTCAAGTACACACCTTATCTTTTTCTTTCTTTTTCTCCCTTCTCTTTCACATTCCTTCTCTCTTCATTTTCAGATTTCTTCATCTCTCTCTTCACCTCCACTAATTGTACATATCATAAAGTTACCACTTTGAAAAAAAAATACATACCATACTAAACGCACAATTATATTTTTTCACATTTTAAAATATGTTGATTGAAACATGATACCAAACATATTTTTTTGCATTATGAGTACTTTAAAGTTTAAAGTTAAATACGTATTTTTACAACATTTTTTAAATCACAATTTTTACATCATTTTGAACAAACAGTACTTGAAAGCTACTATCAAATGGGCCCTTGACATCACTAGTCAACTTTTTGCTTAATTTTTTTTTTTTTTTGAAAACATGCTAAAATATTCTTGTATAATAAAAAAGTAAAATTAAAAAAAAAAATTGTACATAACAACTAAAAGTTAAACTTATAAAGACAAGTAAACTAACACTAACGTTACTGTTGACTTGCATGCATTGTCAAAAGGTAAGGAACAACCACTTCCGACATACAAGCCAAAAATTGGATTTCTCTTTGTAGTTGAAATGGATGATTCCATTGGCAATAAATGTTTGCCATTATCTTTGAGCAAGGAAGTTTCATACTTAAACTATTTCCAATTCAATTGAACCTCTAGTTATAAATAGAGGTGGAAGAGAGATAGATGTGGGCAACTAAGTGCAAGTTTGATTTGGCTTTTAAGGAGAAAAAAAAAACATAGGTGCATTTTCATAATTTTTTGCGTTTGGTAAGGATTTTGGATGCTTTTTTGACCTAAAAATGTGAAAAATTGTTAGAAATAAAGTCTAATTGGAATGTGTAACGTTTGGGCAATGAAAAAGTTATTTGGGATGTGTAAAGCCTATAGGGGAGATGTATATCCATAATTATACTCATTATTACAACCTTATCCCATAAACTCTACAAGCATTCTAAGGTCCTATATATATATGTGGGATTGCTTTACTGTTATTGTACACATCTAAGAGATATCAAAAGAATTGTGGATGACCACTTGAATACAAGAGTTTATCAATATATATTTCTTGTTTTCTTCTTACTTTGTTTTATCTATTTCTATCATTTCACAACAAAAAATCACAATTTTGCATTTGACTCTCAAAGGAACAATGCAAAAATGCAACAAAAACCCAATGGCTACCGTTGGAAACTTTATATAATTTTACCCTTTTTCCCTAAGAACACAACACAACCCATCCTTAGAAAATCAACACAACACAACTCATACTCAGAATACAACCCATTCTTAGAAAATCAGTGTTGCTGGTGACCAAACTCACCTTGTTGGACTCGCCACACCTCATGCTTTGTCGGAATTGTCTAAATCTCACTGACTTTAACCTAGTCGAACTGGTCTTGCACCTCAACCTTGTCGGATTCTTCTTAATCTTGCCACCTCACTATTGCTACCTAAAACCTTGTTGGCATCTTTGCCTCTCTCGCACTTGAATGCTCTCCTTTGACAGAGAGAGAATTCTCAAAAGTTCTCACTTCTCACTCCAAATGGAGAAAGCTAAGTATTTTTTGTTTATTAATTATAATACACACACACTAATTGCATTGGGTCCAAATATGATTCAATTGACTTTCCTACAATAGATTTGTTAATCGAAAGAAGCTTTGCTAAAGCTAGATACCACAAGAGTTTGGGGTGAGCATCCTTGGGAGAAGATGCTCGAAAGGGTCAAAGAGTACCTGAAAGGGTTCCTCGGAAGAGTATATACATGAGATGGTTCCTTGGAAGAGTAATGGAACACCTGAGACAGTTCCTCGAGAGAGTAAAGGAACCCAGGATGGTTACACGAGAGTGTCTCTGAGAGGGTTCCTTGAAAGTGTCCCTAAGAGGGTTCCTTGGAAGAGCAGTGAAGTACTTGAGGTAGTTCCTCAAGAGAGTAGTGGAGTACTTGAGATGGTTCCTCGAGAGTGTCCATGAGATAGTTCCTCGAAAGAGTAATGGAACACCTGAGATAGTTCCTCAAGAGTGTCCCTAAGAGGGCTCTTTGGAAGAGTGTGGAGCACCTGAAAGGGTTCCTTGAGAATACCTGTGAGGGTTCCTCGGGAGAGTAACAGAGCACTTAAAATGGTTTCTCGGGTAAGTGTGGGGTGTCCCTAAGAGGATTCCCCAAAAGTGTCCCTGAACTGGTAAGATCCTTTGGAGAATCAAAGAGAGAAAGATAGGGAGAGAGAGTGAGAGCAAACTAGCCCCTTTTCCAAATGCTTTCTCTCCCTTTTATAGAGAAAAGTGTGTTGTAGATGCTCATGGTAATATGTGGCGATGGGTGAATAGAGAATGTGTGGTTGCATTCATTTTTTGAAAAATAGGACCCCCACACTAGTATTTATAAAATATACATGATAATCATTTATAATTAAAAAAAAAAAAAAAAAAAAAAAAAAAAAAAAAAAAAAACCAGAACGCAAATTATTTCACAACTTTTTGCTACAATTATGATAAGGGTTGGAGGGAGGGGATCTTGGATTTTCAAAAATCCTTTCTCCCTCTTGTATTTTTGGTAAAAATAAATAATTTTGGACATAAATTTCATTAATGGTCCCCTAGATTTTTACCAAAAAACATGTAATGCTTTTATATTGTTGACTAATGTATTTTTCATTCCCTCTAATTACTCTTATGTCATACATAGCTCATTAAATTAAAGTGTATTTAATGTATACCACACATGATTGAATTATATTTTATTTTTATTAAATTTACTTGAATATTTTTAGACATGTCAAGGCTTACCCTTTTTTTTTTACAAAAATATAAATATTTATTTTATGTAAATATTTTTGTTTACGTAAGAAAATATCATATGTTAAATCAAAATTAAACATTTCATGTATAAGCAATAATATATATATATATATATATATATGTATGTATGTGTGTGTGTGTGTGTTATTCTTTGAATTTAATTATATATATAGCTTGGCACCCCTAAAAAAAAAAATTCTAGCTCCACCACTAACTGTGATGCGACAAAGTGTGAGCGATAAAAAAATATAGTAAGTCTATGTGTAAGTGATAGATAACCAATCATAATCTGTCACGTCAGAGTTGTAATAAAAAAGTCGTGAAATAATTTATAGTCTTAGAACCACTTTTATAATAATGTATACTATTCATTAATAGTAATAAAAAAAAACCAATTATTGAAATACGAATTATCATTATTAGTATAAAAAACAATTATCCTTATGATTAATTTTTTTAATAAAATTATTATTATTGATAAGAAGGTGAAACCATCTTATATATATATGTTTTGTCCATTATAGTAATTTACACCTCAATTTCATAAGTTTCAGCTAAACATTTAGTTTTTTCAAAAAAACATTTTTTAACGGCTTTTATCAAATATTTAAATTTATAAAATAAAGAATAAATAAATAAAAATCCAATTTTATATCATACTTTTTAAAATCACAAATTTTTCAAAATGAATAATATCAAAAAATTAACCAAACTCACCCTTAAGTGGAGAAATTATATAGTCATCTGGTAGACCACGTTACTTGTCTACCACGTTACTTGTCCACCATTCCACTAAAAGACTTCCACTTGTTTAAAATTGCTGAGTCAGTAATCAGTTTCTGTTAAAAAAAATTTCTATCTCAGAAATTTTAAACAGGTGTGAGTTTTTTGGTGAAATGGTGGACCACGTCACTTGTCCACCACCTTTAAGTGAGATAGGAAAGCAAAGGCACGAACATTGTTGTTTTCTTCATTTATCCCCTATGTTAGTTTTTCTTGTTTATTCTCCTTTAATCCTTTTGTTTTACCACCACCGCACAATGAAGTTAGTTCTTTATTCCAAGATAACATAATGATCTAAAAAGACCCCACTGAAATAATGCTTGATGGCTTTTTTTTTTTTTTTTTTTTTTAATTGTAGTATTATATTTTTGAAAATGAGAAATCATATTCAATAGTTTTCTATTTTATAATTGTGTGAAATTGTATACTATATATATATTAGGAATATGAAATAATTGTTGTAATCCCTTTAGTTAGATAGTTAGTTAGTTGGTTGAGATTAGGATTAGGATGAGTTAGTTAGGGGTTGTTTGGATTTCTTGATTTCCATCACCCATCACCCATAACCCAAAATCAATGGACCCCACATGCCAATGCTTGTTTGGATGTCCTAACTCAGTGATATATCCATCACTCAATTCTCTAGATTTTGAGTGATGAGAGTGAATTTGGAATCAAGTTTTTGGAGTTTCTGAAAACAGAGACATGAGTAACGATGGCATTTTGTGTAATTTTTAGCAAGTATTGGGGCCCACGGTCAGACAATGTCACCTCAGTTTTCAAACTCCATGTGCCAACACTGTGCTACCAATGGCTCTAATGACCCAATTAAACAAAACACCTACCACAGTTATCAATGGTAGGTCAGATAGTGGGGCCCTCGCTTTGGGGTTTTTGTAATTGAAAACCATGACTGGGTTAAAGGTGCCAAACAAGGGTAGGTGATTTTTGGGATATTTTGAGTGATGGGAAATGAGTGAAAAGTGATGATATTTGAGTAATGAGTGAGGAGTTATAGATTTTTGGGATCCAAACAACCCCTTAGGATTTGAGCACATGTAGCTTATTTAACACATGACTTAATTCATAGAGTACATGTTGAATTAACTCGCCAATTATCTTGAGCCATGTGGGCAAATGACATTAGAGCTAATCTCTATAAATACATGATTGTAATTCAACATTAGATATCAATTGAAGAATAACCAATTTTTTAGTGCATTAGTGCATCTCTCTCTCTCTCTCTCTCTTTCTTAATCTATCTATTTCTATATAGAGGGTGACTACCTCAAATTAAATCAATTTCCCTACAATTCATACTCATCCCTATTAAGAACCTTTAGGTTCCTAATAGTATATATTTAATTCATTAGAAAAAAGAATTTTTAATTCATTTGCTTTAACTTATCTTCAAACAAATTTCATTGAAGTACTAATATATTAATTCTGAACAACATAATAATCATATATACATAATAAAATGCCTAGAAAACCCCCCACAAAAAGAAAGGATATTTTAGAAAAATGTGACTAAAATATGATATTTTAGGATTCTATTCTAGTATCTTCACCAAACACTATGAATAAGAATCATTATTACACAACTTCTTACATTCATTGTAATACTAATTCCAATTACATTGTAATAACCATTACAGCATATCAAACGTGCCGATGCCATAGTTTGATTCACCACTACCACCAAACTTCAATTACCAGCAACCCAATAGTCCAACACCACCACTTAAACCATATTCACCCCCATAGAACACAAACAAACTCAAATCCATTACCACCACTCAAAATAAATTCTTCTCCAACGACTATGATCTCGCTTGGGCTAGCTCCTCCAACAGCTACAATCTCACCACATCGCTACACAAGGCAAACCCAAATTCATCTCTTGTAGTTGATCTCCAACAATAGTTTGAAGACACTCTCACAAACCCAAATCTCAGTATTGTTTATACAGTAAGCTATAAAGGAATGCCCAAATATATAGATTGTACATTTGACCTATGGAGACCTTTGATTAGACTAGGGATGAAACTAGGTGAAGACTAAGGACAAGTTTGGCTACAAACTTGGTTGTAGTTAATAGGAGTAGTTATAACTCCATTTAATATTTTTTTTATTAGATATGAATTTTGATAAATCCACAATTGGATTAAATTTTCAATTATATCCTGCATAATTGCAAAATTTTCAAATGAGCAAAGATCAATAGTTATATCATCAATAAAATATTAAAATTTCAATTATTTGTAGTCTAAAATTTTACATAAAAAATAAGTTTATGGATCGAATAGTAAATAATATTCGACTGGTATGAAATTTGACATGTGTTTTAAAATATAAAAAACATGTAATTTAACGATTAGATTTTCAAAATATGTAATTATGTTTTTTTTTTTTAGTGAGAGTTGTAACCAAACTTTGTTCTAATGAAAATATGTTTTGATTGTGCATGGCCACTATTTATATATACATAGAGCGATGTTAGTAACTATTACAAATTGATGGGTCACCACTCATCAATTACAAAAAAGTAATTAAAATATTTATTTATTATGTATTGAAATGGCGTTAATTACAATGATTTCTATGTTAATTTCTAACGTTTTTATATTTATTTTATTTTTGGTAATAGCTGTAACATTTTCTATATAAATATATACCATTTTTTTTCTTGTTTTTGTTTGCTCTTCCCCACACTCACCTATATATTCTTCGTAATTTTTGGCTCAATAGAATTTTAAGATAAGAAAATGTTGAAACGTTTGAGTATGTATATAATACTATATGTATGTGTATTCGAATTGTAATTGAATCAACATAATTACTCAATTAGGATCAAATCCTGTAATTGATTAATTTGGAGATTTTTATTTTTGATTTGGCCATTAAAATGGATATAGCTACAAACTTTAGTACATAATAAATCATAGATTGTGGGTTCCAATTAGCTTAATTGATAAAGTCTCTAATGGTTGTATAAGAAATCTGAGGTTCAATCCTCGCCTATACCAAAAATTGATTGATGTCCTGCTCTGATAATAAAGAGCTATTATTAGGAACAAATGCTGTGGGGCCCAATAATTTGTGGCCCTGGCCCATTTATTCACTGGGGCCCAAGGCCCGAGCCGAGGAAGGTTATAGCCTAGGCTCGGTAATACAAGTACAAAATATATAGGTCAATAGAGAAAGATACGCTGGAAAGTATAAACGACCAGGGAAAGCTGCCCTTACTGCCATTCAATACTCTGCACCTGACAGAGTCATACTCTCCAGCTTTTACAACCACCCCCAACCACTCTGGATATGGGCTGATGGGACAAGTATCAGTCTTGGAAAAGTCGATCCTACACGTGGACGAAAGATAAGGAACACATGCTAGTATAAAAGGAAAAGTAAGCAATCCAAAGCAGGGGCTGGGAAAAATGGCCAAAAACCAGAGCCTCCCAACCCGCCTTCAGGAGAAAGACTCCTAGGGCGAACACTCTTTAATTATGTATGACCACCACGGAAAACCACCGTCTTGTGACTGAGGCCTAGCCTTTCAAACCCACGCTCTACAAATGATATTGTTTGGGCCTTTTTACGTGCGAACCCAACACTGTTACGGGTCGTTACAAATCGTGTCCTTACAAATGCCATAAATTAAAACTCTCTCAAAAAAAAAAAAAATCATAGATCATTTTGTGATTTAAAATAACCTGGATTTCCCTTTTTTTAGAATAAGTTGTAATGTATTACGAAACAATTATTTTGTACTTCTCTTTTGTCAATAATTTGTTAACATTAAATATATTCTAGTTTGAATTTCAATAAAACAAAATGTTTATAATTTGACCCCCATAGTTTAAATCCTGGCTTTATCCATCGTTGAGACAAAAATCAAGAACACATTAATTACCCATGATTTTAGCTCAATCAAGGATTTTACATGTGCTAAATATGCTATATAGTATATAATAACATAATCAGTGCAATTAGGGAACAGGCCTGAGTCAGGCCCGGCTTAAAAATCATCTACTAAACAGCAACCAAAGAAATGAAGTCCAGAAACACCATGGCTATATTTGAGGGCAGCACATACTGCAAGGTGTCATAGACAGCTATAGATAACCCACGAACTAGGAGTCAATGCAGCCATAATCTTACAATTTATAAGACTCAGAAGTTAGAACTAAGGTATCCTACTACATATTCATGTTGTTTATGCTGAAAATTAATGAGAATACTTTATATGTGCGCGTAAGTCAATATGAAAAGAGAGTGCAAGTACAAATCTCTAGAAAAAAAAAGGAACACCTTGTGTGTATGATCAGCATATACATGGGACTAACATTGTTCCTACTGCCTATTATTTTTTCTAGGACAGAACTGTCTTAATAAGAAATCAATTATGGGAAGCCTATCAAAATGGAGCATAAATGATTTTGATAATGTAGAAGCCTCCGCCTAACTGAATGGCATTTATTTCTCCCAATTGATTAAATGTCAAAGGAAACACCACACCTTGAGTCTTGAATGAGGTTTATTGAAAAGTTGAGATTTCCCCAAGTTAAAATTATTGATTCTACAGCATTGGTTTCTGCTGCAAGATACCGCACGTGCTTACTTCAAGGTGCAAGAGTTCCTGAGGGAGTAAGAGAGCTCTATCAAGAAAGTTGAGTCTGAGGCAATCGTATACTGTAGCATATCAATAGTGGGGAGGTTGAATAACACTCAGATTAGCACAAAGGAAATATTTTATGCTGCAGAAGCTCATTGATGCTGCTGTAGAAGGTGAATAGCTGCTCAAGACTTCAAGTAATAGCATACTTTGAAAACTCGACTGGAATTTTGAAACGCAACTGCACAAGCAATCAAAATTTTATTGATCAAATAAGTGAATAACATGCCAACAGTGTATAATCTGTTTAACGCAGTCTGCTCTTCAAATTGATATGCAAGTTTGTGCAGACCAATTGTTCTCAAAATCCAAGATGATCACAAAAGTACCATTAATGAATTATATTACCAAAGACAATCAGCTTTTAGGTTTTGTGACAACAATTTAACTTCAATTCTGATGTTTTTATGAAGTATGACCTTCACCTACAAACTTTTTAAAAGTATGTAATCTGCATAAGGCAGTCTGCTCTACAATTTATTTAATTATATGCAATCATGTGCAGACCAATTGTTCTAAAAATCTGAGGCGATCACAAAAATACCACGAATGAATTAGATCACCTGAGACATTCAGCTTTTAGGTCTTGTGACAACAAATTTAACTTCAGCCTACAATTGCTAAATCCCTTAGGCTACTTGGATGCTACATGTAAATAGGAACTTCGTCCCATCTTCTCCAAAGCATCTGAAATCACAAAGTCACCACCTACGATGGACTAGTTGCTGAAAACAGAGAAATCAACAAAGAATACGGAAGGAAGTTTTACAAATGCGAAGTAAGCTAAACCTATCACGATAATCACAAAGAAAAGAAAAGAAAAGAAAGGAAATGGGGTCATAAAAAATCATAATAAGAACACAATAGAGATAGCTTTCAGTTCTCTTTGATATCTAAGCATACACAATAATCCAAATGGGTTTTCTAAAAAATATCTAATGAGCCATTGACTCAAATCTGGAATGTACTGACTAAAGAATTCCTCAGGATTAAAACAAGCTCCAAGCTTGTATGTACCAACAACAAAATCATACGCTTAAATTTTTGGTCACATGGCATTTTTATAAGCTAGTCCTAGCTAAAATGGCTCCTAGGGGTCATCCATGGTAGATCATCAAGGCTGGGACGATCTCCAGCTGAAGCATCCTCAGGAAAAACAGGTCTAATCCTAATTCTTGGTTTACACGCTGGTAACAATGGAAGTGGTGCTTCACCTCTAAGAATCCTTGCAACTTCCTTCACTGGTGGCCTCTTCTCATGGTCTGGGTGCACACAGGAAAGTCCCACCATTAGCATTCTCTCCATCTCCACCACATTAAACTTCTTCATCAACCTCGGATCAGCAGCCTCAATTAGTTTCCCTTTTTCCCACATGTTCCAAACCCAATCAACAACCAGTGCTCCATCATCATCAACAGGCTTTCTTCCTGTTGCCACCTCTAACACCACAACACCAAAGCTGTAAACATCAATTTTCTTAGTCAGGACCCCAGAATAGACATACTCAGGAGCGAGATATCCCATAGTACCTGCAGGCATAGTTGCATCCCTTGTATTAGAACTATGCTCATAGACTTCTGCTAAACCAAAATCTCCAAGTTTGGCATTGAAATCTGCATCAAGCATTATGTTGCAAGACTTGACATCTCTATGAATAATTTGCCTCTCACATTCCTCATGAAGATAAGTCAGAGCAGATGCAACACCCAGAACTATGTTAAGTCTTTGCTGCCAAGAAAGGATAATCATTGAACTCGAATGATTGTGCAAAACTTTGTTGAGGCTTCCATGGGGTAAGTACTCATAAACGAGGAGAAGTTCACTTCCCTCACAGCACCATCCTTGAAGCTGAACCAAATTCTTGTGCCTTAAGCAACCCACCATTGTTGCAAATTCATTGGTGAAAGGATTGCGTACAGATTCAATCCCATTGGCCCTCTCAAACCTTTTAACAGCCACCTCTCCCCCGGATGGAAGGGATCCTTTATAAACCTTAGCCGATGCCCCTTCCCCAACAATTCTGTTTCGATTAAACCCCATTGTAGCTGCTTTTATCTCAGCAAGTGACAACTTTGCTGGTAATCTATTCGTTTGGACTCTACAAGTTAGACCTTCTTTGCTTCTGATATTATTTCTCCTCCTCTTTATAGAGAAGAAACAGATGACAGCGACAATTGCAACTAGGGAGACAACAAATGCAGCTAATCCTCCCAATCCAAAGGCTAGCTCTTCTAGCTTCTTTCTTCTTGCATGATCATCAATAAGGCTGCTTTCACTTACCATGCTTGGTTCCTCTGTAAAGCACATGAAACAGTCCCCCTCTTCAACTGCATCCATTGGAATCACTGAGGGGAGAAACCCGAAAGTTTTGAATTGCCAATGATCAACAACATGAATTGAAGAGCCCTGGCCATTAGAAGCAGAGAATCCAACATGCATGAACTCCTTGAATTGGTTGGAGAGGTCAATCTGTGTAACAAGAATAGGACTTGGAGGCCTAATCTGTGAGTAGTCGAGCCACACCCGGATCATTTTCATGTCATCTCTGTACTCAATCCAAGCTGTAATCTGCCTCCCACTTTTCAAATCAATCCCCCTCGAAACCACATCAACCGAGCTGAGAGAGATAATGGTGTTGACATCGATACCAACATGATTTCCATTCATGTCACCAAGTGAAGGATCATAACTTGTATCGAACTCCACTGCAAAAAAAGAGTCTTGCTCATCTGAGTCCTGCTCTGTCTCTGGAAGACCCATATAGCCGCGAGAGGGACTGAAAGATTTGGCATTGTCTGTTATCAGAAAGGCAATCCCATCTCCAGAGGGACAGAATGGAGAAGGCATGATGGAGAAGGAGAAGTGGCATGAGAAAGAAGCGGTTGCGTTGGTTTCTGAATCAAGAAAGCGAATTGGGTACACATAGAAAGCTCTTCCAACACCAATATGAGTATCAGAAGAAGAAGAAGAAGAAGAGAGACAACTGATTTCTTGGGTGAGACTAATGGCATTGTTTCTGAAGTAGGCATCGCCAAAGAGAGTGACATTCTTGGTAGGCAAGAAAGGGGTAGAAAGTGAGAGAAAATTGAAGTTAAAGAAGAGAAAGAAATGGACCCAGAAGAGTAAAAGAGAAGACGAACGCATTCTGGTGTAGTAAACAAGAAGGTGTTGTTGAATTCTGGGTAGAGATTACTAACGAGAGAAACAGAGAATAAAGCAGAGAAATACTGAGGGAGTTAGATTTTCTTGCCTGTTTGTTAACTTGATATTGCATATTTGATTGAGAGGCAGTCAGTCAGTCAGTGTTGCAACTCTTGGAAGTTCAACAATTTGTTTACATTTCTGAGGCAGAACGAGAGAATTGGGAGGGAAAACATACCGAATAGGTAAATCAAGAAAGAAAGAAAAAGTGATTGGGGAGGCCATAGGCATAGATAATACCCTCTGATTGGTATAGACAGTTAAGTCAATCATAGTTTTTGGATGGTCCTGATCAAGTTAAGAGAGAGATTTTGATGGTTATTCACTTATTCTAATGGGGGAAGTCAGTTTATTTGGTTCTAAGTTCTAGCTGGTAGCTAAGCAAATAAAGTATACTTAGGCACATAATTTCATAACCCTTTTTTTTTTCGTCACTTTTATATGGGATTACCGGACTATTGCTAAACAATCTATCATTGCAGTAACATACTTAAAAATAAAATATTAATTTACACCTTAATAAATTATGAAAATGGTGTACAGAAAAGGTATTTAGAGCACAAGGGATACATTATAAGGGATGAAACCCAACTTAATGACCGATGATAATATTGGGTGTGTAAGAGTGATATAAGAGACATATTGACTTTTTATAGAAAGTCGAGCCACTTTTTAATTTAAAGTACATATTTTTATTAGTTTTTATTATTTCTTAATATAGACGGAACATTTTTCAAGCCTCTTAGCAGGTACATAATAGCACTCATTAACAAAAGCCTTTTGTTAATTAATGCCCATTGACAAATGAGTTCTCCCACTTAAGCATTGTGTTATGTCGTAGGCAACTAGGCATTAGCTTTCACTTAAAAAAAGGGGTTGGGAGAGGGGAGAAATTATAAAGTTTTCCTGGTAGATGAGTGATGTGATCTACCATCCCAATAAAAGATTCCCACCTGTTTAAAATTGCTAAGTCAGAAAAAAAATTTTTAAACAGAAACTGATTACTGACTTAGTAATTTTAAACAAGTGGGAATTTTTTAGTGGAATGGTAGACAAGTGACGTAGTCCACCATGAAAACGGTATAATTTCTCGGGTGTGAGAATTAACATTATTGATATCATATTTTGTTGGTACTAACTTTGGAAGAAAATTCAGTTTTTTATTTTGGTCCAAGAAAACCTATAAAATCATGTTTTATTAAAGCGTTGCACTTGGAGGCCCAAAACTTCAGTGCTCGAAGCTCATCCATGTTGAATGAGCATCCAATCCAATCGAAGAATTTCGTGAATTGACAGTCAAATATTGAATTTTTATTGATTTCTGTTAACTCTAACCGAGCCCTAATGTCCCCCAAATCTGTCATTCGGAACCCTTTATTGCTTTCGTAATGTACGTGCCACCTTCTAGATTGACATTCCTTTTTGTAAGAAATTTGGCCACTTGCAGAAATCTACCATTGGTTGTATATGGTCTCCATTGTTATCTCTTTCTAGCAGTCTTAAAGCAGCAGAATGATTTTTCACCAGAAGGAATTGAATCTTGTACTCATACTATGGATCGTTTCAGGATAATTCTTTAATTTTGTTTGATTTGATCAAAAAATGAAAACAATTTCTTCTTGACCTCATAAAGCCAGGTAATATCCGGAAAAAATTACATCCAATTTGAACCTTTTTTTTTGGGTAAACCATATTGAGCTTTTCATGCACGAAATATCAGAACAAGTCATGCGAGTATGAAGTCCCAGTCCTTAACACTTCCCAAGCCATACAAATAAGTTTACCTAACAGATATCACATCCACAAGTCATTCATATTGCTCACACAAAGAATGCCTAGACCATCACTCCAGAAATAAACATATCATGCTACATGATGAACAATGTAGCATGATATTATAGAAAATGTTATCATAACAATTAAAAATAAATGCGGAACAAGTATTAGAGCTGCAGGTAGTTGTGTGCTCTGGATTGACATCACCTCATATTTAAACTCCATACTGAATAAGTGTGCAGTAATTTCAGATCTTCTGTCAAAAACACTATGGTGTTCATTATTTACTACAAAGCTGTACACATGCCTAACACCATCCCCCTCCCTCAAAAGTGAAAAATATGATAATTAGAAGAATGAGAAATAAACAAAACTATATCTGCAGTTTTGTACCAGCTGGTTAATACAGACTTCAATTCCCAAACCAAGCCTGTTACAGATATAGAAAAATCTTCTTCTCATCTCTTCGACTCAAGATAGAACTCAATCTCATATTAAAAATTAGGATAAATCTCCTATCAGAAAAAAATCTTGAATGTATTTCAAATATTCTTCTGTAATCTTTCTGTTATGCAGATCAAATGAAATGACTATATATACGATACAAAGCTCTCAAACAATTGTTAAGAGAGAGAGATTTTATTCCCAAAATAACTCTTTTCTGTTCTCATACTAAGAAATCCTTTCTATTTAAACAATATTATTCTTTATTACCAACATAAGTAGAGCACCTGACCTTACTTTCCATAGGAAAAGAACCCATAGTACTCATTCTCTAGGTTGTATGCTTTCTTACAAAAATAAGCAGAATGCTTGCAATACACAAAGAAGGTACAAATCACAATGAGTTTTCTTGTTTCTGGAGAGTAAAGAGGTACTTATTGTCCCTCTCTTGAAAGAGCAGAATCTTCTACAAGACAAGCACGTATAAACCATACACCTTTATTGTATATGAACCATGGAACTCCTAGAAATTACACATTTTCAAGGGCCAGAAACAAATTCAATGACTATTCTACTCTTTAAATGTAAATTCACATCAAACTAGAGTGTGTAGTGAGTACAGCTTCTCAATTCAATCATCACATATATTCTATTAGAACAAAGGATAAAAAAGAATCTCTAGTTCAATATATATCCAACTCTTAAAGACATTACCAGTACAAGATATCATTACGTAGAGCACATATCATCCCCAAATAGTTTTATGGGAAGATTTTAATGTGGTAAAGGAACGTACACAATCCAATCTCCAAGCTACACAAAATCATTTTCCAGTAGTGAATCCCAAACTACATATAACCTAAAGATCTCCATAATGTAGGTGCAAAATATCTTCAAAGAAAAAGCTGTTACTCCTCTAAACTACATAGAAATAGAAATCCCTTTGCCAAGATCCCCCCACCTCTGGAATCCTAGTCATCATAGCAGATACAATTACAGATAAAGGAAACAATCAGTTGTAGCTTCCACTAAAATTAGCTGTTAGAGGAGAATAAGAACCAACCACAGGAGATGGATCAAACCAGAATTAGGTAACATCGGGTTTACCATATATTATGTAAACAAACATCAATTTTTTTCTGTCATTCCTTTGACAAGTTAAATTTGTTTTAATTAGTCAAACTAACATGCCTCCAACTAGGAATCATAGTTTATTGAGATACATTATAGGATCTATGGTGATAGAAATTCAATGTGTATAACCACTTATTTTCCATGCTACTGCGGCATAGAAATTTCTTTGTATTTCGTCACATGAACCTTGCTGTCTAGTGTCTACTAGCAACTAATAGCATTAAAATAAAATAATGGCCAAAATGTCCTGTTAGTTCCTAAAGTTTAGCTCATGAGTGATTTTAGTCATTGAAGTTTGAGGCGATCACTTTTAGTCCCTAACAAACTTAAATTGATCACTTTTTGTCCCTAAAAACAAACACAAAATTATTGGCTGTTAGTCCTTATGAAGTAATGGCATGCCATTTTTTCAGTCGAGCCATGTCATCTTAAGGGAATAAAAGAGATCGCTTTAAAATTTAATAGGGACTAAAATCACTCATGCTAATCATTAGGGACCAACACTGTATCTAAGTCTAAAATAAGAATACAAAAAATTGGGACCGTAAGAAGGAATCAGAAAACTATTGAAGTGCCATTTTATGTGAAATGAATACAAAATGCACAAGTAAAGATCAGCTATTAATAAACTTTCTAAGATAAAATTTTGTAAAAAAAGGAATTCAAAGGTAAAGAGACATCACCATAAACTTATTAGGAGGCAATTGACACATCGATATGGGACATTAGGGGCCAATGCTATGTTAATCTTGTCTGTGTGGTTCCAATTTTATGAGATGTCACTTGACAATGAACATTGACAGAACCCAATAA
Organism: Quercus robur; assembly: GCF_932294415.1. Lineage (NCBI taxonomy): Eukaryota > Viridiplantae > Streptophyta > Magnoliopsida > Fagales > Fagaceae > Quercus > Quercus robur. Next base: position 25,541,684 of record NC_065535.1, on the reverse strand, counting down.
AATTAAGCAACAGAGAATTCCTTCTCCTTCCTTTTGAGATACTGCTGCAACACTGCAAGCCTAGCAGTCTCGAAGGCAAAGTACCCCAATGCCGAAAAACACGCACTGTGAACAACCCTTGGCCCCATTCCTCTAGTGAACCCAACCCACCCTTCCTCCTTCAATATCTGCTTCACAGTGGCAACCACCCCACTATACGCAACTGCTGCAACTTTATTCACAGCCTCCCCATGAACCTGAGTCATCAATCTAGTCTTCACCACATCAAGCGGCGTAGTGATCGAAGCAGATATAGCACCAGCCAATGCACCACAACACACACTCTGAATAGGCTCCAAATAAGGCTTATTGGTGTTCCTCAACACCGCAGCTTTCAAGTACTCGAAAGACGAATAACTCAAAACCCCAGCAGGCAAATTCCTCAACAATGTGGCAGAGTAACCTGCGTACAAACCCAACACACCATCCTTCTCCAAAATACTCAACAAAACTTGCCACGACCGCCCTTTCACCGCGCCAGCTTGCATTCGCTGCGTGATCAACTCTTTAGGGACCATAATCGCTGAAGACAAGATATTTCCCATTGCCCCAGCAGTTGGGGGAATGAGAACCGTAGGGAAGTTGTCGAATTTCGACAACAACGACTTCCCAAACTCACAAGTACCGAAATAAACCGCCGAAGAAGCGGTTGAACCAACAATTACAGCGGAAACGCCGCTGTAGAATCCCAAAATGCCTTTGGATTGGAAGGTTTTGATGACTGCATCGAAGGTGTTTGCGTAAACGTCAGAAGCGCCTTTGGTTTGGAGTTTGGTTTTGATTGTGTCGAGTGGGTGAAGACATACGTAGGTGAAGGCGCCAGCAATGCCTCCACCGGCTGCGCCTATGAAGGCGCGTTCGAGGACGGAGAGGGTTTTGAGGATTTGGGTTTGGGGTTTTGGGGGTCTTGCTGTGGGTTTTAAGGAAATGGATGCGAAAGAGAGATGGTGGGTTTTGGGTTTGGGGTGAGAGATGAGTGTGGTGGTGAGGTTGGTGAAGAGAGAAGTGAAATCTGGGTGTGGGTTTGGATAGTCATTGGAGGTGGTCGTGGATATTCTGGTATCCATTATCAAATTCTGAATCAGTGAATTGTTCTGCTTCTTTTTTACACCTGAGGCTGAGGGATTTCGAATCAATGAAAAATGAAATTGGAGGTTGGGTTGTTGACTTGTGGTGGATAATAACTACTAGAACGATGTCGTTTTGAGGGAAGCATGTGACATTGATTTTTTCCCCTTTTTTTTTTATTATATATATCATCAAAACTGATTGGATAACAGTTAGGTATACGTAACCCCCTTCTTTCTTTTTTTTTTTTTTTTTTTTTTTTTTTTTTGATACATCAATAATTAGGGTAAGAAGATTTACAATAACAAAGTCAAATGACTTGTTGTCACAAGGTCAATTTTTTACTCAAATTTTCTGCTTGTGATGGCCATAAGTCCTTGACTTAGTCCCAGCCAACACCATACATACACTGCAATAAAACTTAGAACAAATTATCTAGAAACGTTTAAGCATACAGCACATACAATATTTACAGGAAACTCACCCCCAACCTTTATTACTTAATCTTAAGTACAAAGGAAACCCTTTTACAAGCCTAGAGAATTACACAAAACTTTCCTAAGGCCAAATACACTCTGCTGTTGACACCTCCAACAGTCTTAGGGTTAAATACACAAAATTAACTGTTATGGCAGTTACTACCTAGTAACTGTCTGGGTCTTGGACAATCTGCCACTTGTGGTCTGACTTAGGACACCTTCAACTGATGCTGTCTTGGCTTGCTCTCCAAGTTTCCAGCCCCTACACAGTAGGTCTGATCATCAGGAAAATCAGGAACTGCTTGGTGACTGCTTAGTAACCGCCACTGCACATGCTGCACATGCACAGCCCATGTCTCAGCAGACCATGGGGCCTCTGCCCATCTTCCAACAGCCCACACACCATGTTCTCACACGTTTTGGAGAGACTTGGCCTATGCTCAAGGTCTCCCATCAACACTACAGCCCACACAACATGCCCACATGAAGCACACAAAGTAACTATCATCAGCCTACTAGCACTTGTCCATGCATTCAGCCAGCCCACACTAGCCCAATGCCTTGCATATAGTATTTAATCATCACAACAGCCCAGCATTGCCTTGCACTCAAGCCACCAAGCCCACACACAAGGAACCAACAACTAAGCCACCAATGCCATGCATCACCATATAAGGCCAGCACCACCTGCTGCTGCCCATCATCAAAACCGTCTCTGCCCACTGTAACCCTCCTCTGCCATGGCCTTGGGGCATCATGTGGAGTAAGGTGCTTCCACATGCTGCCCCTCATCATTGCTCATCGATCCAACTCGAGTAAGGAGACTGGGCTGGTCCCCCTCAAAAAGCCCTTAAGAGCATCACTAGCCAGGCATAAGTAGTCATGAGTGTGTTAAGAAAACATAAAACCAAGTGATTGACCCAATGTTACCCAAGTACCCTCACTCCTCATGCCATCATTAGCAACACATAATACTCCTAACAAACCACCCCCACCAGAAGAAGTCGGCATCCTCATTGATAATGTATCTTCAAATACCTTCACTTCTTTTTCAAACTGCCATAAAGTTAATGCCTTCTCCCAACTTTCTTCTATTTTAGCTACCCCTTTCCACTTCACTAAATAATAAGTTATCATATTTCCACCCTTTCGATAACCTGTTACCTTCTTGTCAAGAATTTTGTCCACTTCTCGATCAAATTGTACTATAACAATAGGTGGGGCACGCCTTGCCTCATTCCTTACAGGGTCTTGCTCATCCCCATGATAAGGCTTTAAAAAGGTCACATGAACTGTGGGGTGACTCTGCAACCTTTCAGGCAATTTCAACTTGTAATCAATAGCACCAAATCTCTTCACAATTTCGAAAAGGACCATCATACTTTGGAATTAACCCTTTGTGCATACTCTCACTTCTAAACTTTCTCCAAATCTGTGGAGTTAGTTTTAACAACTCTTTGTCCCCAACCTAGAACTCAAGAGGCCTCCTCCCTTTATCAGCATACTTTTTCATTCTTTGCTATGCTTTCAACAAACTGTTTTGTGCTTCCTGCATCAGCTCTTATTTAGCAATAGCAAATCTATATGTTGCAGGACACCTGCACCCTGGATGCTACTTTACAATCTCATGAGGTGTTAGGAGCTGCTACCCCATTGCCAACTCGACTGGACTTATTCCCGTTGAAGAAGACTTGTGCAAATTGTAAGCAAATTGCGCTGAATCCAACTAGTCCAACCAGTTTTTCTGACTTGCAGTCACATAATGCCTTAAGTAATCTTCTAACACAACATTGATCCTCTCAGTCTGACCATCTATTTGTGGATGATTAGCAGTAGAAAACTTCAACTGTGAACCCAGCAACCCAAACAAATTTGTCCAAAACCGACCAGTGAAACAAAAGTCTCTATCACTCACAATATCTTCAGGCAAACCAAAGTACTTCACCACATTTTTGTAAAACAAATTAGCAGCTAACTCTGCTGTGCAAGTACTTGGTGTAGCCATAAACACTGCATACTTTGAAAATCGATCAACTACTACAAAAACTGAACCCATTCCCTTCACTTTAGGCATACCAGTAATGAAATCCATTGAAACAAAAATCCATGGACTTTCCAGTATAGGAAGAGGTTGTAGCAAACCAGCTTCCCTTTGAGTTAAACCCTTATCTTGTTGACAAACTAAACAAGTCTTTACATACAACTCAGTGTCTAACTCCATCTTAGGCCAATAATAAGAATGGAACAGTAAAGCATACATTCTTTCCTTACCCGAATGTCTTGCCCATTGTGGATCATAAGTCTCTTTCAACAACTCTCTACAAATCTTCCTACTAGGAACAAACAGCTTACCACCCTTTGCATATAGCAACCCATCTTTAAGCCAGTAGCGACACACTAGGCCTGCAGTCACATCTTGCACCAACTTCTAGTAAGTGGCATCAAGCTTAGAACTTTCCTTGATCCTTTCCACAAAATCTTACTCAACTCTGGTCAAGGCAGTAACATACTCTTGCACTTGTTTGTGGCTAAGTGCATCTACTACTTGATTATGCCTGCGTTCCCACACAAAATCATACTCTTGCAGCAATTCTTGCCACCTAGCTTGCTTAGGAGACAGCTTCTTCTGTGTGTTGAAGAAGATATTGGCTACATTATCGGTCCTCACCACAAATTTAGGACCTAGCAGATACACCCTCCAAGTCAGCAAACAATGAACTACAACAATCATTTCCTTCTCATATGCTGAACATTTTTGTTCTGCATCATTCAGCTTCCTACTTTTGTTGGCAACTGGATGTTTCTCTTGCACCAGCACTCCACTAATTGATTCGTTAGAAGCATCAGTATGGACTTCAAATGGCAACTCAAAATCTGGCAGACGCAGCACCAGCTCACTCGACACAGCAGTTTTAAGCTTCTTAAAAGCTTCTTGACATGCATCTGTCCACACCATTTCTTGTCATTTTTCAGCAAATCTGTAAGAGGAGCAACCTTCCTGGAATACCCTTGAATAAATTTCCTATAATAGCTAGCCAACCCAAGGAAAGATCGCAACTCAGCAACCTTACTTGGTGGAGGCCAATCAAGGATAGCCTGCACCTTCCTCTCATCCATCATCATAAGACCTTTGCTGACCTTATGCCCTAGAAACAAAATCTCTTGTTGGGCAAACTCACACTTCTCTTTCTTGACATACAATTGATGTTCCTTTAATTTGGACAACATCTTCCTAAGGTGTTCCAAGTGATCCTCTAAGGACTCACTATATACCAATATGTCATCAAAGTAAACCACAACAAAATGGTTTACAAACTCATAGAATACATCATTCATCAAATTGCAGAATGTAGCAGGAGCATTTGTTAAACCAAAAGGCATAACTAAAAATTCAAAAGAACCATACCAAGTTACACAAGTTGCCTTTGGTTCATCCCCTTCAGCAATCCTCACTTGCCAATATCCTGATCTCAAGTCCAACTTGGTGAAGTAACTGGCTTTGCACAGTCTGTCAAACAAATCTTGAATCAAAGGAACTGGGTACTTGTTCTTCACCGTTACTTTGTTCAAGGCTCTATAGTCCACACACATATGCAATGATTCATCCTGCTTCTTTTGGAACAGAACAGGGGCACTGTAAGGGGCTTTAGAGGGCTGAATGTAGCCTGCATTAAGCTATTCAGTCAATTACTTTCTCGTCTCAGCCAACTCCATAGGGGACATTCTGTAGGGGGCCTTCGAAGGAGGCTTTGAACTAGGAACCAACTCTATCTTGTGATCAACAGCACGCCTTGGTGGAAGGGTCTTAGGCAATTTTGGAGGCATCACATCAACAAACTCCTCCAATAGTCCAGCAACAGCATCTGGAACTTCAACAAACTTATCCTGCTTGACTTCAATCATTGCAGCCATGTAAATCATCTCCCTCTTCTTCAGCCCATGCTCAACTTGCATGGCTGACACCATTGGCTCTTTCCCCTTGCTAGTCTTGCTATTTCCTGCTTTACACTTCGCAAGAACATAGCATGGCTGCTTCTCATCGAAAATCAGCATCACACCTTTGAATGGCAGTAAGGCCGCCTTGGCAGCCACAAAGAATTCATCGCCCAGAATTACAACAGAGTCATCCAACTTCATAATCAGGAAATTCACCTTTCCTCTCCACTTGCCAACCTTGAACCTCACGCCAAAACCAATTCCCGAAACGGATTTTGCTTTAGAGTTTACTACCTTGATCTTACTTGGACACTTGCTCACTTTCAATTCAAGCTATTTGACCATACTTTCATCAACAAAATTGTGGGTAGCACCAGTATCAAGCATTGCTTCAACCCCATTCCCATTCATCTCCACTTGCACATAAGACAACCCCTTAGAATTACCTCCTGCACTAAGGGCATTCAGCAATTGTAAGGGGTTCACCCTGCTGGGAACTTCTTCATTAGACTGCCTCTTCTCATCTTCAGCAACCATTACATTAAGCTTCTTACGTTTTGGGCAGTCTCTTGCTCGATGAAGACCATTACATATGAAGTAGCCTACATTCAACTTGGATTGTTCTTTGCTTTGTTGAAGGGTAGAACTATCTCCTTTGCTCTTGTTACTCCAATTTTTCTTCTGCTTATTCTTGTTTTTCTTGCCATCTTTTTTCTGCTTGTCTTTGCCTTTGTTCTTGGACTTACGTTTTTCATCATCCCCACTAGGCTTATTGAACTTGTAGTCCACTAAGGCATCTGCAGCAAACATCGCAGAGGGCAAATCACGCACTACCTACCTCTTTAACTCCAACTGTGCCTAAGGTTACAAGTCAGACATGAAATTGAACAGCTAATCTTCCTCTGGCATGTTCTTGATATCCAGCATCAAAGAACTGAACGTCTTGACATATTCTCTCACTGTACTAGTTTGCTTCAATTTCTTTAAAGAGTCTCTTGCAACCCATGCAGTGTTGGTAGGCAAGAACTGGTCCTTCAACTCTTTCTTTAAGGCTTCCCATGAGTCAATCTTCCCTCTATCAGCATGTGCATCATCTTCCATATGGGTCCTCCACCATAATTTGGCATCCCCTGAAAGATACATGCTAGTATTGGTTACCATCTCTTGATCAAACACCCTAGCAGCCTTGAAAAACTGCTCCCTGTCCCAAAGGAAATTCTCCAAATCCTTGGCACTCATAGCACCATTAAAGGACTTTAGTTCAGGCACCTTCACTTTGGTGGCCACTTCCCCCTCCCTAGGCAGGCCACACATTGCCCTTTTTATCAAGATAATTTATGTCTCAAGTTGGCTTTGGGTCTCTCTTGCTGCATTGCCTTGAGAATCCAGTGCAACAACCAACTCTTCAACATGAATCAACACAACATCCCTTTGATCAGAAATCTCATTCCGTATCATAGTAGTTTTTGCAGACAATGCATCCAATCTGTCACACACAGAAAGTTATTCTCCCTCTGTAGGAACTCCAAGTATGTTTTCCAAGATAGTCACCCTTGCCTTGGTGTCCGAAGACATTGTAGCCAGGCTCTGATGCCAATTGTCATAGGGTCAATTTTTCACTCAAATTTTCTGCCTATGATGACCCTAAGTCCCTGATTTAGTCTTAGCCAACACCATACACACATTGCAATAACACTTAGAACAAATTATCTAGGGACGTTTAAGCACACTGCACACACAATATTTACAGGAAACCCACCCCCAACCTTTATTACTTAATCTCAAGTACAAAGGAAATCCTTTTACAAGCCTAGAGAATTACACAGAACTTTCCTAAGGCTAAATACACTCTGCTGTTGACACCCCCAACAGCCTTAGAGTTAAATACACAAAATTAACTGCTATGGCAGTTACTGCCTAGTAACTGTTTGGGTCTTGGATAATCTGCCACTTGTGGTCTGACTTAGGACACCTTTAACTGATGCTGTCTTGGCTTGCTCTCCACATTTCCAGCCCCTACATAGCAGGTTTGATCATCAGGAAAGTTATTAATTGCTTAGTAATTGCTTAGTAGCCACCACTGCACATGTTGCACATGCATAGCTCATGTCTCAGCAGACCATAGGGCCTTTGCCCATCCTCCAGCAGCCCACACACCATGTTCCCACACGTTTTGGAGAGGCTTGACCCATGCTCAAGGTCTCCTATCAGCACTACAACCCACACAACATGCCCACATGCAGCACACAAAGTAATTGCCATCAGCCCACTAGCACTTATCCATGCATTCAGCCAACCCACACTAGCCTAATGCCTTGTAATCATCACAGCAGCCCAGCTCTACCTTGCACTCAAGCCACCAAGCCCACACATAAGGAACCAATAACTAAACCACCAATGCCATGCACCACCACATAGGGTTAGCACCACTTGCTGCTGCCCATCATCAAAACCATCTCTGCCCATTGTAGCCCTCCTCTGCCATAGCCTTGGAGCATCATGTGGAGTAAGGTGCCTCCACATGCTGCCCCTCATCACTGCTCATCGATCCAACTCAAGTAGGGAGACTGGGCTAGTCCCTCTCAAAGAGCTCTTAGGAGCATCACTAGCCAGGCATAAGGAGCCATGAGTGTGTTGAGAAAACATGAAGCCAAGTGATTGGCCCAATGTTACCCAAGCACCCTCATTCCTCATGCCCATCATCAGCAACACATAATGCTCCTAACACTTATGGCCATTGCCTCACAAGTTATTTTGAAAAACTTTTATTTGTTACTCTTATTTAGATTTATTTATATGCAATTCTTAAGAAAAATTAGAATTTGGCCCCTCACAATTTTTTTCAATGCCTTTATCTATAGACAATATCCATATTCCTATTAAATGAGAGAGAGAGAGAGAGAGAGAGAGAGAGAGAGAGAGAGAGAGAGAGAGAGAGAGAGAGAGAGAGAGAGAGAGAGAGAGAGGTCAATATACAGTTTGAAGTAATAATACCTCCCCAAACTATATTCATTTCTTTCTTCTTTTTTTCTTTGATGAAATTATATTCATTTCTTATTATGAAAATTAGTTTTCAATTTGTTGATAATACCTTGTGAGAGTGCTTTTTTTCTTTAGCACACAGGCCCAAGGATCCTGGGCCAAATAGTTGTAGTTTGGTGGACTGGGCTTGATTCACCGCAGCTAAATGGGGGCTGATTACGAATCAAGTTATGCGCAAATCACATAAATCTTCTCAAGGCAAAAATGCGATTCCTCCTAAGCAATAAAATACCATTATAAGTGTTTTAGTGTCATAAAATGACCATTTAATAAGTAAAATAAGTATTCATAATATTCACAATGAGAAAGAGATTGAAATAGAATATTTAAGGCTTATATTTTATTGTATAAACATTTAAAAGAATTCCTTCACTTGGTACCCCGGGCATACTGTCGTGGGATCCCAGGGCGTATTAGGCCTGTAAGAACCTAGAATATTGATTCTCTGCACTATACAATCTTTCTCTATGCTTGTTATGCAATGGAGTTTTGTCTTTTCCCTTTACCTCTATAGATCCTACACAAGAACAACTATACAATACACATATCTTCAAATAATTGTTAGTTTCTTAGATTAGGATATATATTTTAATACATACACATATATGTAAATGACTTTCATGAGAATGATTTAGCCACGAGGATCTTGGCCCCAATTCTCACAGGCTTAGTGCTTTTGCACAAGACTTGTGGGATTTGGAACTCAAGTTCGAGTGGCTTTTTTTGGGCATTACCTTCCAAGATGGTTAGGTGAGAAGGATTTTTGTGGGAGAGAGAAATATTTGATGTGTGTATGTTTTGGCATATATTTCTTTGGAGGCTAAGTGTGTCCAAGGCCCAAGTTGAAGTGAGGACCTCGGTAAAAGGACTCAGCTTTTGGCTATGTAAAAGGAAAAACTAACAAGCAAGAATATATGTATTGAGCAGCAAGAAGCAGTAAAGGAAGATAATATATTAAAGAAATACTCGAAGTAATTGTTAGAAATCCTCAAATCAATATGAGATATTTCATTATTTTTATTAATTGTGGATTACAATGTGCTCACTAAGACATGTTACAAGGTCCAAATAAGCTCAAAAATTACAGAATTAGATGGCTATCTAAGCCTCTAAGACTTGCAAAATTTGAATCTCTTTGAATCCAAGTATGTTCTATAGTGGCTGTTTCTAGGATACTGGGCTCTGTTTTCTGCTTTCTTTGAGTTTTTGACAAAGTTTTCTCAACGATTCTTGTTCTGATTCCCTATTTCTGAAATCCCCTTTTCAATGTTGGTTGTCTTCCCCTTTTATAGTGTCATTTTAAAGTTCAGGATACCGTTGATTCTTCCCCCTGGGCTCCCTGGGTACCAAAGCCACTGTTATGGCAGCCACTTTAATGGCTAGTTCTTTCCTTATTTCTGATAGTTTTCATCTTTTAGTGCTATTTCTCTAAAAGTCACTTGCTGACTTTCCATTCCGGGGCGTCCTTGGGCAACTAACCTTCAATCTCTCTTCTTTCAAGGTTTCTCACTTTTCAGACTCAGTTGTTGGTTGTCTTTCCTTGATGTCATTTTTCCCAAGTGGGCAGAATCCATTTCTGCTGGGTTGAAGGTTTTCCCAGCCACTTCCCCTTATAGTTCTTCATTCTGGGTTCCCCGAGGTACTAGCCTTTTTTCATGAATTGTCACTCTCCAAGCTCTTTGGTTCTTTGCTGCATCACTGGGTGTTTGAGTAGGACATATTTGTTCTTCGTTTCTTGTATTTCATGGTACCCCTCTTGAGTTGTTTCAATCCCACGTTGTGCTGCACATCCCGAGGATCCCGAGCTTCTGGCAGCCTCTGGGTATCCCGGCCCAATTCTTTTACTGGATTTTGCTGGATTTTTTAATGGCATTTTTTGCTGGAAATCTGAACATACATAGGGTCTTGATGTTGATTCTTCTTGCTGCACAAATTGGGTCTTTTTTACTTTTCATAGAATGGGTTTTTTGTGAAATTTTGGACCTCAACATACCTCTATGATTTGGGATTGATTTAACCACCACTTTTATTGTTTGCAAATTGTTAAATAATGTGTTTTATAAAATATTTCACATAGTTTATAAACTATTGAACATAGGAGATGTGATTTGCATAAAAACAATTGACTTATAATTTTTTTTTTTATAGAGTTTCAACCTATGGCGTCCGCTCCTGATGATAAAGTAATCATCAGACCAAGAAAGCAATCAGTTTTTGGTGTAGGCGGAGATTGAACCCTAGATCTCTTATATAACAATCAGAGACTTTACCAATTGAGCTAATTGGAACCCACACTTATATAAATTTCTTGTATGTTAAAAAAATCTCAAAATAAGAATATAGAATATATATGGAATTCTTTAAATTGTTTTAAATATAAAAGATAATTGATTTTAACTTTTTTTTTCTTTTTTTTTTTAAGGCTTACAACACAGACTTTGGTTTATAGTGAATTCTAATAATAATATTCTAAGAGCAATAAACGAATGTGATGTGATTATAGTGATCCTAAATCAAATGAAACTAAAAATAGTTGGAATACGAATATTTGATTTTTTTTATTAATTTATTATAACCATTTAAATATTATTCAAAGAGATTAATTTAAGAATAAAATTATACATTATTTATAATATATATATATATATATACATTGTAAATGTTTTAACAAAGCAATGTACCATAGTTCTATATGATTAATTTTAAAAAATGAACTCTACTTTTAGAGTAGTTATCTTATAATTTATTCTTTTTAGAAGTCAACATTTAACCTCAACATCATCGCAATGCCTCCTTAACCCCTCATCTCCAATTTTTAATTAACAATATTATTTTTTAAACTAATTAATTAATTATCCAAAAAATACATAATTATACAATAGAATTATACCACGCATGTTGAGGTGCATTTCTTAGCATACGCAACCAATGAGATTACCACATGTAATTAATTATTTGGAGAATCAATCATAACTAATCACTCATAATAACATTTATTTTAACTCTAACGACAAGAATAGGTATTACTAGTTAAAATATTGATGTGGCTTGATCTTGAGATCCAATTATCTAATTTAAGCACTTGAGGTGTTGTTTTAATTGTTAAAACTTATGATTTCATTTTAAATTAATCACTTACTCATCCATTGGTTAAAATTATGATTTTTCTTTTGTCATAAATTGACAATTTTTCCCTTGCATTAGTTTTGATGATTGCAAAATTGGATACCTACAATGGCACAAAAATTACAATATTTTTTTTTCTTTTTATAACTAAGAGAGGTGAAATGTGCTCTGATGATGCCAAAAATGGTCAATGAGTTGCGTAGTCCTCACGTGCTCTAGACAAAACCTATGAAATAGAAACAAAGAAGACCCTACAGAGAGCACCGGTGTGGTACCGGCCAAATACCCTCCGAAGGTTAAGTTAGAGAACTTTTACAATTCTAGAATGTCAGAGCTAAGGTAAATTATGCGTACCTTGATTTGTGAGAGTTTCAAGGTTTTTATAGTAGTGTAGAACTGACATTCGTTTCTTGGAGGAAAAAATCTTTCCTTGTAGGGAAGATCCTCATTAATACACGTACTTTGCAGGGTCCTTTCTTTGTAGGGATTCCTTTGATTAGGTTTGATCGTGAGATATTAGATATTTCCTTACATAAATATCTGTGGGGTCAAGTTAAGCCAAGCTGGACCCGTCGATCTCTTTAACACCATCGACCTCTTCACATCCGTCGGTCACCTACTCCGTTCGAGAATTTTGCCGTCGCTTCTCTGTATATGCACATGAAGCTGACGGGCCCGTAGGAACCGTTAGCTTCATTTCCTTGTGTGACGAATTTATTTTGCAACACCCTTGTCATGCTCAATGTAAAGTATATATTAAGATTTGAAAAGTATAGAAATAATATATTAAATATATTTTACCATACCACAAGTCAGGTGTGGGGTTAGCCAATACCCAACCCTCTGTGAGAACTGAGACTCAAGGGGACTGAGAATTTCATTAAGTTAATCAGTCGTTAGCAAATTTCAAACTAATTTATAGTATTGCTAATTTTATTGCAAAAACTATTACTAATTTTATTGAGAAAAACTTGCAAATTGAAGTAACAATAAGTTTCATTAGTATCACATTAACAATATAAAAAATATTATTTTGACTATTTCTTATTAATGCCTAGACAATAAAATCAATTTGTAAAAAAAGCTTAGATAACAGAATGTATGACGTGCGTCACGTGCCAAATTTTAACGTCTATATAACATTCTCGTTCAGCTAATTAGAATGTACTCTCTTTTTTTCCTTTTCTAGAAGATTTAGAATGTAATTGGCAAAGAAGCTTTACTTATTCAAATATCATAATGTGATAAAGAAGTCCTAAAATCTTCCATGATGATAAAAATCTATGACCAAAACCAAGTGGAAGTCGTATTGCTCTTTGAGTTTGTGAAGTACATGAAAATCACACGCTCCAGTCCAATGACCAAACCCAACAAAAAGGTGGAACACATCGTAAGCAATGATGCAGACACAGAAAACTTGGGGTCCCCCAAAGTTCACGTTGATGTAACATCCTTCTAGAAATTCGGGAAACGAATATGTTTTGCCCATGTTGAAGTACTGAAGATGATGGAATAGATTTGTAAAAGGAACTGTAATTAAGAGTAGTTTTAGTTTTGGTTCAAGCTAATTACCACGAGTTTCAATAAATTGATTCCATTTTTTGTTTTCTTCTTTTCGCTTTTGAAAATTGAAAGCTCCTGTTTACAGCAAGGAAGAAGCTGTAGTTGTTTCAGCCTTTCAGGTTGATCTCATACCAATTTGGGCCCTCACCACTCTCTCTCTCTCTCTTTTTGTTTATAAAGTGTCACTGCTAGTTCATAATTAGTTAGAATATATGGGAAATGGGAATGAGTTCTTCAGGAGTTGGCAATGTTCTAAATTCGTAATTGTTCATATATATGTGAATGTCAGGATGCTTTGAGCAGAAAAGAAAAGCTGAAAAGAAAAAGTAAAGATGGGAAAAGGAAAAAAATAGCTCTGGACACAAGATTTTAGTAGAATACTTTTTAACTAATAATGCCCCCTTATTTTTCATTCATTTCCACTTATATTTCTGCATTCATCCCCAGCATTTTTTTTTGTGTTTATATCTTTCTCACACAGGTTCGAAAATGGGAACTTGTAGAGTGCATCACCTTTTAGTACCACCTTCCTGCATCCCATTTCCCGCGCTAATGTTATTACTTCTTCAGTAACCATTTTATAATTTTTCAGCTTGTTGATGTTTGTACTTCAGAGCATTCCCATCTGGAAATTCTATCTTATTCTATTTTATCATCTCAAAAAACTATTTTATCAATTATACTATACCATTTTACAATACACCCAACATCTTAATTTTTATTTTACAATATAACACATTAAACTAATATATCTATACAATAAAATAACATATTTCAAAACATAAATAAAAGCTAGAAATGAGACACGGAGAGAGAGACAGAGATTAAGACGTGAGATAGAGAGTGGGAGGAGAATGAATGAATAAAAAAATATTATTTCTTTTTACAATTGTGCTATAGTACCATCACAAATTTGTGATGGTACTGTAGCACAAGTCTAAATTTTTTTTAGGATACAAGACAGATACAAGATTGGATGTTGGCTTGTTTTTTTTGCTTTAATGCTAAAATTCCTCAACATATACCATTTACCTTGCCCAATGCGAATGCAGTACTCAATTGTGAACATGCTCTCACACTCATGCGCTTCATCTCAATCTTGACTTGTTTTGAATTGTCTTGTAGTCCAAAATATGTTTGTTACTCTATACTATCATAAAGCTCATTTCCTCCTCAACCCGGTTGGATTAAAATAAATTTTGATGTTACTATTAGACCTCATGCCACCATCATTGCAGCTATTGGGAGAAATGAATTTGAAAAAGTCTTATTTGCTCATTTAAATCTCTTTCCTCCTTCTGATCCAACTCTTGGAGAAACACAACCTGATTTTCAAGCCATCAAACTTGCAATCTACCACAAGCACTCATATGTTCTCTTTGAAGGTGATTCTAAAGGAGTTGTCGCGGCCTTTCAAAACATTAACTCGACTCCTCCTTGGTTCCTTACATCTTTTCTCTCAAATGTTAAAGTTGCTCTCTGTTCTCTCTTTTATTGGGATTTTTCTTTTGTTTCTAGAGATGTAAATTTCATTTCCCACAACTTGGCCCGTTGGGCTACACTTTGTAATTGGGATGGTTCCATTTTTATCTCTTCTCTTCCCCCTTAGGTTTTTCACCCAGAAGATTGAGATGGGTTGGGTGATTCCTTTGCTCTCTTTTCTATTTATTCATCCTTTTTTTTTTTATATATATATATATATATATAAATAAAGAGTAGTGAAAACTCACCCCTTCTCATTACATTCCAAACTAGGTAAAGGAAGGAGTGTAAGGCTAATGTGGAGCAAAGTAATTCCTAGCTAGTGGATCTTTTGGTGTTCATAGACTATCATCTTGGTATGGAAACATCTTGAGCTATTTCGTATCTTTAAAGGTATCTTTTGGTGTAATAGCCTCATATGAAAATTTGTACCTTGATGTATTAAAAGGGACCAAAATGTATGTATATTTAAGAAAGTATCATATTTTGATGGCCACTATAATTTTTTATGCGTTTTGCATGCTCTGATGAATAATAATAATAACTCTAGTATCAAAATTACTAAGAGATTCGTTGCAACTTGAACTTAGGGCACATTTAGTAAACTATAATAGATCCTATAATAAAATAGTTATTCTTTTGTAATAACTTTTTAGTTGTTTGATTGCGTTATTATTATATTAGAAATAGTTATTCCTTAAATTCAAGATTAATTATTCATTTTTAAAATGGTTGTAATAGACAATCCTTAATATATATAACAATTTCTATAATTAATATATATATTTTAAAAAGATACGAACTCTTCAGATGCATCATCTTTTTACAAACTTTTCATACCTAACTACGAAGTTTATGAATAAGAATAATTATTTCATTATTATAATATCTTTTATTCTTAGTAATAAAAATTACTATATCTAACGTAATCACTATTCTGTATATCATACGTGCCCTTGTATTAGAAGTCCTAACTCATGACTGATGTGATATCTCAGTCGTAGAGGGTTGGGTTTTTTGAGCATTGCTCTTGTAATCTTCAAAATAATAGATAGCTTGTTGACAAATGATAGATGGATCTTGCCTTAGAGTTAAAATAAACTAGTCGCTAACCCGTGCGATGCACGGGATAGTTAAATAAAAAAATAATTAATCAACCTCACAGTAAAAGAAAAGGCTAAAGGAATTGAGAAGAGGTTGATTTTTCCATTAAAAAAAAAAAAAAAAAAAAAAAAAAAAAAAAAAAAAAAACCCTATCTACAAAGAATTGCAACTGCTTGTATGTTTACCTAGCTTGGCTCAAAGCCAGAATCCAAATTTAATTTTGCAACAATAAAAACATACAACTTCATATTAATTGTAAATCAACCTCACTACACGAATCTAATTTTCGCTCTACTGTATTTTTGGAGATCGTGCTCCTAAACATTCAATGCGTCAAGAATTTCAATAAACACTATTGCCACATCTATCTTTTTTCTAGACATTTAATTTACACATAAGCCAATAGCAACTGCAATTAGACAATTTTGACCCAAGCTTTCTCCTTCTAAAATCTCATTTCTTTCCTTTAAACCTACACGTCAAAAGTGATTTCTAGTAAATATTACATTTACACAAAATCTAAGCAACCTAACTCACCTTACATCTTATAATTAAGCTGATAAAATCTTATAATTTCATTTTACAACTATAGCGTCTTGCTCATTAAAATGCATATGAGTAGGTTTTGCCTTTCGTAGTTGTGTGCTCTTACTATGCAGAAAAAAGAAAAAGAAAAATAAAAACACCTTAGACTTTCTTGGATTTTGACATCTTATAACATTGCACATCATCAAACAAAATCAGCATAAGATAATGTTATTTCTATGAAGTGAACAAATCTGAAACAAAATTAATGTGTAAAATTCTAAATAGAGTTACAATTCAACCGAGCATCAATAATTGCATGAATTAAAAAAAAAAAAAAAAAGATTCAAAAGCAGAACTCAAAGCTTTTTGTTATATAATCAAAATCACAAATTCTCTTTTTAAATAACCCGCATTTCCTACATTTGTTTACAATAATTGAAAGAATGAAAAGAAAAAAAGCTCTAATTTATTTTGATTCAACTACATGCTAGGAGGATATTATTCTTAGTAATATCATGGTTTACAATTTTGTCAACATGATTCACACACACACATGCGAAAAGAAAGAAGTGAAAGGATGGTAGTCATATCCATAAAAAATAATGTGATCACTTAATTTAGTGCCATTGAGCACCCATTCTCTTGCAATAAATTCATCAAAAAACTGATATGCATCTTCGACTAACATTGTTCTTTTCAAAGTAAGGAAAATAACCTCCAAAGACTTTATATGCTTTCTCACCAAAGCATCTCTAATGATGCTAACACAAAATGTGCAGAAAATTATGAAAGCATTAAATGATTAAGAATGATCCATGCATGCTAAGAACTACAGTAATATAGAGAAACAAAAATGTCCATATTTAGCTGGGATATTGCAAGCAGAAAAACAGAGACAAAGGCAAATGCAAAACTCAAATGATATGATCAATACTGGCTAAGAACTACAATAATTCTTTGCATCGGAGTGGTAAAGGTTGAGCATGAGAAAATCAATTCATAGGTATAAATAATTATAGATATAAACATGTTCGGAACTCTATTTTA
Organism: Quercus robur; assembly: GCF_932294415.1. Lineage (NCBI taxonomy): Eukaryota > Viridiplantae > Streptophyta > Magnoliopsida > Fagales > Fagaceae > Quercus > Quercus robur. The sequence goes on along the minus strand of NC_065535.1, from coordinate 25,524,270 downwards.
AAAGAATTCAGCCACAGAAAATTACAAAAAGGCTACAAATAAAATTCCTATGTCAGTATTTGTTGTTGAAATTGTAACTTGGTCTAAAATATAAGTTATATAACTCAGTTATATATGATTATGCAAGATGGGCATGGTATTAGATATTATAAATTTGAGGAAGAGATTCAGAGAGAGGGTTGAGAGAGACTTAACAAATAGCAAGCCTTAATGAATGCCTCTATCATTATGCAAAATCAAATGGCATATTACATATTTTTAAATGAATTTTAAGTTGGATGAAAAAAAAAAAAAAAATTTCAATACCAATGATGTAAACTTTTTTTTTCCTGCAAAAGAAACAAAAACGTTGAATTTATGGCTTGAGTGAAACTTACAAAATACAGATTGTGTTTGAACAAAGTAAATTAGCCAAACAAACTCTTAGAATCATAAGGAAGAAAGGACAAACACAAGCATCAAATCATCAACAACAGGTTATTAGCTTCCAAAATTAAAACTTTAACTCCTAATCCTTTACAGCTAAGACATAGGCATAAGTCCACGCTAATCTCAAAAAAACCTAAGTACAAAAGCTGCTGCTCTTGGCCTAATATGCGGAGCACTTATCCTAAAATAAGTACGATTGTTGAAAATAATAATATGTAGATAGTCTTTCAATTGAAATTCTTACCTCGGGTTTAGAATTTGCTCTTCAAAGAAGGCTGGCTTCAATTGCAGATTCTTTGATTTTAGCGCTGGGATTCAGATTTGGCTCTCCAATCTCCATTCTTTGATATAATAACTACACTAAAATCACAGAGGCAAACGTTACAATTCAAATTGAGAGAACACTAAAATAGTTAGAAATAAAGCAAACGAATACAGATGTGCTAAAAAACCTAGATAGCAAAATAAAACAAAACCTGAAGGTAAAGCAAAACCGGATTGTTGTCAGATTTTGAAGGTTGGGAGGCTCTTCAATACATCTCCACTTTCTTACAAAACCTGTAGAATTTTAATTTCTATGAGTGTTTCCCTCAATTCAACAAAAAAGAATAGAGAGAAAAAGGGGTTAGGAATTGAAATCCCTAAATTGACAAAAAAAAAAAACCTAATTAAAGACGAAATCCTTAAATTGACAAAAAAAACCTAATTAAAGACAATAGGAAAGCCACGAAATCGATGGTCTGAAGAAGTTTGTGGCAAATCGGTGGTCAGTTTGTGGATCGGGAAAGGTAGGCCGGATGGGTTGGGTGTAGGAAAGCCACGAAATCGATGGTCTGAAGAAGTTTGTGGCAAATCGGTGGTCTGAAGAAGGTGTCTGTTGGGTCTTGCCGTGGAGAGGGAGAGGCAGAGGATCGGGAAAGGTAGGCTGGATGGGTTGGGTGTTGAATTGCCGTGGGTCTGATTGGCTTGCCGTGGGTGTTATTGAGGAGGAGCTGATGGCAGAGTATTCGTGAAAGGGAAAGCATGGAAAGAAAAGGCAGAGTCGGGTAGGGAATGGGTTTTTGACGTTTTTGTTTTTGGTTTTGGTTTTATTGTTTTTTGTTTTATTATTATTTTTTTAATGCGTGCTGACGTGGAAAATTGTGGAAGCTTCAAAAGCTTCGGTTTTATATATATATATAGATGATAAGTTCTTATTATCTTTTTATTTTTTAATCATAAAAAAGAATAGGTAGGGGTGACCAGAATAACTTTCTTACTTGGGCATTACCATGGTGGTATCTTATTTGCTGAGTCGGGTCTACAAAAAGTTAATAATTTTGTAAGTAATGTATTTATAAATTATAATTTACTATAATATTAGAAAATTAAGCTTGTATGTTTCTCACACACTCATATTTGCATACGTGTGGAGCTTGTCTAGACTGTACATTAATGTAGTGGCGCCCCATATAAAAATTTCTAACCCGCCCAAGGGACCTAAAATGAAAATGGCCCCCATGTCTAGACTCTAGAGCAAGAGGCCGACCAAGCTGTATTGGTTGTGTAATTATGTCGAATCACGGGGCCCTCGCCTTAAAATTTTGGCTTCTTGTACGCAAAGTTAGCCTTTGGAACCCTCCACTAGTCTGTCTCTCTCTTCCTCATCATTTTATTTTGGTACCATCTTTCTCATCATTTGATGCTTCATTTCTCTTCCATAAAGTTTTTTTTTTTTTCTTTTTTTTTTTTTGGGCCATAATCTTCCATCAAGATTTTCTATACTTTTCCACATACCAACTTGGCGGCTTTCAAGGTGGTTATCAGGTTGTTGTTGTAATAATTGTTTTATTATTTAGTACCACCAATTATTAACTACCAAGTCCCATATGCATTTCAATGAATATTCTTTAACCATGGACCTTTTGGGATCAACAACCAAAATACCCTTACAAACACTCTTACATTAATACTTTGTCCTTCTTCTTTTTTGGTTATAACTTCACCTGTTCCCTCTTTATTTGTGGGAGATACATAATTTACATGAATCAACTTATTAAAGTTAGCTATACCTGTACAGAAAGTTAGAACTTAGAACCCATGAAAAGTAGGAATTTTTTCTACCAAAAAAAAAAAAAAGTAGGAATTTTTATTTTGTTTCATGGGGATCCCACTCACATTCGCATACCCTGCTCACACCTATGTGAGTGGTGTGCTGTTTATGATAAAAAATACCAACTTGAAATATTAAGAAAGTTTTGGGTACGTTGATTCATCATTTTTAGAATATATTTTCAAAATAGTTAAAAATTGGTTTTAAAAATAAGGTGAAAATACTCTTTTTGGTCCTTGCATTTTGGGGCCACTTCAATTCAGTCGTTATATTTTGGTAATCAATTTGGTTCTTATTATTTTCAAATTGTGGTCATTTTGGTTCCTATATTTTGTTAATTGTCAAAATGGTACTTATTATTTTCAATTTGCAATTATTTGGTCTTGTTACTTTTAATTTGCAATCATTCTAGGTCTAAATTTGGGTTTGTTTTGGTTGCCGAGTTGATATGTGTGTCCACCGGAGTTGAAGATTTTAAATTTGATTTGTGTTTTTGTGTTTGGTTGTCAAGAAAGTGTAAGAAAATGGAAGAAAAGCTGTGATTTGACATTAGAGATCAAATTGGGTGCAAGTTGAAAATAACGAGAACCAAATTGATTGCTACAAAAATGTAAAAATCAAATTAACAATGACCCTAAAATATAGGAGTCAAAATAGTATTTTGACACTTCCAGTAAAAAAATTAATTTTCAAAACATGTTTTTGTATATATTTTCAACGTGAAAGAAGAATGAATTTCATTTATTTATTTATTTATTAATTATTTGAGAAACAAACTAATTGCTAAACACACACATACTTTAATTACACTCTTTCACTTAGTTTCGGTTAACTTAACTAGTAAAATTTTTTATTTACATGAAAATATATCAATATAGACCAACAACCAATCCAGTCGCAATCCAATGAAAAAGAATTTAAAAATAAAAAATAAAAATCATCGAGAAAAAAGCAGCAAAAAACCAAATCCAGCATCGCGGGTACCCTCATGCTGATGCAGCAAAGATTTATGCTTTGGTGTGATTGGAAACATTATAAATTCTTTTACTATAGCCTTTTGCCCTAACTTGAGGCTTATAAGAAAATGTTCAGGGAAGCAACAAACTCTCTCTCTAATATCATTTTATTTTTCCCTACTTTCACTCAATTAAGAAAGTATAAGTTGTTGGGTGGGTCATGTAAATTGCTTTTAGGTCACTAACTGAATATTAATTTATAGTACCATGACTTTAGGGTGATTGTTTTCCAATTGCTTTGAATATTACAAGGTAGGATGGAGTGCGAACAGAAATATAGCATCCTGATTGACATGGCTTCGGAATTCAGTGTATTTGTTGTAAATCCTCTGTTAGTCAGATGAAATACTGAAATAGGAATTTGTGATTATGCTGCAATAAATTTGAGAATGCTTTTTTTTTTTTTTTTTGCGAATCGATTTGAGAATGCTTTAGCATACATTAAAAGAATTTGATAAATTTAGGAGAAAAAATAATTCAATGTACTATAAACTACATTGAAATGAATTCTTATCTTTAAATCTCTCACTGCAATACAATTTCGTGAGGAATTGAGGATTGCCATAAGTGAAAAATCCAATGAAAATATTATAATCCAATATTAGCCAATTATTAATTGGTCTGATGCACTTAAGTTTGTATTTTATGTTGCCAAGAGCCTTGTAGTTCAACTGATTTGCATTTCTTAGTGTTTCCAAAGGAGATATCTAAAATTCAATTCCTTTTTGCTCCATTGTAACTATCAAATAATACAAAAAAAAAAAAAAAAAAAATATGTTATAGCTTACGCATAACTTAAAGGAGTTAAAAATTAAAACTTAAAAGAGAAGGTTGCAATTCCTTAGCAAAACGGAAATGAAAAGGGCTTAAATTTTATGCTATTATTATTATTATTATTATTATTATTCCTTTGAAACTCTCTCTCTCTTAAGTTTGTATTTTATGTTGCCAAGAGCCTTGTAGTTTAACTGATTTGCATTTCTTAGTGTTTCCAAAGGAGATATCTAAAATTCAATTCCTTTTTGCTCCATTGTAACTATCAAATAATGCCAAAAAAAAAAAAAAATGTTATAGCTTACGCATAACAACTTAAAGGAGTTAAAAATTAAAATTTAAAAGAGAAGGTTGCAATTCCTTAGCAAAACAAAAATGAAAAGGGCTTAAATTTTATGCTATTATTATTATTATTATTATTCCTTTGAAACTCTCTCAAAGGAGTTAAAAATTAAAATTTAAAAGAGAAGGTTGCAATTCCTTAGCAAAACAGAAATGAAAAGGGCTTAAATTTTATGCTATTATTATTATTATTATTATTCCTTTGAAACTCTCTCTCTCTCTCTCTCTCGATTTTGGGTGGGATAGTGGGTGTTTGGGTGGTGGTTTGGTTGCTTTGGATTGAAGTTTGGTTGGATTGGTGGGTGTTTGGGTGGCAGTTTGGTGACTTTGGATTGATGTTTGAGTGGATCAGTGGGTGTTTAGGTGTGGTTTGGTGGCTTTGGATTGATGTTTGGCTAGATCGGTGGTTGTTTCGGTGGTGGTGGCGATTTGAACTTTGGTTAGGGTTCAAGTGGCAGTGGTGGGCTTGTTGGATTTGGTGGTTGCTGCTGGTTTGAGAGAGAGAGAGAGAGAGAGAGAGAGAGAGAGAGAGAGAGAGAGAGAGAGAGAGAGAGAGAGAGAGAGAGAGAGAGAGAGAGAGAGAGGTGTAGATGGCGGCTAGGCAGAGGACTAGTCATTGGACCAGAGGAAATGGTTGTGGTTTGGGTATGTGGTTGTTCCAATTTGGGTCACGATGGTTGTGATTTGTTTAAATGAGTTTGTGGTGGGTGGTGGATGAGTTTGTTGTTTTGGGTTTGTGGCGAATTCCGATGGATTTGTGATTTTGGTGGTGGTTTTTGATTGTGGTGGTTGCTTTGTTTGTTGGCAATAGTTTCAGTTTTGGTTGGTGGTGATGGTGATGGTGGTGGCGACTTAGTTTCAGAGGAGAGAGAGATGAGTAGTTTTGTATTTATTTTATTGAGTAATTTATATTATTTTTATTAAGTTGTATGTAAAAATAAGAATTTGAATGTTGGATTTGTTATTAAATGAGTTGGTACAATTGATAAAGTAGTGTTTTAGAGTATAAAATAGGTATATTTTTACAAACTTGAATGTGAATGCTCTTCGCATACAAGTATCTTACATGAGTGGGCGTTGTCTAATGTATGCCAACAAAAAACATTTAAACAAAAGAGCCGAACAAGTATCAAAAAGTACTTATCCCTCTTGTTGATTGTTCCTGCAATAGCCAATCTATTTGCACACCTATTACCTTCATGTATTCAACTGAGAGTCTGAGACTTGCTAAGGTTTTGCGACTAAGTGCCTGCAATAAGTGATCAAGTAAGTTAAATCAAGGGGAAACAATAAATGCGAATTTGTCAATCATTTAACTGCAAATAATGAGTCATGTTTCTAATATTACTATTTTGAATTCTAATTACCACAACAATTGAAATCCAAAGATTACGTGATTTGACGCAATGACCTATGTTTACGAAGGAGTTACCTTTTCACAATATCAAATTATAGGTTACAACTTACAAAGAACCTAAAATGGGGTATTCATAAGAGACTAAACTCTAGACTAATCATACACTAAACTATGGTTACTTAACTTGCACAAGTAGGATACTTTTCTTACACACCCAATAAGATTGGTTTAGACATTGACTTAAATTGAGCATGATATCATTAACAAAATGGCTTATAACTTTGTAAGAATGATCCAAGATATGGCCACGTTTAGGACAAGACCTTTAACCCATGTTCCATCAGCATACAATTTAGACTTTCTAAAGCATCATAAAATGAGTTTTTTATTTTATTAGGAACAGCATCATACTTCATAAAATGAGTTCATTGCCACATTTTAGCATTTTTAATGAAGATATTTAGAGTTCAAATTTCATCATTGTTCATTGTAACTAATGAACTATCAACAAAATAAGCATCATAAAAAGAGTTGACCAACCTCACTAGATTAGCTAATTGCATTTGCGTATGTTCTCGTTTTGAAAATTCAATATGATACAGTTAAAGTCAAAATGATAGTTAAAAAAAAGAAAAAAAAAAAAAAAAAAGAGTCTAAGGAATTGGCGTTTGAGAATTGAGATAGTCTTGGATTGAATAATCACATCGATATATCCTTGCAATTCGACATAGATATGAGCTTATCGAACCATGGGTCCTACAATACATCATCGAAACGCAGACATAATCAACCAAACCTGGTCGTTCACCTACCAAATAAAAATAACAAAAAGAAAGGCGGGGGGAAATTACTAGATTTTGAGGGTTAATATGGTTATTTCAAAGTGGCTTGACAAAAGCAAAGTAATTATCACATTCTTTAATCCTAATTAATTAGTAGTACATAGATAAATGTCACCCTCCTCCATTTTAAAGAAGCTCTCTGATATGACTCCAGAACAAGTCATGAATCCGCGGGTTTTGTCCCTTTTGTTAATCTTCTGTTCCCTTGTCGATCAAATTTACTTATCATTACTTACCCATGTTTCTTTTTATTATTACGGTAATTTTTCATTTGTCTCACTTAATACTACTTTTAGCACCGGTCTTTTTCTACATCTATAATTTTGAACTAATTTTTTAAATAATGAAATATATTATGATGGAAGTTTCACTTGTTTTTCACGAGTATGAGAAGTTTTTATAAAATGCTGGAACATTCGGTGGATAAATATTTAATAATAGTTACAATAGGAGAAATTATTGTGTACTCCCTAAGTATTATAAATGTGTACTCACTCATCTCACATAAATGGTTGTCTAGCTAATTAAATTTATGGTGAGACTCACCATTCAGGTGAGACTCACCATTCATATGAGAGGGGGGAGTACACATTTATGGTACTCTGGGAGTACTTAATAATTTTCCTTACAATAGGAGGTCATTGTACCCTTTTATTTTTTGGGTACGATATCCATCTAAATCTAAACCTTAATTCAATTGTATTTTGATCTTGACCATTCGTTTATTTTAAGTGGATATTAGTTACTTGTAAAACAAGTTACATATATAAACAAAAAAATCAATAGTAGAGGTGTTTTTACTTTAGTGAGTGGGGTGTTCATATTGACTTTCACATTGAGTATTATAAATCATTTACTTAGCACCAAAATCAAGGAAATTAAGACGGTTGATGCAAAAATAGATTACAATTAGAAAAAAAAAATTTTGATTCAATTTTGGATTTTCACAATGCTTCGATTTAATATATTATATATGCTTGTTTTTCATATAGAACATATTAATTAATTGTACTTGAAATCTACTAAATTACCGATTTTCAAAATATTTAATTTATTTGAAAATGATGAATTTAATTATTTAATCATAATTTTAACAGACTCTCTCACGTGTAGACTTAGACTCCCCTTTAATAAGTGGACCCAACATATATAATTTCTAATATTATTAAATGGGAGGTAGAGTAAAGACATGGATTGAACTCAGGATCTCATGTTCTAATACCATGATAAATTATCGATTGTTCTAAAAGTTTAAATTATTAGAAAATAATGATTTTAATTATTTAACCATAATTCTAACAAAATATTATATTTTAAGAAACTGCTTTTATTTAGTGATCTTTTAATTTTAAAATTTCACTAGTTTTGCTTTCAAAATGTTCATGGGATGTCATTTATCCTAGACCAAGATGAGATTCTCAAAAGAAACTAATTTTGTTTTCGGTTTTTTTTTGTCGCTTGTTTTTTTTTTTTTTTTTCCCTCCAAAGTTTGTCTCATACATGTACGAGATTTTGGGCATGTTTAGTGCACTGAATGTAGATTACATTAAGAATAGAAATATTTTATTATTAGGAATAAAATATGTAATGGAATCAATATTCCTATTCATAAGTTTGGTTGTTATATATGAAAATTTTGTAAAAAAAATGGTGCATATAGAAAGTTTGTATTTTTTTGAAATATATTAATTTTAAAAACTGTTACAAATATTAAAGAATAACTATTACAACAATTTTAGAAAAGAGTAACTATTAAAGATGTAAACTAATTACCCGAATAGTTATTATACATTAATAACCATTTCATTATGGAAAATGTCAAAGTCACAAATTATTTTACAAATTACTGATATGGTGAGTGGTTATTGGTAAGTAAAAAAATGATGTTAGTAATAGACCAGTAAGAATTTGCCACATCAACAATTTGTGGCTGTAGCATAACTTGGAATTTGTTGACAAGTGGCATACTGGTTTTTCAGAGAACTTGCTTAGAAATTTATAATATGCTATGATGTATGTATTTTTTAAGCCTAACAATGGAAGAAACATAACTTCTTTTTTTATGCAACGAAAATGAAAGAAAACAAAATGACTTATAATGGATGCATGATTTGCACCTTATCTTTCCAGTTTCTTTTGGGTAGGATTCTCTCATTTTTATGTAGGTCAATGAAAATATCAATATAAGACTTAGTCCAAATCGTTACCAACTTTGATTTATTGTCTATCCCAAATCAAAGTGTCAAACTTGTACAAAGTTCCAAACAAGTAGGCACATGCAAACAGAAATAACTTCTAAAAGATGGGGGAGTTGGTTGGTGATGCCAAAGGCCCAAAAGAATAGGATAGGATTCCAATATAAGACATGTAGATCAACCGAAATAATAGTTCGGATTCGGACTGATATCCCTAGATTTTATGCTACAATATATATTTATAAAGCTGCCTAATTTGAGAAGAGTCGCGCACTGGTTTCACCCAAGTCCTACATTCTCCTCGGTTGGCTTCAAAATCTGATTCTCACTTAGCGTCACAACCGGCACAATATCTGTTTTCCACTCCACTCCAATTACCCAAAACCACTACCACTTTTTTTTAATAGTGGTATGCGCCACAACAATTTTACAATAATTTCACAACAAAATTTAAACGAAAAATTATTATTGATTCTTATTTAAACTCATTACTAACATCATTTTTTGCCACTTACGAACACATTTATAGAGTAATTGATGAAAAATAATAAATTCATATGGACATAAAATATCCATCACTCATAATTATAGTTCTTATTTAAATTCATTATTAACATCACTTTTTGTCACTTATAAAGAGTAGTCGATGGAAAATAATATATTCATATGGATAGAAAATATCAATCGCTCGTGATCGCACAAATTAAGAAGTGATTAAATTGATAATTGAGCGTGTCTTCTAGAATTAGTCATATTCATTAGCTTACCTTGAAACAACATAGAGCAATCAAAATTCAAAGTCGCTTTGGGTTTGCGAAAAATTCCAAGTAGACACCCACCGCTTCTCCTCGCAACGCACGTCAACTGATCCTTATACGAGCCCCATTTTCGTCATTTACTAGAATTAGTCATATTCCTTTTTTTTTTTGGAGAATTAACACGCTTTAAATTCAACTAGTTGGGACTCGTGACTTTGTGACATGCCGTTGGTAAACGGTAACAACTCACGTATTAATACTATTGTTCAACAAGACAACAATTGTTCACTGTAACTAAATTAAATTTACCTTTTTACTTTTCCCTTGCAACAATCGAAAGAGCCAAGATGACTATCAAACAAATTATATTTATTTGAGCCAAGATGACTATCAAACAAATTATATTTATTTATATTGTAATTTGCATTTTTTTATTGAAAATTTGATCATTAAGAAATCATATAGTTTGTAATTAATACATAGATCATGCCTTTATATTTGTTATTTTGCTACAGACTTTAGTTAACGTGTAAATACCAATTGTGACAAAGAATATAAAATAAAATAATATTGGACTATTCACATTAGATTATATGTATGACTAATGTTTGATATAGATTGTAACTAAAATTGGGAAGAGCCAAAGCGTTATGCTCTAGAGATACCATTTATATATATATATTTTAAATAAATAAAACTTTTAGTAATTCCAATAACAATCTAAGAATATTGATTAACTTATATGTTACATGAAAAAACAAAAAAAAAAAACTTATATGTTACATGAAACAAGAATAAAACAATATAAATATAATAGTATACATACACGTGGACGGTTGCAATTGGCTGGAATGGTAGCTAGTAATTCTCTTTTTTTTTTTTTGAAAATAGCTAGTAATTCTCAAAAGGCAACGTGCATACCTCCTCTAAAAATGAGTATTATTACTAGCAATCTCCAATTTAATTTGCGTTAATGTTAATTAATAATAAATAGTAATATATTTTTTTAATTTATATTTTAGTATAAAAAAATAAATAAAAAAATGTCCTCTCATATATATCTTTTCAATCTCAGGCGTTTTCACGCTTTATTCGTATTTTTATTATTCTTTTCTTTTTTGGTTTTTTCTTTTTAAAATTTTTTTCCTCATCTTTGACTCTTTGTACTTTTACAGACTCCTCGATTTTCTCTCTCGCTTCTCTCTTTCTCTTTTTCAGAGATTTCTCTTTCTCTTTTTTTTTTTTCCCTCTCTACTGTGTCTCTTCTGTCCGGTTCGTCCGGTTTTCCTCCGAGTTTTTTCCGGCGGAATTTGAGAAAGCGGTGATAGTGAAAAATTGCTTGAGAGCAGTGGAAGCAAAGAGAGGTGAAGAAGTTGAAGTTTGAAGTAGTGGTTTAGAGTAAGGGGAAGAGGGAATGTCAATGTCAATGGAGGAAGGAAGAGAGTGAAAGGAAAGGAAAGGAAAGGAAGGGGTTGGATCTGCGTGAGCAGAGGTGTGGGGAGAGTTGATGGTATTATACGGAAGAAAAGGCAGGGGTTCTCTATGATGACCGGAGCTCCATACTGCGATCGGAGAGGGTGGTGGTGGCATTTTCGTAATTCTCTCACATGGAATGGCCGATCTTGTTAGCTACGGGAATGCACACCGTGACATCGACCAGGTCCTCTCTCTGTTTCTTTTTTTTTTAAAAAAAAAAAAAAAAATTTATTTATTGTTTTCGTTTTTAATTTTTTTTTTTTGCTTTGCTTTAAATTCCCATATTTTTCGGGATGAGATAGAAAGATTAGGTAGAGTTTTTCGGAGGCTTAATGAAAATTTTAAGATTCAAAAAATGTAATAATCTTTGAAAAAAAAAAAAAAAAAAAAACCCATTGCCTACTTGTTATAACCAAACTGCGCATTTTATTTAATTTTATGATTTAGTGCTAATTTTTGTTTGCAAATAATAGTGTTGTGGCATGCAACCGCAGACCAATTTTGTCTTTACAGAATTTCGTACCTTTGCCTATTTAATTCATTTATTTTTGTAATATTGGAATTGTGGACACATATAAGTGGGTTTCTTTTTTAAGGAACTAGCAAATATTAGAGAAAACTGTACACCCAGAAAGGACCTCAATTGGTAAAGCTAGAATTTGGAAACAGTATGTGGTATATGCTATTTGATAAATTACTGATAGTCACAAAAGCTTAACCGGTTTGGAAATGAGGAGTGAGCCCATAGTCCTCCTTAATAAGTGGAGATCAACATGTGGAATTTTTAAATTTTAAATGGGAGGCAACTCGAAACAAAGTTCGAACTAATAACTACCTACTCTAATATCATGATAAAGTACCAAATGTCCCAAAAGTGGTAATTTATCACTATCAAATTCACCTTAGGAGTGAATTGGTGGAAACTAGATATGGATGTTTCCTAAGCATGGGTTTATTGCATGGTTGGCGTTTCAAAATAAGGGCACATTTGGTACACTGAATCTAATTATTACTGGGAATAAAATGTGATGTAATGGAATAAATATTCCTATTAATATTTATGGTTGTGAAATAGGATTAAAATGAAAAATATGTATTTTTTGGAATCATAATAATTTTATAATTATTATGCACATGGATATAGTTTGTAGTTTAGGAACTATAATAATTTCTAAAGTTATTATATGTTTTAATTTATAGCTATTCCTAATGAATAATTATTCCATGTACTAAATATCCAACCAAAAGATTGAATAGTCATTCCACATAAACAAGCATTTCATTATAGGCTCTATTATAGTGTACCAAACATATCCTAAGTTTTCTACGAAGGTTAGATAATTTAGCCGGAGTTGTACTGGTCAGTAGAAGATGTATGGAATCAAGGGACCATCTTTTTTATCAATGCAGTTTTTCATATTGAATATGGGTAAGATTGCTCACACTTTGTTCTATTGCTAAAAGACTTGCAAGCTGGGATACCGAAATAAAATGGGCAGTGAATTATCTCAATTGTAAAAGTTTCTCTGATACTGTGGTTGAGCTGGCATGGATGGCTCATATTTATCATTTGTGGATTGAGATATATTAAAGGTGGCATAAGGCTGAATTCAGAGATGATGAAACAATTTTCAAGCTTATCCTAGCATATTTAAGCAGAAAATTTCTTTTTAGTAAAAATGTTAAGGATCTTGTTGTGAACCAAAGGTTGTTTTGATTATAGTTTGTTGCTGCTTGCAATAATATTTTTGCTGATTGTTAGCAGCATATGCTGTTTTACGCTCATAGATAATTCTCGTTTAGAATTTTCTAATTTAAATAAAAATTTATGTTGTGAAGTTGAGTTGTTACTTTTTACCTGCATTATGTAGAAATGAATAGTGCAGGGGATTATTTTATAAAATGTAGCTGTTCAGGGTATATCGTAAAACCAGTACCCTTTTCTATCATTGCCTGCCTTTCTCAATTCTCAGGAAGAGTGAGTTATAAGATTTGTCTCTCAGGAACCTTCATGTGAAGATATCTAGCAACTACTCCATTCCAAATAATGTTCACTGTAAAAGTGGCAGAGTTTGTGTTTGGAATTATACTGTCCCACATTGTGAGAAGACTATTGTTATTTCCCCCCCTTCAAAGGCTTGAATGATAAATCAAAATATTTACCATGCTCTTATTATCCCTCCTGATGCATTCAATTTAACTTAAACAAGAAGAGAACTTGCCAAGCCGATGCAAATGTTGTTGATCCCTTGCTGCATAGAAGATAAAAAAGAAAACAGAAAGTTTGATGTTCCTCAGGCTCATATTTTCTAATTTGTGCACTTATATTTATGTTTCTATAAAAACTTAAATTATTGGGTAGTACTTTGATTTATGTTCCCTATGAAACTTCATAGAATCTGTGGTTACTAATATTATTTAGAAAGACACTGTATATTCCTCTGTTCCTAAAATTTTCAGTGTACAAAGTTTGCATGCCAAAGGTTTCTTTTGCACTGTTTTGAGTATGCTTTTACCTCATGCAGGCATTGATTGCTTTGAAGAAGGGTGCTCAACTGCTTAAATATGGTCGTAAGGGAAAGCCTAAGTTTTGTCCATTTAGATTGTCAAATGTAAGTTCATTTCTCTAGCCTCCGCTTTAAGATTTTGGTGGTTAGAAAATTGTTCTAACTTTGAAAGTGCTCAGATGTTGACCAAAAAAACAACTAAATTGATGTAACATCAAGTCAATTAATATCATTATTTGTCCAAAATAATTCAAGTAAATTTATATAATTTTGTTAATAAAGACGATGTTGTTGGATCTTCACTTTGGAAATATTAACAATAGAGCTGTAACTGTGATATGTATCATAGGATATTTTATACGGACAAGTATTTAAGCTATGTTTTAGCTAAATAACAAAAAGTTGTTACCTGCACCCTCATTGTCTGTCTCATATTTAACGATAGAGCTGGAACTGTGATATGTATCGCAGGATATTTTATACAGACAAGTATCTAAGTTATGTTTTAGCTATACAATAAAAAGTTGTTGCCTGCTCCCTCATTTTCCTTCTCATAAGCTCTCCCTCTAAATGGATGACGGTGAACAAGTAACACTGTGTGCTCCATATCCTTATATAGGGTGTCACTAGAAGACTCAGTCAAAATTGATGAATTTTTAGCTTAAATTTGATCACATCTAAATGCGTGCAAGGGTCAAAATTGATGGCATTATGTCACTATTACTCAGTCAACAAAAGAGGCTGTACAATTTTGACTGGCATGATGAGCTTTTTCTGTGAGATTTGGTCTGAAAAATCTTTATATGAAATGGTATGAACTGTGCATCTATCAGTGTTAAAAATTTAAGTATAATTGGAGAGTTCACTAGAGCTCATTGTAAGAAGAACTTGTCATAGCCTTTGAAACTGAGTGTGTCACATCTCAGATCGAGTGCCCCAGTTCTTGGTCTACTAGGGTAGTAGTGAATATGATTAGTTACTAGTTTCTTAGAAATAGTAGTGGGTCTTTTTTTGATAATTAGAAATAGTAGTGGTTTTTTTTTTAGAGAATGACCTTTTCTTCCAAGACAAGACAATGCTAGTGAGGATTAGTTAACAATACCTTCAGCTGTAATTTTTTGTAAAATACATTAATTAAAAGCATGGAAACTGGTTGAACTCTTGAACCTCCATGTGAACTCAACTTCAAACTTTACAAGTAGATAAATCATTTGAAATACAATCAGAGGTAGACAAGTATAATTTGACTCAATAACAAGAACGTTGATTCAAAGTTTTCCATAGAGTAGATGGTATGGCTCACTATATAAGTGTCCAATAATCTATTGCTTCCTAGCCCTCTATAACTTGATGTTATGGTCATGGTAGTCAAAAGCGAAAGGAAACCTTAAGGCACCAAGGCCTTGTATTGCCCAAGGCGTGAGGTGACAAAAAGGCACTAGCCCAAGTAAAGTGAGGCTCCAAATTCTAAATATATTTATTATACATATACAACTTAAATCATATGTATCTAGTGCGTTGAAATATTATCATAAAGTGTTTTTAAATGTGTTGCATGAAAAATTAGGTCTATCAAATGATTTCAAAATAGGATTAAGATGGCTTAGGCTCTATCAGTTATTCTAACAATAGGTTTTACAACAAGCTTCTACTAGAAATTAATTAATCTAACAACAAGTTTTACAACAAACTCTTGTAAATTAATTTATCTAACAATAGGTTTTATAACATGCTTCTTTAAAATTAATAATCTAATGATAGGTTTTA
The DNA here is from genome assembly GCF_932294415.1 of Quercus robur. Taxonomy (NCBI): domain Eukaryota; kingdom Viridiplantae; phylum Streptophyta; class Magnoliopsida; order Fagales; family Fagaceae; genus Quercus; species Quercus robur. The sequence continues at coordinate 25,508,715 of NC_065535.1, read as the reverse complement.
CAACAACCTTCTATTAATTAAAAAAAAAAAAAAAACCTGAGGCTCTCACCTTAGCGCCTTTTTAATGGAAAAAGGCGATTGCCCTGCTTGCCTAGGCTCTAAAGGCAAGCGCCTCACTAAAGGCGCCTTGCCTTGCCTGGGCCCTAGGCTAGTGCTCGGCTCGCCTTTGGTTACACTGGTTATGTTCATATAAGGTTCTTGGAGATTTGAATTCCTCATAGTTATGATAATTCAACAGCTGGTTTAACGGAACTATCACATAATTCTTTTGTTAACAAAGTTGAAGTTAGTAATTCTGTACTTATAAAAAAAAAATTCTGTACTTAAAATCAAGCTGTTTCAGTTGCCACTAGGGACTACTTTCTTTTATCATACAGTGTCTTGTTTGTGACAGTTTGCAGATCATCACTTGTAGAGTCTTATCTAAGTTGGTTGTGTTTGGTCACAAGGTTATATTAGCTATGTGTGTGGGCGGTTGGAAAATATGAAAAAATTTCTGGTTTCCCAGCCATAAATTGGATGAAAAATTCAGAGGGTACCATATGGGCAGTTCCCAATTTTCTATGCCATATTTCAGCTTTATACAAATATTTGTGAGTGTGTTGTTTACTGCAATTTTAGGTTTGTTGGGGCAAAATATGGTCAAACTCATAGGTCCTAAAAGGACATGTCTTTATTCTTACTTTAATATCAGATGCAGGTTGGATTAACTAAAAATATGCCTCTTCATTATATGAGATAATAGATAATGCCCTGAGTTTTAAGTGTTGTTAATACTTGTGGCTCAAGTAGTGGAGATGTATATTACTCTGTGTTTATTGTTCTGATGAATGTAAATCTCATCATGTAGCGTATGTATTTGAATTAATTGCTTCTTTGTTGGCTTTTCAAATCTCATGATCTGTGATCTTATTGTGCTCATGTGAAACACACAGCTTTTCCGCTTGTTTAAATTCCTTTTATTTTCTACTTACTGTTACATCTAAAAATGTCAGGATGAATCATCTTTAATTTGGATTTCAAGTAGTGGAGAAAGAAGTTTGAAGTTAGCTTGTGTCTCAAGAATTATTCCTGGACAAAGAACAGTGAGATATCTGTGTTTCCATTTCATATTACTCTTATGCTTAATTATGCTATCTACCATATGCTACATGATTAACTTCTAAGTTTGCTTAGAAAAAAAAAACTTCTAAGTTTTTAGTATTTAAATCTTCTAAATAAAAATCTTCTAATTTGTTTTCCTAATTCACTTCCAGGCTGTTTTTCAACGGTATCTGCGTCCTGAAAAGGACTATTTATCCTTTTCTCTTATATATAACAACGGAAAGCGGTCCCTTGATCTGGTCAGTGATGAAATTTCGAAGTTCACTCAAAAATTACATTGTAATTCTGTAAATCTTCTATTTTACTTTAAGTTCGATTATTATACGTTGCATTTTCCAGATTTGCAAAGATAAAGTTGAGGCAGACGTGTGGATTGCTGGCCTCAAAACATTAATATCCTCTGGTCAAGGTGGGCGCTCCAAAATTGATGGACGGACTGATGGAGGCCTCTACCTTGATGTAAGTCTTTCTAGTTGGGAACTCCTTATGTTTAAGTTTTTCATTTACTTTGTCCATCCTTTTGCAGTATGATCCCATAAACATAAAGAGTATGCCATTGCATTGGGGCAATGTTAAAATGTGAGAGCATTATTCCTGTGAATTAATCTTTAGATTAAACAACTTCTTGCTCAGCCCTTTTTAATTAAGAGTTTCCCCTCTTTCTCTGTAAGGGCAAAGACTGTTGTTTTTATAGTTAGTGGTATGTAGTTTCGAAGGATAATAATCTGGGAGTTTTTGTCTTGGGACCTATAAAACATATTTCAAGCTTTTGTTTTTCATGATAAACTTTTACTTATCCCAAAAGTTTAAGCTATTAGGAAAGAATGATTTTAATTATTCAACCATTATTCTAATACTCCTCCTCATATGTTGGTCTAGACCCCCCTTAATAAGTGGGGCCAAACATGTGAGATTATTAACTTGTTAATGGAAGGTAGAGTGGAGACATGGTTTGAACTCAAGATCAGCCGCTCTAATACCATGATAAACTACCACTTGGCTTAAGTAATTATTTATACAACCAATTTATAATACTTATTAAGTGTGCGTTTGGCATTGACTTAAAAAACTAGCTTTTTTTACCATTTAGCTTATTTTTGGTACTATTCATGAGTCTCATTGCATTTTTTGGTACTATTCATGGGTCCCACTGTACTATTTGAGCTATCTTTTAGCTTTATCTACTGTACTTTAAGCAAAAAGTTTTCAGTTTCAGTTAAATAAGCTGTTCCCAAACGGACACTAAGTATTATAATATTTGAGGAATAAGCTTTTATTTATTTACATGTCATTAGAAAATGGGAAAATATAAATTTCTAAGATTAATATAATTTAGAATATGAACATATTGTAATAGTATTTGTGTAAATTGGAAAATATTTAATTAATTTTCTAATTTAAAAACCTAATTATTCTTTTTATTTTTATTTTTTTATTTATAGAACTTAATACTCTCCCACACGAGGTCTCCGCTTATATATATATATATATATATATATATTGATATTGATTGATTTGCCTTGGTTCTTAACTTTTAAAAGGCTTAGGTAGTGTGTTTTCTCATATCACAAACACAAATGATTATTGATACGATTAAGTTGCTTAACATAATATATGAATTTTTCTGTTATATGGTCAGCTACATATCATGTCTTTTGCTGAATTGTTTTCAGGACAGTGGAGACTTGACATCAAATAGTGCAAGCGACAGTTCACTTAGTGCTTCTCGAGATATTAGCTCACCTGAGATTTCTGCCACTTTGAACACTAACACTTCTCCTAAGAGCTTTCTGCCTGACAATTCTGTGCGTTCTGAAAGATCACATGCATCAGACGAGACAAATATGCAAGTAAAAGGGTCTGGTTCGGATGCTTTTCGAGTTAGTGTTTCTAGTGCCCCCAGCACTTCTAGTCATGGCTCTGCACCGGATGATTGTGATGCTTTAGGCGACGTGTATATATGGGGTGAAGTTATTTGTGATAATGTTGTCAAGGTTGGGGCTGACAGAAATGCTAGTTATTTGACTCCAAGGGCAGATGTGCTTCTCCCCAGGCCACTAGAGTCCAATGTAGTTTTGGATGTACATTATATAGCCTGTGGGGTCAGGCATGTGGCCCTGGTCACAAGGCAAGGTGAACTTTTTACATGGGGTGAAGAGTCTGGAGGACGGCTTGGCCATGGTGTTGGAAATGATGTTAGTCAACCTCGTCTAGTTGAATCTTTGACAGCTACCACTGTTGATTTTGTGGCCTGTGGGGAGTTCCATACTTGTGCAGTTACAATGAATGGGGAACTTTATACATGGGGAGATGGTACGCATAATGCTGGGCTTCTTGGACATGGCACTGATGTCAGTCATTGGATACCCAAGAGAATCTCTGGTCCTCTTGAGGGACTTCAAGTTGCTTCAGTTACTTGTGGTCCATGGCATACTGCCTTGGTAACATCAACAGGACAGCTCTTTACATTTGGTGATGGAACATTTGGTGTCTTGGGCCATGGAGATAGGGAAAGCATTTCTTACCCAAGAGAAGTAGAATCTCTCTCAGGTTTGAAGACAATTGCTGTTGCATGTGGGGTGTGGCATACTGCTGCAGTGGTGGAGGTTATTGTGACACAGTCTAGCGCAAGTTTTTCATCTGGTAAATTGTTTACTTGGGGTGATGGAGATAAAAATCGTCTTGGTCATGGGGACAAGGAGGCTCGGCTAAAACCTACATGTGTGCCAGCACTCATTGATTACAATTTTCATAAAATTGCTTGTGGGCACAGTTTAACCATTGGCTTGACCACATCAGGACATGTTTTTACAATGGGCAGTACTGTTTATGGTCAGCTTGGGAATCCCCATTCTGATGGAAAGCTACCTTGCTCGGTGGAGGACAAGCTTGTTGGTGAATCTGTTGAAGAAATTGCCTGTGGTGCATATCATGTGGCAGTATTAACTTCTAAGAATGAAGTTTATACGTGGGGGAAGGGTGCTAATGGGAGGTTGGGCCATGGAGATGTTGAAGATAAAAAAACACCGACTCTGGTTGAGGCTTTGAAGGACAGACATGTAAAATATATTGCTTGTGGTTCAAACTACACAGCAGCTATATGTCTTCATAAATGGGTTTCTGGTGCTGAGCAGTCACAGTGCTCTTCTTGTAGACAGGCTTTTGGGTTTACTAGAAAGAGGCACAACTGCTATAATTGTGGCCTTGTGCACTGCCATTCTTGCAGTTCTAGAAAAGCATTAAGAGCAGCACTGTCTCCTAATCCCAACAAGCCATATCGTGTTTGTGATGCTTGTTATGCAAAGTTGAACAAGGTGTCAGAAGCTAGAGATAATAACCGGAAGAATGCTGTACCTCGCCTGTCAGGTGAAAACAGGGATAGGTTAGATAAAGCTGATATAAGATTGTCCAAGTCGGTGCCTTCTAATATGGATTTAATAAAGCAGTTAGATAGCAAAGCAGCCAAGCAAGGAAAGAAGGCTGATACATTCTCCCTAGTTCGCTCCTCTCAAGCACCTTCTTTGCTGCAGCTGAGAGATGTTGTTTTGTCTAGTGCTGTTGACCTGCGACGAGCAGCTCCCAGACCAGCTCTCACGCCATCTGGAGTGAGTTCTAGGTCTGTGTCTCCTTTCTCAAGGAGACCTAGCCCCCCTCGTTCTGCTACGCCTATTCCTACAACATCGGGACTTTCCTTCTCCAAAAGTATCACTGATAGTTTGAAGAAAACAAATGAACTATTGAATCAAGAAGTGCTAAAGTTACGTGCGCAGGTAATGTTAAGTTCCACAGGTTTCTCTGTCATTTTATATATCTTTTGAGTACAGGGTGTGGGGGTTCTGTTGTTGAAGCTGTATAATATTAATTTGAATAGCCTATGTTGATGACTATGAATCTGGTTAGGTGGAGAGCCTAAGGCAGAGATGTGAACTTCAAGAACTAGAGCTTCAGAAGTCAGCAAAAAAGGTTCAAGAAACTATGGCACTAGCTGCAGAGGAATCTGCTAAATCCAAGGCTGCAAAAGAAGTTATAAAGGCACTTGCTTCACAGGTTATTTTCTGGTTTATATACTTGTTTGTTTATCTTCAATATAAGCTGTATTTTTGGTAGAGCGTTATGCACTCTTAGAGAATTTTCCTGTAACATAGTAATATTGAACTGAATTTTCTGGTTGTGTTTGGATACTTGAATTTGGATTTGGATTTGGATTTGGATTTGGATTTTAAATCAATGGATTTGATTTAGAATTCCATGGGGTTAGATGTTATTTCAAATCCAAGGATTTCAAGGTTCCAAAATCCTTGGTAGATTTGGCCAAATCCAAATCCAAATCCTTGACCTTTTTAAACTATCAAAACAAAGTAGTTGGATTTTAATCACCCAAATCCAAATCCAAATCCACGTGCCAAAATCTTGCCATCCAAACGCCCCATCAGAAAAAGCAGTTCTTGCATGACCAACCCTTCAGTTTAGTTTGAATTACTCTTCATGAAATTGAAAAGGAATTTGGATGAAATGGTTTAAAACAGCATTTTGTTCTTCTGCTATGGATTTTAAAATGAGTTAACAAGGTTTCTTTGCAAGCCTAAACATTTCTGAGTATATGTTCCTGATCATCTCTGCTTTTCTTCCCCATCTCCAAGCCCTTTCAGTGGGTTTTTTATTTATTAAGTAAATGGAAAAACTACTACTTATTTCTATTGACCATCCTTCCACTGTGTTCCAGATTAAAGATCTGGCTGAGAGGTTACCTCCTGGTGTTTATGACCCTGAGAGCATGAGGCCTGCTTACTTACCAAATGGTCTAGAGCCAAATGGAATGCACTATCCTGAAACACATGGAGAGCGCCATTTGAGATCTGATTCAAGCAGCAGTTCTTTGTTGACTTCCACAGGAATTGACTCTGATTTAATAAACGGAACTCAGGGACCAACTCCTTCACCTAGAGATCTGCCTGGAACTGATGAAACTAACATATACCACCAAAACCAGGTGCTTATGACCGCCAATGGGACTGATGAAAATCCCGATGTGAGGCTGCCAAATGGTGGAGGGGTTCAGCAAAGTGTCAGCAGTGTGTTAGAGGCAGTTGATGGCAAGGATTCTGGGTCTTTCCAAGATGGCGAGAATGGTATGAGATCTAAAAATTCTGCGCTGCCTGTTAACAGCAATCAAGTTGAGGCAGAACGGATAGAACAGTATGAGCCTGGTGTATATATAACTCTTGTGGCCCTGCGAGATGGAACTAGAGATCTCAAACGAGTTCGCTTCAGGTATTTGGGCTTTATTATTAGGATTAATGTGGTCAAGTATTAGAAGAATAAGTTAATATCAGACTTAGTGTCACTAGCAAAAAGTCTCGATATTATTCCCCTTAGGTGGTTGAGAATGAGTTTATTTTGGCGACTCTTCTGCATTAATATCTCCCAACCCCAAATATGGTGCATATAATGGTTATGAGATCTACCATTTCCTTTCGTTTGAGATGTCGAGTAAAATTTTCCATTTTGGTAATTTTATCATTGCAATCTGATAAAGTAAATGCATCTGCAGCCGAAGAAGATTTGGAGAGCACCAAGCTGAGACTTGGTGGTCGGAGAACCGTGAAAAGGTGTATGAGAAGTACAATGTTCGTGGGTCAGACAAGTCATCAGTTTCTGGCTATGCTGGACGCAGATCAGAGGGAGCTCTGTCACCATCTTCCCAAACTTAGCAAATGGGAGGGAGGGATGGAGGGAGGGAATGCCATTCACACATTTTGCATCGGTAATTATGATGATTTTGAAGTGAACACATTTTCTTTTTGGTACTTCTTTCCTTCCTTCTCGGCCCTTCCTCTATATTTTTTTTTAAATTATTTTTTCTTTTTTAGAATCATTTTGTTCCGTCCAATTAATTTCTGGGTATCTGCCTTTACATATCTCTTGTATTGTAGTGTATATAGAATCATCAATTGTCAGATAATCTTGGCAAAAGAAAGTTTTTGTTCTATGCTTTGTTTCCCCCACCCACTTTTTTTTTTACCTCATATCTTCTCGCCTCAGCTGTTCGGTTTTGGTGGAGCCCTTTTGTGCGCTATTCTTGAAATTGACAGAGGTGATGGTTATGCACAATGATATAATTAGCATTAGCACACCAGGCTCAGACAGGTGTGCTAATGCTAATTATATCATTGTGCATGTCGGTTCCTGCATTTTTTTTTGATACAGGTTCCTGCATTTGATATCTCTTTAAAAGGGATATACCCAATACATAAGGCTTTTGGGGTTTCCTATAGATAATTTAATAATTTTTATTATGCAAATACGAAAAAAAAAAACCCTTTTGTGGACCCTTATTTTGTGTTCTCTCTCTCTCTCTCTCATGAATGGAATATTATTCAGTGTCATGTCATTTGGATTAAAAAGGCAATATAAACTTTTCAAATGCATTTAAGCATAAGTTGAGGAAATACTGAAAATATTAAAATGGTGAATGATGGATACCAATTGAATATATTAGTGCCCTGTCAAACACAATGTGGGATCAGAAATTACATATATCAGAAATATAATATACTTTTTCCACCAGCAAATGATGGGGCTTATCGAATGAAAGGCGAGTTTTGAAATAGTAGAAGTGCATGCTAAAAACAATCTAGCCTTGTGTAGGTGAATGTCGGTTAATCAAGATAAAAATGGTTTTTTCTTTCAACTCACTGATAAAACTATTCACACGTAATTTTTAGTCACATAACCTATTTACTAACCTATTTAATGAGTTATGTAATTTGATTAAATAATATATTTGGATGATTTTAAGAATTTTCTTAAATTTACACAATATAATGCAGGTAAAAATAAGAAAAAACAAAATAAAATTAGGAAATATGGAATTTGCCGCAAGCAGCACTCAAACTTGTTTGTTGAGCCCCTATTTCGTTGAAAATTATCTTATGTGCTTGCTCTATGTTGGTGAGTTGCATAGGTGTGAACTCATGTACGAAGATACTTTCTCCTACCTCATCCCATAATTATTGATAAAATAATCCAACCACTCATCTATTTTATTTTTATTTTTTATATTTCACTAGAATGTGACATGACTCATGACATCATGCGAATGGATCAATGATATCCTAAACATAATTAGATATTACATAGCATTTGCTAATCTTGGCATTAAATTGCGTCATAGGAATGTCTTGTAATTTATTCAAGATGAAAATATGCTTCCCTTTGGGGAAAAAAAAATTGCTGGTAAGCAAGAGGATGTTGTAGTTGATATTATATTGGATGGTAACTGTATAGGCCAATTAGCCAATTTCGGTTTTGAATTCTTGCTTCAAATAGGGAATAGGGATCACTATTCTTTCCTTTGCTTTTTTTTTACCATAGGTGTACATAACAGAACTTCAAATATAGTCTAATCAGAATATAACGTGAATATGTCAATCTCAATTCTGAGTAACGTAAATAGTTGCTGCAAGCTTTAAGAGGTAACACTTTGGCTACTTTTAAGAGGGTAATCTTCTATGTTACAATTTGTAGATGGACAAAAATTAGTCTTCTTGAATGAATAATTGATATTTACTATTTATTTTATGATCACAACTTTTGTCACAATTCTAAAATGGTATATTGTAATGATTATTTATCACTTTCAAGTGGACCCATGACACATCACCATTTTTTCACATTCAACCATATTAGAGTTGTGACTCAAAAGTTATGTCATTGAACTTTCTTATTGATATTTGATAGGAGACAGTATCTTGTGTGCCTGTTTCATAGAATGGTCATAGAAGCTAATTACTGATCTAACAGTAGGTGGTATCATGTGCACCCTTTGGCTCTGCTGCATAAAACGGGTGTGTTAGATTATTATTGATCATAGGATTCGACATTTCGAAATACTTACTCTTATACAGGCTGAAATTGACTTGGTATAAACTTGGCTCTTCAATTCAGCAACTCTGAAGAAATTTTAGGAGGAGTGGGGTATAGTATAATATTCGTGTAGCAAGTTTTGTTGGTAGGTAGGTGTTTGGGCTATTTGTATTTCTTTGTTTGTGTGCCTTTTAGCAACGCGATGTCACCTTTGTTTCCTTTCCTTTGGTCGTGGTCAATATAATTTATATCCAACCTTTTCTTGTTAATAGGAAAATTTTCCCCCTTAAGGGTATGTTTAGTTGGGGTGAAAACAGAGAGGATGAAAAATAGGAAGAAGAAAATAGGATGAAAAATGGCATTTTTTACTATTTGGTTAAGAGGGGGAGGGGGAGGGGGAGAGAAAAGTGGTGGAGCCCACAAGTTTTCTCTTCTCCCCCTTCAAAATACAATCTCTCCAAATTGGAGAGAAAATTGGAATGAAATGTGAAAAAAATATTTGGACAAAAAATATTTTTTGACTTTTTCTTTGTAACGTTGGCATTTTGTTTTTGTTTTTGTTTCTTTTTTCTTTCTTTGGTTTTGTAGGTGGTGGGTTCTTCTTCTTTTCCTTTTTTTTTTTTTTTTTTTCTTAATTTTAATTTTAATAAGAATACACTTTTAGATGATTTCTTATGCTATTTTTTGAAATGTCTACTTTCATCTATACACAAATTTTTAAAAAAAGTATAATGTATTACTTTTTGTTTTATTTAAGAGGGACATGATGGTAAATTTATACAAACCTTATTTTCAACCAAATCAAAAAATTTTCCATCTCTCCACTTTTCCACCCTCTCAACCAAACACAAATGAGGGAAACTAAAAACTTTTCTATCCTCCTTCTATTTTCTATCCTCTCATTTTTCCATCCTCCTAACCAAACGGACCCTAAATGTAACCTAGCTTGTAGTTCGATGTAGACACATGGAGACATTTAATAATAAACCTAATTAGATACATTTTAATATATCTACCTAATTTGAATATTATTGATGATCATTTTCATATTTTTGTCAACTCTTAAAAAAACCTTGTAAGAATATTTTTGGTGGAGTATGCTAATTGTTCATTCTATGTTGTTTTATTTTTGGAGAAAATTTATATTTTTTTATTTCTTAACTTTATTTTTTTATTGTGATGTAATCAAATTATTTCATGTTTATATTTTCAAATAAGATATGAACAATCGATATTTAGGATGTGGTAAAATTTTCACTGAAATTTTATTTTTGAAGTAATAATAAGTTTTGTTAAGAAAATTTGGATTAGTTTTAAATGGATTGAAAGTGGTTTCAAATAGGACTTAAACAAAATGGGTTATAAGTTACTTAAAATAGTTTTAAATATGTTATTAGTATTACAAATTCAAAGTGTTAAGTATAATAATTATAATTGAATATATATATATATATATATATATATAATATTTACATTAAAAATATTTGACACAAAATTAGACATAAATGTCACTTAGAAAAAAATTAAAGCCAATTTAAAAAATAAAGACACTTGACATCAAATTAGAGGACAATTAGGACACTTGGCATAAAAATAGAATGCAATTAAAATCAAATTTGGATTTTTGATTGAACTTTCTTTCAGTTTTCACTTTAATATAATAAGAAAATAAGAAAATTTGTCTGGGATTTAAACTTTAAAAAAAAAAAAAAAAAAAAGGCTGGCTGCCACTGGCCATATGCCCCATTGGATAAGCTAGAGGGAGTTAGGAATTGGGATCACCTTGAGTTTTGGACTTGACTAATAATTGTGAGAGCGAAAGAAGTACCATTTTGTTTTAGTACTAATTGATTGGTATTTCTACTTTTTACTGTATTTGTTTTGACAAAAAAATATATTAATTAATAAGAAATGTGCTTCAAAGTCAACCAAAAACAACCCAAAAGGCGTAGAAAACATTTTTCATCATTTCTTATGCCCTCAATCTTTCCAATTATTTATGCTATCAACATCATCACCGCTACCAGAATTACCAATATTGATGTTGCCATCACTAATAACAACATCAACACTGACACCATAATACTATCCACCGCCAACTCTATTGCCGCTACACTACCACTACACCACCTCCTTTGTCATCACGAAGATCCCATTGCCACACCACTACCACCACCATCAAATGATAAAGAATGCGTTCATGATAATTTTCAATTTTAGTAGTTACAACAATATCACTAGAAAATAAGTTATTTTTTCAAGAATATTTTCCCTCAAAATATTTTTTCGTTGAGACAAACAATATTGTTAATAATGGTACCAATGGGAAGAACCACGGGAAACCGAGGGGATCCCCTTAAAAAATGTCTCCAAAATTTTCTTTATAGTCCTCAACAATTTAGTAATAGTAAAAAAAACCCTTATTTTTATATGCTGCCTCCCTTAAAAAAGTACGAGTTTAACTTATCTCTAGTACTTTTTTAACTAGACATGCCATTTTGTTTTAAATATACAATAATTAGTGGTAGTGAGTTTTAATCCCCACATTTTATTTAGTTAGTGGATGATGTGGCAGTTTCTCATTAAAATAAAAAGAAGTTCATTTTTAAAAAGTACTGAGGTAAGCCAAACTCAAAAAATACTCCAACATACTTTATTTATCCATAAAATTGTCAAGTTACACCTAGTACTCTAAGTAATGTTACACCACCCATTAACTTGTTATAGAATTCATATTTTGAAAATTCCATTGTTGAATTATATATTCTATATGTTCTTAACATACAGTGATGGTACTAGTTGACTACGGGGGGCAATGGCCCCCCCTAAATTTTTTCAATTTTTTTTTAGTGTATATATATATATGTGTGTGTGTGTGTGTTTGTGTATTAATTTTAGCAATTTGTTTCAATAAATTTGCACTTTGCCCTCTCAACAATATTATTGATCTTTTTAAAGGCTATAAAAAATCTAAAATTTGAAATAAATTTAACAAGCTTAACAACAAAATTTACCAATAACAAACTTAAGCCCAAACAACACCCCAAAACAAACCCACGCAAGACACAAACAAAAAATAAAATAAAAAATTCCTAAGCCAATTCTAACTAGTCTAAGTGAACACCCACACACATTTGACAACACACAAGACACCCAAAAAAAAAAAAGTAAAAAAAAAAAAAAAAAAGCTTAACTTTATAAATTGAGAAGTGTTACGTCCACAACATTTTTACAACAAATCACATGCGGTAAGTTGTTATTGGTTCTAATTTGAATTCACAACTTAAATTACTTTTTTTCTCACTCATAACAACCAATAATAACTTACCACTTACGATTTGTTGTAAAAATATAGTGAAAATATTATGAACATAACATTTCTCTTTTAAATAAATGCTTACTTGGAGTTTCAAAAAAAATTTTGTTTATACTTTTCTAAGTTTTAGCTCCGTCCCTGTTAACATGCATGCCAAATTTCATGCCAATCAAATGTAATTTACCATTTCGATCCATAAATTAATCTTTTATGCATTATTTCAAATTACAAAAACTTGAATTTAAACAATTGATTGATGACATGACTATTAATCTTTGATCACCTTGAAATTTTGCAAGTATGGAGAATATACGAAAATAATGTAATCTAATAATGGATTTGTCAAAAGTTTCATCCAATTAAAAACTATTAGTTGGTGTAACATTATTTAAAGTTACATCAAGTATAACTTAAACCCAACCCATATATATATATATATATATATATATATATATATATATATATATATGCATGCATGTATGTTTGATCCCTTTTTACTAAAATTTAAAGTGGCTACAATTGAAATAGAATTAGTTCAATGATATAGTACCATCAACGAAAGAAAGCTAAAGTAGTTTATAAATTAAGCACATGCATTAAAATTATTTGGCAATTATTGGTAAAAGTTGAGTTTCATTTATAACTCAACACTTTTCCTTAAAACGATTTATAAAATCCATAATTGGGTGGGCATAATATTGTAGTAGTATATTCAAATAGACGAATGAATGTATTTTTTTTTCGTAATTAAAGAAAAGTATCAAAACAATGATAAGGCTTTCGTGATCAAAGCATTAAAATGACTATGTATATTACTCCATGGTGAATTTTTGGCTTATTAATTTCTAAACATTTATATATTCAAAAGAAATAAGATAACTACCTTAAAAAAAAAGGAAAAAAAAAGAAAGAATAGTTATATGCATGATTACGTATCAAAACCGCTATGCATTAGGTCACAAGTTTGTAGTCAACTAAGCACATTATGGATGACTCAAGTTCTGTACGAATGTGTAATGAAGGTAAATATCATAATTGGGTGCAATATATGTCTAGGCCAGAGTGTTTAAAAAAAAAAAAAAAATTAATACTTGGAGTCATTTTACAGGTCCAAATGTTGAAATTTAAGAATGATTATTTCATCCAAAATACTCAAAATGCTAGAGTTTCAAACGTATCAGAGCATGCAAAATGCAAATATATGGTTCGCTTTTCTATATCTACCGACAACCAAACAGTATTGTTAGTTAATACCTAGAATTGTATTGACTTGAATGGAGCGTTCTATATTCCTAACAATATTGGAAAGAGACTATTCATGACTCTCTATCTTACCTACTGGACGGCAGCTTAATTGAATTTTCCCCCAATGAAATCCACACTTTCGAATATTAACAACCCTTTTGACATTTGCCTTGTCTCTGAGCCTGACCATTTCTCGTGCGTTGATTTCATTGCCTGAGTTGAAATAGCTCAACTACCCAGCAAAGAACTTATGGAATTTCGTAAAGATTAATGGCAGAGTTCTTATGGTATTTGGTGTATTACATGTTAGTACCATCACCCAATTAAAATTGGTTTTTTCTAAATTCATTTTTTTTTTTTTGAAAATTCTACTATTGATTTACATGTTTTATATGTTGTTCTTTACATACATGTGAAATTCCATATCAATCAGATGTTATTCACAGTTTAATCTATAAACTCATCTTTTATGTATAATTTTAAAAATATAAAGAATTGAAATTTAATATTTGAATAATAACATAATTATTGATTTTTGATCAGCTTGAAATTTGCAAGTATAAATGATATTAAAATATAATTTAATAGTGGATTTGTCAAAATTCATATTCAATGGAAAAATAGAATGGTATGATATTACTTAAAGTTAAATCAAATGTAATTTAAATCTAACCCTTAAAAAATATAAAATTTGGTACATAATATATGGTATTAATTAGCATTGTAATACATCTATTTTATCCTAAAGATTGTTCAAGTCTAAAGAATGAATGCACTAGTCATATATATTTACTCAATTTCATAAAAAAGACTGGTTATAATTATAGTTGTAATTATTTATAAAAAAAAACAATATTTCGGCATTCTAAATCTTTGGCAGGATGCCATAATCTATTCACACTCAATTCCTTAACGTGTTAGAACTTGCATTATGCTGTAGTTATCTTGATTCACATGTAATTATCAAGTTGGCTCGAATTAATACCGTTTTGTTTTAGAACTCGAGGACACACTAATCATGTCTATGCCATACCTCACATCATACGTGTATTTGGTTGATTTAGTTTATATAACACATTACAAAATTTTTTAAGGGTCTAATTAACAGGTGTTATTAAGACAATTGTTAATAAATTATTTTAGAAAAGTTTAACACAATTTTCATGGGAAACATGGACAGAACCACTATTGGACTAGGGGGGCAATGGCCCCCCCTAATTTAAAAAAAAAAATTATTATATATATATGCGTACTCATTTTAGTAATTTTGTTCTATAAAATTACATTTTGTTTTCTTTTAACAATATCATTGATTCTTTTAAGAATAATGCTATACTCATAAACTTTTTTATAACATTTTTACAAACTGTTTTGGTAACAAATTCTTATTGGTTTGCCTATGGGCCCACTACTCACATCATATTTTTTACTTATCAATAACCACTTATCACATTAGTAATTTATAAAAAAACTTGTTGCTCTAGCATTTTCCTCATTTTAGTGACCATAAAAAATTTATAGATCTAAAATCTAAAACAAAATATACAAGAAGAAAAAAAAAAGCTCAACAACAAAAATTACCAATAAAACTAAAAAAAAAAAAAATTAAGCTCAATTAACTAATTTTATCTAAAATAAATAACTCTGCCCTTTAAAAAATTCTAAACAAAATTAATTTTGTTCTTACACATGTAGAAAAAAAAAAAAAAAATCTCAACAGTTAAGTAGCAGAGTCAGAGATTGAAATCGCTGCACACAGCTCACAGTAAAGCGGCCCCCTCTAACTCAAAGTTTTGGCTCCGTCCCTGATGGGAAATATAAAAAGCCATAAAAAAATAATTACTTTTTTCTTTTCTTATAAAAAATTTTTAAAAATATTCCCTCTATCAATATTCTTAGGGTATCCATTAAAGTTTTTCATTTTCTACTTATGACTAGTCAATCATGGGGTATTGCACAAATGTGGTTAGTGTGTCCTTGGGTTGTAACAAAAAATTTCATAACCAACTTGGCAATGCCATGTAACTTTCAGATTTTAGTGTCCTTTTTGTGATATCACGTAGATGTGATTAGTGAGTTCTCAATCATGATGAAATGTTATTAAAGTCAACTTGATAATTAATGACATGTGGTTTAGAGCACGATAGCGCAATGCAAATCTTTAAAGATTAGAGTAGGGAGGATTCTAATACCACGATTTTTGGAAATTTTTTTTTTTTTTTTTGAGGGGGATTTGGAAATTTTATTAAGGAAGAAACAAAACTACTCTAATAATAGAAACAAAACAAGGAGACCCCAACCCCACATCAAAAGAGCCAAAATAGTTCAAATATTTTGAAATATGTAAGTGATATATTACACTTGATAATGGTAAAACAACGTTATGCTCCACAGGTGCAATTGTACGTACCCACTAAATTTTGTAAATTTTGGATTATATATTAATAATGGAAGATATATATGTAAGTGATTATGATAATGGTAAAACAATGTTATGCTCCATAGGTGCAATTGTACGTACCCACTAAATTTTGTAATTTTTGGATTATATATTAATAATGGAAGATATATATATATATATATATATATTTTTTTTTTGTGTAACAATACCTACTTAAAAATATTTTTCTGGATCAATTATGATAACTATGTTTAAAATATTTGGGCTCCTGGCAATTTTCAAAACATATGGGCAAAGTAAATAGAGAGGAAAAGAAAAAGATTTTTCAAGAAGCTGGTCCCCAAAACAAACAACAAATCCACTACACCCAAAACCCCTGTTGTGATTTTTTTACAATCCAACTTTTCTTGCCATTGGGACAAATTAGAAAAGGAGGAAAACGATGGAAGAGGAAAAGGGTCATTTAGAAACAATCGGAGATCTATTCTTACAATTGTGGAGATAAATAAATAAAAAATTATTACCAAACTTTTTTTTTTTCGAGAAAAAAATTGTTACAAAACTAAATGTTTAAGTTGAGTTCCTTTTTTTTTTTTTTTTTTGGGTTGTATTAAGATTTAAGGAAAAAAATTATATATTTATATTTATATTATTTATTGACTTATTTGTTTGAATTGAATGTTATAATACTTTAGAGTTTTCTTCTCGTAATTTATTTAATAAAAGTATTTATTTAAGGGAGGAAATGTTTAAACCCTAAACGTTTGAAAACACTATTGTAATTTACACCTTATTAACTTATCTAATTTCTTCACTGAACTCCATGAGAATCTCCATTGTAATTTGTCCTTTTGGAGTATAAGGACGTGGTTACGCGTTTTTTAGAGTTAGAACTTAAAAGCAATAAAGTTAAAGTTTGGGGGAGGCAGGGGGTAAAATATGTGTGTAGCTTTCTGTACAAAAATTATTAATAACATCATCTTCACGTCATATCAAAGATAGGAAATGAAGTTTCTACCTTTTCCATCAAAAAAGAAAGAAAAAAGATAGGAAATGAAGTCACACTCACACACCATCTCTACAAAATTTATGAGAATAGATCAATTATTTCTAGGTTTGCATACATTCATTGATTTTAATCATACAACATAGAAATATGTAATCAATGATTTTAATAACATTAAGAATCAAGTGCTCATTGATAAGAAAGAAACGCAGAATTCATTCACGCAAAAGAAGTTTGGATTTATAGACCTCAACATTTTGAATTTTAATGTTGCATAATTCTCTTTCTCTGTCTCCTCCTTCAAGAATTCTAGGCCATGTGAAGGACCATGAAGAAAGCGCCACATAGATATCACAGCACCTTAAAATATATATATGACAAAACTAAAATTGATAGTTTGTGGGTTCGAATCCAGAATCAGCCTCTTCAAAAAAAAATTGGAGGCAAAACTATTTCCAACCACCTCACCACAAACGTAAGAGCTTTGTGCAATATATGAAGCTAAAGAACAGAAGAAATCATTACCAGTCAATTTGAGCTTTATGAATAGAAGATATAAAGGATATATCAATTTATCTGTAGAAGGCTAAGTTATTTCATGGTGATTGCTGAGAGCTTTGTAACCCAATGTCGTTGTGCTGCTTTGAAGGACCAGAAGGTGGGATTGGGTTTCCTCTTGGCAAGTACCCAAAAACATTATGAGGTGAGTTCTGAGACTTGGGATTAATCTTGAAAAATTGACTATGACTTGCTTCATGAGTCTGGCTAACCATAATTGTGAGCATCAAGAGCAACCATAACGCTAGACGTAGATGTCTTTTACCCATAACACAAAGTAGCTAATATATGAAGAAGTAAGAACAAGCTAAACAAGAAGGGAAAAGGGGAAGGTGAGGTGGGGTTTGTTTAGCATATAATAAGTTCTAGGAGGAGATGTAATGTAATGTTTGGTACAAACTACAAAAAAGATTGTATGCTTAATTATATAAATAGAAA